>NC_042615.1:88617186-88919761 GCF_901001135.1 Rhinatrema bivittatum | reverse complement strand
GATTAAACAATTTCTTTGCTTCGGTGTTTACTGAAGAAGATGTTGGGGAGATACCCGTTACGTGAACCAAATTACGGTGAACCTAGAGATGTGGTAGGCCTGATTGACAAACTGAAGAATAGTAAATCACCTGGACCGGATGGTTATACACCCCAGGGTTCTGAAGGAACTCAAAAATGAAATTTCGAATCTATTAGTAAAATCATTAAAATCATCTGATGTACCTGAAGATTGGAAGATGACCAGTGTAACCCCAATATTTAAAATGTGATCCAGGGGTGATCCAGGAAACTATAGACCGTTGAGCCTGACTTGCTGGGAAAAATCATGGAAACTTATAAAGAAAAAAATCACAGAACATTTAGATAGTCATGGTTTAATGGAACAAAGTCAACATGGCTTTACCCAAGGCAAGTCTTGCCTCACAAATCTGCTTCACATTTTTGAAGGAGTTAATACCGGTTCCAGAGATGGTTTTCAAGTGTGATGATTCAGATGAACTGAACCAAATCACTGTGAACCTGGAAGATATAGTAGGCCAGATTGACAAACTAAAGAGTAGCAAATCAACTGGACCAGATGGTATGCACCCCAGGTTTCTGAAGGAACTAAAAAATTCAATTTCAGATCTATTAGTTAAAATTTGTAAACTATCATTAAAATCATCCATTGTACCTGAAGACTGGAGAGTGGCTAATGTAACCCCAATATTTAAAAAGGGCTCCGGGGTGATCCGGGAAAGTACAGACCAGTTAGCCTGACTTCAGTGCCAGGAAAAATAGTGGAAAATGTTCCAAAGATCAAAATCACAGAACATATAGAAAGACATGATTTAATGGAACAAAGTCAACATGGCTTTACCCAAGGCAAGTCTTGCCTCACAAATCTGCTTCACTTTTTTGAAGGAGTTAATAAACATGTAGATATAGGTGAACTGGTGGATGTAGTGTATTTGGATTTTCAGAAGACATTTCACAATGTTCATCATTAGAGGTTTCTAAGAAAAGTAAAAAGTCTGGATATAGGTGGTGATGTGCTTTCGTGGATTACAAACTGGCTAAAAGACAGGAAACAGAGAGTAGGATTAAATGGACAATTTTCTCAGTGGAAAAGTGTGTACAGTGGAGTGCCTCAAGGATCTGTACTAGGACTGGTGCTTTTCAATATACGGTATTTATAAATGATCTGGAAAGGATTAAGACAAGTGAGGTAATCAAATCTGCAGATGATACAAAATAATTCAGAGTAGTTAAATCACAGCAGATTGTGATAAATTGCAGGAAGACCTTGTGAGACTGGAAAATTGGGCATCCAAATGGCAAAAGAAATTAAAAATGCAAGGTAATGCATGTAGGGAAAAATAACCCATGCTGTAGTTACAAGATGTTAGGTTTCATACTACCGCACAGGAAAGAGATCTAGGTGTCATAGTGAATAATACTTTGAAATTGTCGGCTCAGTGTGCTGCAACAGTCAAAAAAGCAAACAGAATGTTAGCAATTATTAGGAAGAGAATGGTGAATAAAATAGAGGATGTCATAATGCCTCTGTATTGCTCCATGGTGAGACCACACCTTGAATACTGTGTACAATTCTGGTCAACGCATCTCAAGAAAGATATAGTTGCAATGGAGAAGGTACAGAGAAGGGCGACCAAAATGATAAAGGGGATGGAAATGCTTCCCTATGAGGAAAGACTAAAGAGATTAGTGCTATTCTGCTTGGAGAAGAGACGGCTGAGGGGGGTATTATAGAGGTGTTTAAAATCTTGAGAGGTCTAGAACGGGTAAATGTGAATCAGTTATTTACTCCTTCGGATAATAGAAAGACTAGGGGGCACTCCATGAAGTTAGCATGTGGCACATTTAAAACTAATCGGAGAAAATTCTTTTTCATTCAATGCACAATTAAACTCTGGAATTTGTTGCCAGAGGATGTGGTTAGTGCAATTAGTGTATCTGGGTTTAAAAAAGGTTTGGATACGTTCTTGGAGGAGAAGTCCATTACCTGCTATTAATCAAGTTGATTTAGAAAAAAAGCTACTGCTATTACTAGCATCAGTAGCGTGGGATCTACTTGAGTTTTTGAGTACTTGCCAAGTACTTGTAGCCTGGATTGTCCACTGTTAGAAACAGGATGCTGGGATTGATGGACCTTGGTCTGACCCACTAGGGCAATTTCTTATGTTCTTATAACATTTTTATGAGCAACTTAACAGAAGGGTTGACGGAGTTGAGGATTGGCCTATCAAGGGGGGGCTTCCCCAGTAGGCCGATTTTTCCCATCACATTTTTTTTTTAAATAAATCTTCCTGCCAAAGAACATGAGAGGGGTCGTTGCAGCCTGAAGAAAGGTCTAAGTTTGCAGCAGAGCTGATGAAGCCGCACTGGAAGTGAGGCCTGTGGACTGTGGCAGAGCTCATTCTACTATGCCTGAAGAGAGATCTGCAGAGCCACAATGAAGAGGACCTGTGGGCAGCTGCAGAGCCGATCCTGATGCTGCGAGAAGAGAGATCTGCGGGTCACAGCAGATACCCCATGGGCTGGTTTTGAAAAAAATCCCCTCCCCCCGGGCCGATATGTTCCTGCAATCTGCCCCTGGTTGTCGGGAAAGGTTTGTCCTTTTGCCAATGATACCAAAATCTGCAACAGGGTGGACTGCCAGGAAGGAGTAGAAAACATGAGGAGGGTTATAGCGAAGCTCCAGGAATGGTGTAAGGTCTGGTAGCTAAGTTTTAATGCTAAAAACATGCAGCGTAATGCATTTTGATTGCAAAACCCAAGGGAAGGTACAGTCTTGGAGGTGAAATTCTTCTATTTTATTTTATTTATTTAAGGTTTTTATATACCGGCAATCATGAGAACATATCTTGCTGGTTTACATGAAACGGGAGTGCATTAAATACATCAAACTAGAACTGAGGTGACCGAAGGTACAGTTACAATTAACAAGGGTAGCAAAACTTGGTGAAGAGGAAGAAATAGGAAAGAATAAACTGGTTAAACGATATACAAGTCAAATATTAATTTAATATTTAATGCAATTTAATGACACAATTTAAATATTTAATATTTATTTAAATTTATTAAATTAATAAAGTATGGCGGATCCGCCAGTGTTTCCTGGATGTCCTCTCAGATGCAACTGGCTCTTAGCCACACCATGCACTGTGCTCCAATAGAGGCTGTGGAGACACAGAAAGCGGAGTCAGAGGTTTCATAGACAAAGGAGTACATGTCGCATCCCTTTCTCAGCATCCCAAAATGGCTAAAGGAGAGTATTCTCAGCAGAAGAATGTAGGTATGGTTTCAGTTTCAGGAGACAATCATGAATGTACTGAACCTTATAGAACTGATGAATGGCAATGCATGCAGAGAGCATTGTACTCTAGAATATTCTTTTGCCAAAAATGTCTATGATCTTTTCCTGCCTTGTTCGTAGCCGATTCCACTACAACAGACTGGTGTGGACGATATACAATGCCATATCCTGAAGATTATTGACCTGAAATGTGAGATCCAGTCTTCTAGAAATGGGCGGGGGGGGGGGCAAGATATAGGTGTCTCCCATAATTTTCAGAGTAATGCCTTAAGAATGTTATGAACTGGTATGGAAGCAAGTTCCGCAAGTATATCCAGAATCTTTAATAGACCAAGGAGTTAGGTTCGTGGGTCTCTGTCCTTATGAATGCTTCTTGCAGCTGTCAATTTTTCAATAAATTTTGAATATGCGAGGTCTTCTGGGGGGAGAAGAATGCTCCAGGAGATCTGGCGCAAGGAATCACAGGTATTCCAGTAGGATCCTCATCCAATTCAAGATATAGTGGCTCACTCATCCAGGACTCCAATGATGAAAAAGGGGAAGAAGGATGTTCTTCTAGTTGACGTTTCAGAGAAGCAGCTTGATCTATTGCCTCCAGATGAGTAGACTCAGCTGCAACTGAGGTTCCGATGATGAACACACTCCCAAAAGTGATTTTGGCACTCCAGTCTGAGGAACCACCAAAACGAGAGTTGAAATGGGGAATTAGAATGTAACATTTGTCTCTTTTACAAGGGAGGTAAAGCATAACAGAAGAGTGGGATCTGGGGGTAATCGTATGTGATGATCTTAAGCTGGCCAAACAGGTGGTTAAAGTGATGGTAAAAGCCAGAAAGATGCATTGCTGAATAGGGAGAGGAATGGTCAGCAGATAAAGGGAGACAAGATTGCACCTGTGTAATCCCTGGTGGGACCTCGCTTGGAATACTCTGTACAATTCTGGAGACCGCACCTTCAAAAGGATATAAATAGGATGGAGCTGGTCCAGAGGGTGGCTACTAAAACGATCAGTGGTCTTTGCTCTAAAGCATATGGGGACAGACTTAAAGATCTAAACATGTATAGCCTAGAGGAAAGGCGTGACGGGGGAGATATAATAGAAACATTCAAATATCTCAAAGGTTTCCATGCACAGAAAGTGAGCCTTTTTTTCAATGGAAAGGAGGCTCTAGAAAGAGGGGCCACGAGAAGAGGCTGAAAGGGGGTAGACTCAGGAGTAATCTTAGGAAATATTTCTTTACAGAGAGGTTGTTGGATGTGTGGAACAGCCTCCGAGTGGAAGTGGTGGGGTCAAAAACAGTATCTGAATGCAAGAAAGCATGAGATAAATACATGGGATCTCTAAGGAAGTGAGGGCAGACTGGATGGGCCATAATGGGCCTTTTTCTTCCATCATGCTTCTATAAGTTACAAGTGGGAGCCTTATTGCTCAGTCACTGAATTGAGAGTCAAGAGAGGAAGGATAAATATAATTTTGCAGAAGAAAGTATAATCATTCCTCCAACCCTTATTTAGCCCTGATTCACTGACTTTTCTTCTCTTTGGTTTAAAAAAAAAAAAAAAGCTTATTTAATCATGTCCTAAGTATACTTTCCTAATATACATCTTGTGGGAGGATGACTTACCACACAGGCACTGTTTTCCTGGCAGTCCACCTTGTTTTCATAGGCAGTGGACCTCAGACAGCCTTGAAATAACCTAATTTATAATTTCCCCTTAAACCAAAGAATTGTTATTTAGAACTGCTTTTAAAAGTTCTCTGGTAGCCATATGACCTATGCAGCAATGACCTCAGTTGTGCTTAAAATAAGATGTATGCTTTGCCTAGGTTGCCATAACTAATCAATCAGTTATGCTTGGTTGAACATTTCAATGCACGACCGCATTCCGTAGAGGTGGCAAAAATCTTTGCCATAAAGAAGGTTAAGGATTCCTGATCGTTGTTCTTATTTAAAAAAAAAAAATGCAGCCTGGAATCACAGGAATAGCCCTGATAAACTCACAGCAATCAGCTTCAAACTTACTTTTAAATGTCTCTTGGCGTACTTTTATTCCTGCCGTATAATTCCAATCCGTTCTAGCCCAAAGTTGTATGGTGTCAAACAGTGTGACCCTAACTGAAATTTAATTCCAAGTATGTCAGTGGCTATAAAAGCCCAGAAATATCCTTCCACCCCCCCACCCCCCCAAAAAAAAAAATCCTAAGCCAGCCTGCTTGACCTGCTGTGTTTCTCATCCAGCCCCGAGCCCGCTGTCCAGCAGAACCCAAAATCATGTACAGCAGGCTGGCAGCGGGCGCACATGCTCAGTGCAGCGCCGCAGCGCACGCCGCAGGATAACCCAAACGCGCTAGCGCGCTTCCCAAAAAAGGAAGGCGGCCCGGAGCGGCACTGTGCAGGAGCATCGCCAGGCGGCGCGAGAGAGGCAGGGGGCTCGGCTTGCGGCTCCCGAGCCTGTGGCAGGGAAAAGCTGGGGCAGAGCAGCCACAGGCTTCTCCTCTTTCGAGCATGCACTGGTTTACCCAAGAGCAGCAGTCACCGGATCTTTTAATTCACTTTAGCTCCTGATGTTTTAACAGAATAGCCTGGTGGATCAGCTGCAGTATTCAAATGAGAAATGTCAAACAGATGAGACGGGAAGCGCAGGCCTGTGCCCTCTGATCCGCGGTGCTAAGGTTTTGGGGTTGTTGTTTTTTGTTTTTTTTTTTAGCCTTTGCCTGCATTTGGGTTGCTTTAAGAAAGTTTGCTGCGGACACTGGCCCCGGTGGGAGGGGGAGGCGGAGTGTGGGATGGAGCAGTGACTGCGCTCTGCCGGCTCCCTGCAGGAGGGATTGCAGGTCCTCTGGCTTCCCGCACGGAAGGATCGCATTTCCCCCGCCCCTGGAAAGAAGGAGGTGAGTCGTGGGTTCCAGAAAGCAATAGGCAAGAGAGAGGGGAGACCCGAGTTCTGCACAGATCTGGGGATCTGCTCGCCGGGTTCGGCTACGGATAGCAGCAGGAAGCGCAGTGCAGATGGTGGCTGGCAAGAGATGTGATCGCATGCTTTATGTCATTTGCTCTCAGCCGAAAGAAAGGAAAACAGATGGTTTTCTGTCGCCAGCGCCTCGGCACGGAAAATGCAAAGCCGTGTGCATATGTTTATTTCTTTTCTCTCGGAGCAGCTGGGTATGGTAAAGTGAGACCGTAGCTGTCTGTCCCATAATCGGGCATCCATCTATTTAGCTCTAGGAAAGACCCTCGTTTACAGGCACTTCTTTCCCTGTCCTGACTCTTAGCACTAGAGCTATAGTCCGCCAGTGATATTTGCAGTCCACTTATCTGCCTTCTGTTTAAGATGAGACTCTGTAGATACAAGGTCAGAAGTGTCAGAAAGAGAGTCAAATCTAACCCTTCTCTGGTGCTTCCGACCTTGCTGGAGGAGGCTGTGCCTGATCTTTATGCTAATGTTCGGCAGACTTGTGCATTCACAGGGTCATGTGTATTAATTAGTAGGGGGCAGGGACCTTTTAATTACTGGTATGTTATTTGTTAGTGATTTTGCTGCTGGGACAAATAAAACATTATGGCAGTTGCAGTGATCTGATGCAAACGTCATAGTTAAAATTTATTTGGATAAGTTATAGTCCAGTCTGCCCAAATACTAGTATGGTGCTGAAAACAGCAATGTGGTACAAAGGGATTTAAATGATTTCACGACAGCCGTTTATTTTTTTGGTAGGCGCTATGATATAATACATGGGATATTGAACTATAATTCAGATAACCATCAATCCAGAAAAGGAAATCAATCATGTATGTTGGTTTTTGTTTTTTTTTAGTGTGTTATTTATTTTATTTATTAATTTTATTATTTTTATATACCGATATTCGATCTCAATTGAGATATCACACCGGTTTACATTATTTTATCTTTTTATTGTATGGGTGAAAGGAATAATTTTGGTAGCATATAAGACTTGCCATACTGTATCAGAGCAAAGGTCCATCAGGCCCAGTATCCTGTTTCCAACCATGGCCAAGCCAGGTCACAAGTACCTGGCAGGATCCCAAGGGGTAGATAGAATCCATGTTGTGAACCCCGATCGCGTTTGCACGCGACCGGGCTCCCCTACCTTCGCCAGCCGGGCCAGCTCGGGTCCCCTTCCCCGCGGTCCGCGGCGCACGGGCCGCGGCAGCAAGATGGCCACCATCCGGGAAGCAGCGTCGTCATGCCCGCGATCGGCCCCGCCCCTTAAAGGGGCTGGTACCCGGAAGAGGGGCCGGCCCCGGAAGAGGACGTCAGCAGGGAGGGATATTTAAACCCCTTGCAGTGTAGGGCTGATTGCCTTTGCAATTAGGTCTGGTGGTTTGTTCCTGTTTGCGGTTCCCTGGTTGTTTGACTCCTGCCTGCCTGATTTTGCCTTGCTCGCTACCTGCCTAGACCCGGATTGGACTCTGACCTCGCTTGCCTGCTACCTGCCTGGACCCCGGATTGGACTTTGACCTTGCTTGCTTGCTGCCTGCCTGGACCCCGGATTGGACTCTGACCTTGCTTACCTGCTGCCTGCCTGGACCTCGGATTGGACTCTGACTTTGCTTTGCCTGCTGCCTGCCTGGACCCCGGATTGGACTTTGACCTTGCTTGCCTGCTGCCTGCCTGGACCCCGGATTGGACTTGGACCTTGCCTTACCTGCGGTCTACCCGGACCTTCGGATTGGACACTGACCCCTGCCTGGTACCAG
The DNA here is from genome assembly GCF_901001135.1 of Rhinatrema bivittatum. NCBI lineage: Eukaryota > Metazoa > Chordata > Amphibia > Gymnophiona > Rhinatrematidae > Rhinatrema > Rhinatrema bivittatum. The sequence continues at coordinate 88,911,719 of NC_042615.1, read as the reverse complement.
GACGCTGTACCTGGTTGTCGTTGGCCTGTACCCCGTTCATGCTGAAGCCAGCATAGGGTACTGAGGGGTCCTTGTACCGGGACTTCCACTTCCAGAGTCGAAAGGCACCTAGATTCCTCAGGTGGGTGACTTTTACTCTGGGTCAAGGGTCCACTTACATAACAATCCAAGCTGCTTACCCCAAGAATAAGCAGTGGATTTCAGCAACTCTCCCTTAATAATGGTTAATGGACTTTTCCTCCAGGAACTTGTGCAAGAGACGGCTGAGGGGAGATATGATAGAGGTCTATAAAATACTGAGTGAAATGGAACGGGTAAACATTTATCAGTAGTTTACGCTTTTGGAAAGTACAAAGACCAGGAGACATTCATTGAAGTTACTAATAAGAGAAAATATTTTTTTACTCAATGCATAATTAAGCTCTGGAATTTGTTGCCATAGGATGTGGTGAAAGCTATTAGTGCAGCTGTGTTTAAAAAAGGTTTCTCCAAACTGAAGTGTCCTAACTTCTTTAGCCTTTCTTCATAGGGGAATTGTTCTATCCCTTGTATCATTTTGGTCGCCCTTCTCAGTTAGAGATGTGCTTCGGATAAAAATTTCATGTCTGGCTTCGTTTCGGGGACCTCCCCCCCCCCTCCCGCGCGGGCATTTTGTTTTTCCCGTGGTTCGGGGTTCTTTTTTCGGGGGTCCCGATTTTGGGGTTAGTTCACGCTGTTGGGAGTTAGTGCACGCTGCCGTTTTCATTACTGGCAGACAGGCAGGTTATGAAAACCGAGGCCGAGTTTACCAGCGTCTGTCTTCGTAACTCGGCGGTGTGCTGAGTTATTTTATTTATTTTTTTCACTTTAAAAAAGAAGTACAGAAAAGCAGGGGTTTTTTTGCTTTTCTGTACTTCTTTTCAATGCGCTCAGCTATTAACGCCTGCTCCAGGCAGGCGTTACTATCTGAGCGATAAATGTGCGTCTGAGATGCACATTTATCTTTTTGCATTCGGAGTGAATTAGTAATAGCCTCATTCACATGCATTTGCATTTAATGAGTGCTGTCTCATTCACTCCACATCAGACACGAGTTAAATAGGCGCTAATCCCCCTATTGCATTAGGGGGTGGATTAGCGCCTATTTAACCGGCATCTGACAGTGGGTTAAAGAGTGTGCTCGGTTGAGCGCACTGTATTGCATCACCCCATTACATTTCATTTGCCATTTGCATGCAGTCTCCCAGTTTTTCAATGTCCTCTTACAATTTCTCACAATCCTCATGATGTAACAATTTTGAATAATTTTGTGTCACTGGCAAATTTGATCACCTTACTTGTTGTTCCCATTTCCAGGTTGTTTATAAATATACACTAGCCGTTAAGCCCGTTAAAATGGGCGAGATTCCATTGGTCAGACCGGCACGGTTAGAGCCGCTCTTTTCTCCACAACTTCCCTTTTCCTTCCCTTCTCACCTCATCTACAACACCTTCCCTTTCCCAGCCCTCCTCCACTCTTTTTTTCTCTTCTCCAGAACTTCTTACCCTTCTCACTTGTTCAGTCATATCCTCTTCCCTTTCCCTTCCTTCCCCTCTCACCTTCCCTTTCCCTTCTCCCCTAGCCCTCCTCCACGCCCTCTTTTTCTCTACTCCACAACTTAACCCTTCCCACTTACATCCTCTTCCTTCCATCCCCTCTCATCTTTCCTTTCCTTCCCCTCCTACCTCCTCAACCCCTTCCCTCTCCCTCAACCCTCCTCCACTCCCTTTTCTGTACTTACCCTTTCCACTTACTCACATCCTCTTCCTTCCCCTCCCACCTCCTCCACAACCCCGTCCCTCTCCCTCAGCCCTCCTCCATTCCCTCTTCTTCTCTTATCCAGAACGCGCGCCTCACCACCGGGCTCGTTGCTGGCCCGCCCGACGCTTAGATACCGCCGCCGCTTCTCCATGGGAGGTCTCAGGGTCTCTCTCTCGCGCGCACCTCTCCACCGGGCTCGTTGCTGGCCCGCCCGACGCTCGGTGATGAGGCGCGCGCGAGAGAGAGACTCCCGGAGACCTCCCATTTCTGTGTCTGTGCTGCCGCCACTGCTTCTCACAGCGCAAGAGAGAGACCCCCGGAGACCTTCTGTGCTGCCGCCGCTGCTCCTACTCGCCGCTTCCAAGACAGCCCTCCGCTGCTCCATTTGCTCCCAGCGCCATGTTGCTCCCCTCTGACCGACGTGCTCTCGCGCATGCCCAGCAGAGCTGCTCTCTACTGCGCATTTGCGACACGTCGGTCAGGCCTCATTTATCTAGTTGATTAAAAAGCAGTGGTCCCAGAACAGATCCCTGGGACATTCTTCTATTCACCTTTTTCCATTGGGAAAATTTACCATTTAGCCCTACTCTCTGTTTCCTTCTTTTAACCAGTTCGCAATCCACAATAGTACACTGTCCCCTATCCCATGAGTTTTTAATTTCCTAAGAAGTTGCTCATGAGAGACTTTGTCAAATGCTTTCTGAAAATCCAGATATACTCTATCATCTGGCTTGACTTATCTACTTGTTTGTTTATACCCTCAAATAATGTAGCGGACTGGTGAGACAAGACTTCCCTTGGCTAAATCCATGTTGGCTTTGACCCTTTAAACTATGCCTATCTATATGTTAAGCAATAGACATAGTTTAAAAGGACAAAATGCATTCATAAGTAAATTTATACATGCTGGTTTGTAATTTTTGACTATTTTGATTAAAATGGTTTTTTAATATTGTAAGTATATTTGTAAAATAAATTGGATGTTTTGTATGTAATACTCCTTTATATTGATGGATTTCGGACTTCATTTGAGCCATTTTTAGTTTCATAGTAGGGCTTCCTCTTCTTCGCCACTTTGGGGAGTTTCTTACTGCTTGGGAACTGGAAGTGTGTGGCACGCATGCTAAAGCATGGAAGGGATGCTGTTTAAATCACAATTGTTGTTAACGTGTGTGCCTAGTGTTTATATTTTCCAAAGGTAGGCATTATTTTAAACTTGAGCAACAGGTCCTGCTCTTTAAAACATTTCTTGTGCTAAAACCAATTAGTATTGCCCAGCTACTTTCTCTTGTGGTACATCTGGAGCTTTGTGCTTCTCCCGTAGTGCTAAGCCATAAAAGAGTGTAAGGTTCAGGGTTCTGAAACCAGGTTACCATGTTTCAGTGTCTGCTTGCCATCTGCATGCTGAAAAGAGCAAATACGTGACAAAATGAATCCATCAGTTACATAAGCTCAATAAGCAAGGCCAGGTAGTAAAAAGAAAAGAAAAAGAAAATCCTGCTACTCAAAAAGTCAATCTGAAATTGTGTGGCAGCTCTTCAAAAATCTCTGTTGATACGACCAAGCATCCCACGTTTCTAAATAAAAGATTATGAAATATGAATGAATTCCTATTTGTATTCATCTCAGTGATTTTTTCAATTAACACTGTATATGGTAGTGTACCAACTGACTGAGCTCAAGAAAATCAGAGTAAATAGTGAATAAAGCAAAGCCTTTGTGATTTAACTTGGAACCTCTAGTTAACTTGCTCTTTATTTCTCTTCTGGGTTTGCTGTTGCAGGGAATTCAGAGCTCGATATTCAACTGCAGGCAGTCCAGATAAGTTATCGGATAAATTTATTTGAATAACATAAATGGAATATTTAGTGGCTTGGCTCCACCATTGAATATTCCTGGATAAATCAAAATTATCCAGATAAGTTTATCTGGATATCTTTAGAACTGTCTCATGTCCAGATACAGTTGTGATTATAAGTTTACATACCCCTGGTAGATTTTATAAGATGTGTAGCATTTTAAGAAAACATGAGTGAGGGGACAAAACACGTCTGTTATTTTTAATGTGTTTCAAAATAAACTATTATGCATCACAGAATAGCACAGTCATTAAATAAACCATAGCAATAAAGGAAATAATAAAATGGTCCTGTTCAAAAATTTGCATACCCTTGAATGCTTGGGCTGATAATATACACACAAGTTGACACATACAGGTTGAGATAGCAGTGAAGGGTAGCTATCCCCACCTGTGCCCTGTTTGATTGTAATTAGTATCTATGTGTAAATAGTCAGTGAATTTCTTAGCTCTTGAGAAACCCTTGTGCACTTCATCCAGGGTTGCACTGACTTTGGTGGTTAATGAAGCAAGGGGAAAGCAAAAGAATTGTCAAATGTTCTGCGAACAAAAGTAGTTCAACTTTATAAATTAGGTAAAGGATATAAAAAGATATCCAAAGATTTGAAAATGCCAATCTGTACTGTTCAAACTCTGATCAAGAAGTGGAAAGTTATGGGTTCTTTTAATACCAAGCCACAATCAGGTAGACCAAGAAAGATTTCAGACACAACTGCCAGGAAACTTTGTCAGGATGCAAAGAAAAATCTACAAGCAACTTCTACTGACATACAGGCTTCTCTGAAACACAGTTTCTGTGAGTGTTTCAACATGCACAATAAGGAGATACTTGAACAAAAAAGGGCTACATGGTAGAGTTGCCAGAAAAAAGCCATTGCTTCACGAACACCACAAAACAGCCCGCTTACAATACGCCAAATAGCACCTAGATAAGCCTCAAAACTTCTGGAACAAAATAATTTGGAGTGATGAGATGAGACCAAAATAATGGACAGCATTACCTCATGAGAAAATAAAGGGCCTCGTTCACAACTATCACAAAAGACTGCAAGCCACTAAGGGTATGCAAACTTTTGAACAGGGCAATCTGATTATTTCCTTTATTGCTATGGTTTGCTTAATGATTGTGCCATTTTGATGATGCATAGTAGTTTAATTTGAAACACATTAAAACACAGAAATGTTTTCTCTGATCACTCATGTTTTCTTAAAATGCTACACATTTTACAAATTCTGCCAGGGGTATGTAAACTTATAAGTACAACTGTAATTCTCTAATATAACACTGAGTATTGGAGTTATCTGGGTAAGTTATTCCGAAAACTTCACCCTGGCCCAGAATGCCCCCGATTTTATCCAGCTAAATTTTACCCGGGTAATATCTTAGCCAATTAGTCGAAAGGAAAATTTAAACCTTGGAATTTGTCCAAGTCACTTGGATTGGATATATGTGTATAGATATAGATACATACATATATACATAAATAATCAGATACATATATAGAAAGATAGATACATACATATAGATAGATATACATATATAGATTGATAGATATAAATACAGTATAATTACATCTATACACACACAATAGAAACTGTTGCAGGCATGGACCAAAGTGAAGTTGACGCAACCTGCAAGGAGGAGCCCTGCAGGTCCCACCGTCAACTGACTGAGGCAGAGGCCCAACTGAAACTACCCCTATACCAGCCCTCGTTCCCCTTGAGCCCTCGGGTGCTGAGGCTGGCAGGACTTAGACGCGAGCCTCTGCAGTAGAGGTGAAGATCCGTCGAAGTCATTGAGGCGGCCAGTGTCCAGGGCTGGCTGAAGACAGGCAAAACCAGAGATAGGCAGTGATCGGGGAAGACAACATTCAGCAGAGTCTGGGTCCAGGAAATGGTCGGTGGCAGGTGGAGTTCAATCAAGTTCAAGGTCCAGGCAGTGGTCAGTGGCAGGCAGAGGTCAGTCATGGTTGCGAGGCAAGCCAAAGTCTAAACCAGAGATCCGGCTGAAGGGAGCTGGTCAGGAGAAGCAGGCAGGAGACAAGGAACTCAGAAGATGGAAGGCAGAGGAAGAGGACTGAAAACTGACTGTGAAGAAGCAAAGACAAACCAGGAGCCAGACAATGAACTCAGCAACACGGACCAGGTACAGGAGCAGAGAATCAGGAACCAGGATCAGGAGCGCTATGGCAAAACACGACTTCCAGTGAAGCTGACCTATTGCCGAGGTGGGAAGCAAGTGAGGAGGTAGCTCTTTTATATGATTTAAGGCGGTGACATCATAAGAGAGGTGCTGATCATGGTTTCACACCATGGTCCCTTTAAGAAGGGCCAGATCGGGCACACATGCACCTAGGAGGGCCTGGGGAATTTGTTGCATTGGAACAGGCTGGGAGCGGTGGCCGGCTGGGTGCCGGGGTGCAGCAGTGTCGGGGTTCTTGGAGGATGCAGTATCAGGCAAGGGTTAGAGAGCTACCGAGTCCTTCCTAGGAGGCCTGCCATGGCGTCTGCTGGGAACGGAGTGGGCCTGGAGCCAGAGGTTAGAATGGCGGTCCGTGGGCCTTCCCTGTGGACCACCGAGAGCAACAGATACATGCATGTGTGTGCACATATGTATATGGACAGAGCGCTGATAAAAAAAATTTGTGAACCCCCAAGTATAATTCTGAGAATTACAAGTTCCTACCATGATACCCTTGTTTAATTGAAATCAGTTTTTATGTAATAAATAGGGTATAAATAAAATAATTCCATGTTTTTTGGAACTATAAAATTAATTCAGAATCAGTATATGTGAAATAGTACGTGAACTCCTAGTTTCCATAGTACAGTTAATTGACTAATTAGAATCAGATGCTTAAATAATTGGATAACAGGCAAACAGTCTTGCAGAGTACATCTGCATGATTGAGTTCTGTCCTAAATAAAGATCCAAAAGGTTGAGTTTGGTCTTCACAATAATAGTGAGAACTCATTATGCCATGATCAAAAGAAATTTCAGAGGACCTACGAAAGAGAATAGTTGATGTTCATCATCTGGACAGGGTTAGAAGATCATTTTTAAACATTCAGGGCTCCTTCCATCTACTGTCAGACATCAACAAATGGAACAAGTTGAAGACAGCAGTGACTTTAGCCAGGAGGTGCCATCCTGCCAAGATCACAATAAAAGCAAACTGGAAAATCATCCACAAAGTCACAACGAACCCCAGACTACCATCTAAAGATATGCAGTCCTCTCTTGCTGTGGCTGATGTGAAGCTTCATGTGTTAACTATAAAGAAAAAAATTGAATGGAAATGGTGTTTGTGGTTTGTAGACAGCTTTGCTTGTACATTGAAAGGCAGTATCTCAAACAAATTAGCTATCTCACTAAAATGATGTTCATGGGAGGATAGCTAGAAAGAATCCACTGATATCTAGATTATTTTTGTTTGCATCAGATTTGCCAATGAAAGTCTGGATTACCAACCAGACTTCTGGAATAATGTTCCCCGGACAGATCAGTCAAAAATTGAACTTTTCGGTCGCAATAACTGTTTTGTTTGAAAACTAGACACTGCCATCCAAAATAAGAAATTCATCCCAAAAGTAGAGTATGGTGATGGAGGTATCATGGTGTGGGGCAGCTTTATCAGGACCTGGATGACTTGCCATCATTGATGGAGCCATGAAATTTGATTTTAAATTAGAACATTCTAGAGGAGAATATTAGGTTATCCATCCATGAGTTGAAGCTGGGCATACAACATAATAAGAACCTGAGCTGTGGCTCATGCAGTAGGAAAGAGCATTAACAATACAGCAGTTGGGGGTTTGAATCCAGTGTAGGGAATCAAAAAAATTGTTGTTTGGTAGCAGAAGAGGACTAGAAGGCTCATCTGTATATCCTAAAAAGGCTCCTCTCCCAGGAGACCCAGCAGTCCCCTGGGAGAGGAGCCTAAAGTAAATCTACTACAGAATGGCCAAATACAAAAAAGTTTATTGTTTAGGATTGGCTAAGCCAAAATCCTGACTTAAACCCTACTGAAATATGGCAAGACCTGAAGCAGGCTGTTTATGTACAGAAGCCCTCAAATATCACAGAGTTGAAATAGTCCTGAAAATTCCTCAAGGGCATTGTGAGAGACTGATTAAACAGTTACAGGAAGTGTTGAGGCCAGTACAGTAGGCCGTTTAGTGGATAAGTTATCTAGCTAAAATTAGCTGAATAACTTGTCCAATATATTCAGCAGGATAAATGTCCCACTGAATATACTTGTTTAAAGTTATCGGACTACATACAGCTGGATAACATTAACCCTAACCAGTCATTGGTTGAATATGGCTGGTTAGACCTAGAGTTATCCGACCTTATGTAGCTGGATAATTGGCTACTTACCCGCATATATTCAGAGATATCTGAGTCAGAAGGACATCTTTGAAAAAAAAAACCACCAAATCGTGGGCCTCCTTGGCTGATGCCTGCCCCCAACCTACCATCTGTCTCAAACCTTCCCCCCCCCGCTTACCAAAATAATGGGCCCCCATCTCTTAAAAGCACACTAAAATGCAAGACGTTGAGCACCGCCGGCCTAGGCCTCTAGCCCTCCACCCCACTAAAAAATATTAACTTTATCCCTTCTGCCCCCCCCCTCCCAGCCAGGCACCCTCCCACCCACCCTGTTACCTTGCAAATTGCCCCTCTTGATCTGCCGGGATCACAGTGCTAAGTGATCCTGGCATATCCTTCCAGCGATACTTAGGTAATAACTTCTACACTACCCAGTACGCTTCCAGCATTATTACCTAAGTAACGCTGGAAGCGTATGCCGGGATTGCTTAGCTCAGCGATCCCAGCAGATCAATGGGCGATTTGCAAGGTAAATAGGTGAGTGGGGAGGTGCCTGGCTGGGAGAGGGATGATTGGATGTTTGGGGGCGCAGAAGGGATAAAGTTAATATTTTTTAGTGGGGGAGGGGGGCTGGGCTGGTAGTGCTCATCTTCTTGCACTTTTGTGTGCTTTTTAAAGATTGGGGCCCATATTTTTGGAGAGCGGAGGGGGTGTTGAGACAGGCGGTGGGGGGTGGGCATCAGGCTGGGAGGCCATGTTTTTTAAAGGTGTGCTACTTACTGGATATCTCAGAAGAGATCTGGGTAAGTATTAAGTAGCCAGTTATCTGGCAACACAAGGCCAGATAAATTTAGATGCTTCCAAGCAGGTCTAAAGTTATGTGGCTAACTTAGCCAGATATATCTGATATTCGGGTAAGTTAGCTGGATAACAGGACCCCTCCCTAGAATGCCCCTAGAACATCCCTTTTATTTCTATCTAATTTATAGCCGGATAACAACATGTCCGGCTATAATTTAGCCAGATAAAAGGCTGAATATGCCATATATGCCATTTACATGGATAAATCAACTCCAAAAAGTAGACGTCTGAACACGCAATATTAAATTTTCAACCATATGTAAATGGCGTCACATAATGGAAGCATAAAATAACATTTCTTTTTAACTATGGTCCTTCATAATACTCGCGGATGCTCAAGATTTCAGTGTTTTCACCGCTTATGAGTCATAAATAATCATATTCCTAAAACTAAATAATCTAAATAGATTTTTTTGTATTTTTTAAAATGCTCATAAAAAATAAAGAAGCAACATTACTTCCCATTTGCAATGCCCAACATGATATGTTTTCAACCACTCCCTCAGGGGCTTCTTAAATGTCACAGCACCATTAGTGAAGGCTTTCTCTGAAAAGATAAAATCAAACATTGGTAGGGTAACGTGTTACTGCATAAAATAATCACATTTCAAAAGCACAATGTTGAAAATCATAGAAAACTAACAGTAATTATCTGCGGCAGACTTGAAGAGATTACTTGCTAAGGACTGGCTATCTTCTTGTCAACAGCCATTTTGAGTGAATTGTCATTGACAATCAACTTATAACCAACCTGGTTGTAAAACCTATCTTAATGATGTCATGATGACGTAGGTAGGACATAGATGTAGTAATGAAATAGAACTGTTATATATATATTTGGGATTCAAAGGCTCAAACAAAATGATGGCAATGTCCAGTGCCATAGCTGCTCCCATGGCAGCTTTCCATATCTGTAGGTAATACTTGCCTTCAAAGGCAAAGCAGTTTCTGCTTTAAGCTAGTGAGGTCAACTGTATAGCAATAGGGGTGAGAATTCTTTGCAGGCCATCATGAGTAACCCACACTTCGGCCATTGTAGATAATGGACAATTCTTGATATGGTTCCTGTGCTTTTTTTTAGAGGCAGAGGATAGGGTGCAAAACCTGGCACGAAGAGAACAATTATGGATATATCATATACAAACTGCTGTCCCTTTGGGACCGAATAAAGCAATTGAATGGGTGATTCTGTTTGATTAGTATATCTACATCCTACCTATGTCATCATGATATCATTAAGATAGGTTTTACAACCAGGTGGGTTATTAGTTGATTGACAATGACAATTCTCTCAAAATGGCCGTTGAACCGGAAGATAGCCGGTCTTTAGCAAGCAAGTCTCTTCAAGTCTGCTGCAGATGATTACTGTCACTTTTCTATGACTTTCAACATTGTACTTTTGAATATGTGATTATCTTATGCAGTGTAAATCCAAAATAAACACACATGAGCTGTAACTGTACTCAGCAGTTATAGTACAAACACAAGTGCAGTGAACATTTCATAGTCCATATAATCTCAAAAAAAGCTTCATTAGTTCAATAAATGGCAATTCCACTGTTTTTAGAAGTAACCTCTTTCAAAGGGTCCCCCGACATGGACCCCGTGTTTTGCCAAAGGCTGCGTTGGGAGGGTCAACTATTTTTTTTAACAACAATCTGTGGATACAAACAAATATATTAACGATGGACTATGCAAAGGAGCGCAAAACCGACATACTACTGTAAACAGAAAGATCATCATACATACAGTTGTAGTTAGTAGAACATTTTTTCAGGGCGCACACAGGCATACAGTACACTGGAGATTTAAAAGTTACGCAAAATGGTGCGAAATGCTGAGCCAATCGGTGTTGCAAGAGCAGAAAACCAATCAAATTACAGCCAGACAGGGTTCAATCAAAACACGGCAAACTCAAGTGAAAAAGCTCCATTCTAACTCTTTATTCAGCCCATTCGGTATGACTGTATTTAAAGTGTGGATCCATTTCTGTTTCTTTCTGATTAAAATTTTAGAATAGTTGCCCCCCAGAGTGGGGTGGGGTGGGGGGGGGAGACTACATCGAGTACAAAGAAATTTAGGTCCGAAAGAGAGTGAGAGAACTGGGTCCAATGATCGACCAATGGAGCATTTTCACGGAGGTTCCTAATGTTAGATCGATGTTCTATAATCCTTGTTTTGATCATCCTAGATGTTTTCCCCACATAAAATTTTTGACAAGGGCATCTGATCACGTATATCACCCCTGACAAGTTACAGTCTGAGACATCATATAGAACAAAGGTTTTCTTTGCAGTCGGATGCATTGAAGAAGACATGATATTTGTGAGGGGGGACACCGAACAGTGACCACAGGGTCTGTGATCGCCCACACTCAAAGGTTGTGTGCTATTGGAATGATATCCCGAGTGGATCAATATGTCTCGGAGGTTCCGACCCCCAGCGGTAGGTGAACTGTAGTGAACTATTGAACACATTATTGAGTGAAAGTGAACCCAGTGCTTGCGAATAATATTAGTTATAGTGCCACTAAGGATAGAAAATGGTAACATATGTGCTATTTATATTATAAAATCCAGGGTCAGCACACGCAAGGGGGTGCACAATTGTGCAACTTGCGCATGCTGAGCCGCACAGCCTGTCTCTGTTCCCTCCGAGGCCGCTCCGAAATCGGAGCTGCCTCGGAGGAAACTTTCCTTCTGCCCCCCCCCCCTGCACCTTCCCCTCCCGTCCCCTACCTAACCCACGCCCCAACTCTACCTAGAACCCCCCTTACCTTTGTTGAAGAAATTACGCCGACCTACTGCCGGCCCGCGATCCCAGGCACAGCGTCAAATGGCCGCTGTGCCTGGAGGCTCAGGCCTCACCCCGCCCCTGGACCGCCCCCACCCTGACCATTTTTGCAAGCCCCGGGACATATGCGAGTCCCGGGGCTTGCGCATGCCGCCGAGCCTATACAAGATAGGCTTGGTGCATGCAGGGGGAGGCAGGGGTAGGTTTTCGGGGGTTGCGAGCGTATCTTACGCGCACAACCCTTTGAAAATCTACCCCATAGTGTCACTTTACTCGAATATACCTCAGGAGGAAGCTTTGATAGTTACTGAATGCACGCTAAACCTCTGCACTGGCCCCCACTGTGTTCCTACCTCATTTTTTATTGCATTAGCAAGAGTGGCTTTGACTAAAAATTACTTTTGTTTTGACACAAATTTTTACCAACAGATCAAGGGCACCGCTATGGGTGCCACCATGGCCCATAGCCTAGCGTGCCTATACATGGCAGATTTTGAAGAAACATTTATCTATACCTCAAATTGGACTACATATTTACATCTTTGGCTTAAATATATTGACGATGTGCTTCTAGTCTGGCTCGGTACTGACGTACAGTTTTTTATGTTCCTGTATTGGCTGAATAACCTTCAGTTCAACTACAATGTTCATCCTTTTCAGATCCCTTTTCTAGATATTTTGATTTCCCTTGATAGTACATGTTTTTCCATCACGATCTTTCGTAAAGAGACTGATCGTAACACTCTTTTAACTTTTGACAGTTTCCATCCAAGGTTTCTTAAGAATAACATATAGACAGGTCAGTTCCTAAGATTGCACCGGCTGTACTCTTCCAAAACAGAATTTGTGTCTAAAGCTAAGCAGCTCGGTTCAGCAAGAGGGGGTACCCAACTAAGGTTTTGAAAAAAGCCTTCAAACGATCATTATATATAAATAGAGAATTATTATTCTTACCGCAAAGTCGCTCCACGGATGTCACTGTTAATTGTATTTTACCATTTTCTATCCTTAGTGGCACTATAACTAATATTATTCGCAAGCACTGGGTTTCACTTTCACTCAATAATGTGTTCAATAGTTCACTATGGTTCACCTGCCACCGGGGTAGGAACCTCCGAGACATGTTGATCCACTCGGGATATCATTCCAATAGCACACAACCTTTGAGCGTGGGCGAGCACAGACCCTGTGGTCACTGTTCGGTATGTCCCCTCACAAATGTCTTGTCTTCTTTCATACACCCGACTTCAAAGAAAACCTTTGCTCTATATGGTGTCTCAGACTGTAACTCGTCAGGGGTGGTATACATGATCAGATGCCCTTGTCAAAAGTTTTATGTGGGGAAAACATCTAGGATGATCAAAACAAGGATTATAGAACATCGTTCTAACATTAGGAACCTCGGTGAAAACGCTCCATTGGTCGGTAATTGGACCCAGTTCTCTCGCTCTCTTTCGGACCTAAATTTCTTTGTACTCGATGTAGGGGGGGGGGGCAACTTTGTACTCGATGTAGGAGGGGGGGGCAACTATTCTAAAATTTTAATCAGAAAGGAACAGAAATAGATCCACACTTTAAATACAGTCATCCCGAATGGGCTGAATAAAGAGTTTTTCACTTGAGTTTGCCGTGTTTTGATTGGATCCTGTCTGGCTGTAATTTGATTGGGTTTCTGCTCTTGCAACGCCGATTGGCTCAGCATTTCGCACCATTTTGAGTAGCTTTTAAATCTCCAGTGTACTGTATGCCTGTGCGCTCTTTGAAAAAGTGTAACTACTAACTACAACTGTATGTGTGATGATCTTTATGTTTACAGTAGTATGTCGGTTTTGCGCTCCTTTGCATAGTCCATCGTTAATATATTAGTTTGTATCCTCAAATTGTTGTTAAAAAAAATTGTTGTCCCTCCTGATGCAGCCTTTGGCGAAACATGGGGTCCATGTCGGGGACCCTTTGAAAGAGGTTACTTCTAAAAACAGTGGAGTTGCCATTTATTGAACTAATAAAGCTTTTTTTGAGATTATATGGACTATGAAATGTTCACTGCACTTGTTGGGTTTGTATTATCTTATGCAGTAACATGTTACCCTACCATTGTTTGATTTTATCTTTTCAGAGAAAATCTTCATTGATGGCATGACAAATAAGTCCCTGAAGCCCATGTCGGGCATCGCAAATGGGAAGTAATGTTGCTTCTTTATTTTTTAAGAGCATTTAAAAAAAAATACAAAAAAACCCCTCCTCAGACTATTTAGTTTTCGGGCCAATGATTATTTATGATCCATAAACGTTGAAATTTTGAGCATCCGCAAGGTATTATGAAGGTCCTTAGTTAAGAAAAATTATTTTATGCTTCCCTTGTAAGATACTATTACATATGGTTGAATATTTAATATTGTATGTTCAGACATCTACTTTTTGGAGTTGGTTTTGACTATCTACCCCATTAAATTTAAGTTGCTGCTGCTCAAGGAGACGCTACCAGTTGCTGAGTCATGGGTTCACATAATTTTTCAAACAATGATACTTACTGTTGAACCTTTTTGTTGAATAAATAATATATCCATTTTGTCTGAGTTATTTATTCATTGGGGTTATCTTGTTCTTTTAGATAAGGTTCTAATTTTACTTTAGTGGGGTGCACAAACCTTTTTGCAGCACCGTCTGTATGTGTATATATAAAATTTCTCTTTTTTTATTCTGGTGTACTTAAATATAAATGTATATTTGCTATGGGAAAGATGACTTCTTCATTTTGAACAAAAAAAGCTCTATGCGCGCCAAAGCCAGGAGATATGGTGTGTCTCAGGCCAGCGCGTGCCCCACGGATTTTAAGAAGTGCCCGAGTATGCGCATATTTCCCGGTACCCGCACAAATTAAAAAGGGGTGAGGCATGGGTATGGTCTGGGCGGAGCATGGGCGAGACATGGGCGTTCCGAGAAGATCACTTGAAATGTGCGCGTAACTTTATTTCTGCTGTGGATGGCGTGTAAGTTTTAAAATTAAAAAGTCAGAGCTAGTCAGTTGGGTTTGAAGGGTCAGGGCTAATAGGGGGAATTAGGAAGTTTTATCCTTTACCAGGGTGAACTGGGACCGAACTGGGGAAATAGGTATTTGTGTCAGTACGCATAGCTAGCAAAATCCTCCCACTTACATGGTAAAGATGGCGTTTGTACGCACATGTGCATATCCATAACAAATTGTGCGTACGTGTATGCACGTACTTCCTACTTTGTAACATACACACATATACGTGGCGCATTCATTGGCGCCCGTGTGGCTTTTTAAAAGTTACCGTCAAATTGTTTAGCAAGCTGTAAAAAACAGCGTAGCAAATAAAGCGCAAGATTCGGGAATGTTTGACAGGAAGGTTAATGACTACAAAACCTTAACACTGAACTCCACAGTAGCACTGCAAGTGCTAATTTCCCACTTCACAACAGCACCTTCTTGTAATGTGAGCATTGTTCGGTTCTCGCTAACGGCTTTATGCAGTTCTTCCAGTATTCAGCAAGAGAGGCAATTTCCATTTATACCTACAGAACATTACCTTAATAAACGAGGCTTTTAGAGAGAAGAAAAAGAAGCAAAGTGTGAGCTTGAATTAATTTAATTTAGGAAAGGAAGGACTCTTTCTGCTTTCTGTTCCTTGGCTACTGTTGATTTGATGATTAGGACTAGCACAGCAAAGTAGCTGTGAGGAGACTGTAGAGTTGAACCCTGCTATTGAGAAAGGAAGCTGCTCAGATCAGCCTCTCGGTGGGGAAATTCTGAAGTGTGCAGCAATTATGCAAAGGAAGAAATCTCCATAGGATGGAAACAAACAGCTCCTGAGCTGGTTTGGAAACAAATATATAGATATATATATCCTATCAGGAGATTTAATTCCAATATTGTGCAGGTTCTCAATCTTGGCAAAAATGCCAGGAAGGGACTGTCAAAGACGTATAGTTCACACCCTCCACTTGTAACCCAAGCACTCTGAGAGGTCTATAAAAAGAAAAATGCAATGAAAAAAATAGAAAGGCCAAGAGAAATGCTTTAGTTTATTTAATATGAAGAGAAAGGCATCCAGTACTTATAAATAAACATTCTGTCATTTGATTAGTCCCTTTGGAGATTTTCATGGTTACCATTTTGGCCAGTTTTCTCTCAGTAATGGTGCAATTTCTGATGGGCAGTAATAGGGATTAAAACCCACTCCTCCATTAGTAGCCCCACTTGTAGGGAAGCTGGGATTTGTTCGCATTGATGCATGCTTTCCAGTCTCCTAATATATTTTCTAAGAACCTTATATCCTAGATTGGCATAGAAAGCACTGTATTCTGTAAATTGTTGGATAATCTAAAGGAGAAAAACAAACAAGACTATCTCCATGGTACCCTTAGTTGTTCTGTGTTCAGAGGTCACAATTTCTTTAAAGAAAGCCAAAAAAGCCTGTGAATTAACTTTTACTAGTTCACTAATCTTTCTTGCTTATTCTAGAATGCTTTCTGTTTGCATTAAAAGCTTGAAAAAAAGGCAAAAAAAACCCCCCAGCATTCAAGAAGTATAAAGGATTACAAAAAGAAGAACACAAGGAAAAATAACTTGTGAAGCTAAGGGAGATGAACAAAGAAATTAAGAAAGCAAAAGGTCAGATGGAAGAAAGTTGTTACGTCGGTCAACCACGGAGGTCGTGACCGATTGTACTCACCCGCCTTTGCAGCGAGTCGGAGACGCCGAGAGGCCTTCCTCCAAGGCAGGAGCGCTGCCGCTGCTGAAGCACCGCCCCCTGACGTCACCTAGACGCGCGCGGCGACGTCAGCCTTTCTTTTTAAAGGGGCCAGCGCAGGAAAGATCCAACCCAGCCCCGAAAGTTCCTCACTTCAGTGGGGGTATTTAGCCAGTTTTCTACTGCTAACCTGCGAGTTAGCAAGGATTGGACTTGTCCGGTCTAAGCTACTCTACCGCTTCCGTGCAGCCGCTGGAAGCTCTCTGTCTGCCCTTCGGGGTATTCTCTAACCTAGGTACCCGTTCCTCGGGGGGCCCTCTGCTTTATTTCAGGTGCCTTACTGGGATCAGGTAATCGCTCCTCGAGGGCCTGCTTTCCCTGCCTCGGTGCCTGTAACCATCTACTTCAGCCTGGTGGAATCGCCAACCTTACAGCTACCATTTAGTGAGTAATCTATTCTCAGTCTGTCTCATCTACAGCATTGCCATGCTGGGAAACCTACACCAGAATCTCCCTATACCAACTTGGTGAGATGGGTTCCCTCTGCCGAGGGTCCCGGGACTGCTACCTCTGGATCATTTAACTACTGCCACCTCTGGTGGTATCCATCAGCTGTACAATAAAAGATCTAACTCTGTGTTTGTGCGTCCTGAGTCTAGCCCAGTACTGTGGCTCCCCACGGAGCTCCTCCCCATGGGCGTGGTCATCTGCCACAGTACCCAAGAATCCACCCAAACACCACTAAACCATAACAAAAATGTTGCGCTGCAGATGGAAGGGAGCGCCAGGGGGTGCTCCCCAGTGCGGGACAAGAGATGTGGGCCCCTGCGGCGAGTCGGTCCAAGTCTGGGAACTGGGAACTGAGGTCCTCTACCGAACCTGCCAGCCCAGGTGAGACCATCAATGCAATGATGGTCTCTTGAACAGTCCTCCGACTGTTACAAGCCTTTTCGGATTGCTGCTGGGAGTGACAAGGGTGGCAGGTTGGACAGAAGACAAGGGCGGATGGAGACATCTGACATAGGACAAGTCTCAGATGTAGGTAGATGAAGACTCAGACTTAGAGGTAGACGAAGACTCAGACTTGGAGGTAGACGAAGACTCAGGCTTAGAGGTAGAAGGATTGCTGCAACGCCACGTGCCCTACACACCCCAGCCGGGATAGTCGTGGACCACAATGGAGATGAAGCAACAAGGCTGACATTCTCAATTACATTAGAGTTCAAGATGTGAGGGTGAAGATTTGAGACAAAACTCAGATGGGTTGAGGATGAAGATCTGAGGCGGAACTCAGATGGGTTGAGGATGAAGATCTGAGGCGGAACTCAGATGGATTGAGGATGAAGATTCGAGACAAAACTCGGATGGATTGAGGATGAAGATCCGAGACAAAACTCAGATGGGTTGAGGATGAAGATCCAAGTCGAAACTCAGATGGACGATGAGGATCTTCGGTCCGTGAGATGGAGAAATCCCACCAGCGCCCTACACACCCCAGCCAGGGTGGATGCGGACCACTGAGCCACTACGCGCCCTACCAGCCCAGCCGGGCTGGTCGCGGACCACGAGGGATGGGAAGACGGAACCTCAGGACTAAAACAGAACATCAGGATATAGAAGACATCAGGACTGGAGCAGAACATCAGGAGAACATCTGGAATAAGGACGAAGACTAGAAACCAAGGATCAAAGAACATCTGGACGAGGACTCGGAATCCCACATGGAACAGAATGCCTAGGAGGAGCTTGAAGAGGTGGAGTCCTAAGGAGGACTTACTCCTTGCAAAGGCAAAGCTGGAATGACAGTGGAAGCATTTTGTAGGCTGAAGCAGGAAACACCCAGGGAGGAGCTTGTAGGTGGAGCCAGAAGGACTGCTCCCTCCTGGCCCTTTAACCAGAGGAGAGGCACGGGCCTGCCCCTAGCAGGGCAAGAACAGGAAGTCTGGAGGACCCTGGACAGTGGCCCTGCAGATGCCGACGTTGAGGAGCCAAAGCAGAAGCTGGGCCATGCAGGTCCCGACGCTGAAGCGGCGGCATCCTGCCGCTCAGTAGGGTAGAGCAAGGCGGCGTCCTGCCACTGAGCAACAGGCCGAAGGCCTGCCGTGAAATGGCGTGAGCAGCATCTCCGTGCCGTAGGAGGGCTGGTCGAAGTCTGTGGCTCCTGCCATGGTAAAGACACGAATATTGGCGTCCTCCTGCTGCATGAGAGATCCCGGCACGGCTCGGGCCATGGAGGTAAGAGCCAGCTCGTGGCACTGCCGTGAGCAGGATCGCAACAGAAAGGACTGCCAAAGAGATAAAGTGAGGTGACAAAACACCTTTTAGATAAATCAGAGAAAGGTCCAAAAGGGTACAGTGAATTTGAAAGGTGATAAAGATCAATGTGTGGAGAAAGATGAAGAAATGGCAGAAATATTAAACAAATATTTCAGTTTGGTATTCACTATATAAGATCCTGGAAAAGACCGTCGTCCTTTTACAGAAGAGAATGTATTGGAAGATCTAGGAAAATTGAAAGAGGACAAGGCCATGGGGCCGGATGAGGTATATCTGACGATACTGAGAGAGCTGAAAGATGTGCTGGTGGGTCTGCTGAAAGACCTGTTCAATAGATCCCTGAAATTGGGAGTGGTGCCATGAGATTGGAGAAGGGTGGTGGTTCCATTTCATAAGAGTCAGAGCAGAGAGGAAAATGGAAACTACATGCTGGTTAGCCTTACCTCCATGGTGGGAAAATTAATGGAGACTCTACTGAAGGAAAGAATAGTGAACAATCTACAATCCGGTGGGATGCTGAACCCAAGGCAGCATGGATTCACCAGGAGAGGGTCCTGTCAGACAGATCTGATTGATTTTTTTGATTGGGTGATTAGAGAATTGGATCAGGGAAGAGCGCTCAATGTGATTTTCTTGGATTTTAGTAAAGCTTTTGATATGGTCCCGCATTGGAGACTTGTGAAGGCCATGAGAAGCTTGGGAGTGGGTGCCAAGGTAGTGGTGTGGATTGCAAACTGGTTGACTGACAGCTGACAGTGTGTATTGGTAAATGGAACCTACTCTGAAGAGAGAGCCGTGTTAAGTGGAGTGCCACAGGGATCAATTTTGGGACCGGTTCTGTTCAATGTCTTTATGAGTGACATTGCGGAAAGGATAGAAGGTAAAGTTTGTGTATTTGCAGATGATACTAATACTCTGCAACAGAGTGGACACACCTGAACAAGTAGAGAAAATGAAAAGTGATTTAAGAAAGCTTGAAGTTTGGTCGAGGATTTGGCAGCTGGAATTCAATTCCAAGAAATGCAGAGTCATGTATCTAGTGTGGTAATCCAAAAGAGATGTATATGATGGGCGGTGAAAGACTAATTTGAACAGTCTGGGAGAGAGACCTTGGAGTGATAGTGTCTGATGATCTGAAAATGACAAAGCAATGTGACAAGGCGATAGCTAAAGCTAGAAGAATGCTGGGCTGTATAGAGAGAGAATAACCAGTAAGAAAAAGGAGGTGGTGATGCCCTTGAACAGGTCCTTGGTACTGGAGCCTGTATCTCAAAAAGAATAGAGACAGGATAGAAGCAGTACAAAGAAGAGCAGCCCAAAATGGTATGGAGTCTGTATTGGAAGACTTATGAGGAGAGGCTGAATGATCTGCATATGTACACCCTGGAAGAGAGGAGATACAGGGGCGATATGATACAGACCTTCAGGAACCTGAAAGGTTTTAGTGATGTATGTACTTCGAACCTTTTCCATTGAAAAGGAAACAGTAGACCTTGGTGTCACAAAATGAAACTTTAAGGGGGACGATTCAGAACCAATGTCAGGAAATTTTTCTTCATGGAGTGGTGGATGCCTGCAATGCCCTTCCAGAGGAGATGGTTGACACAAAAACAGTCAAAAAATTCAAAGGGACATGGGATAAGCACTATGGATCCCTAAAGGCTGAAGGATGGAAATAAAGAAAAGGATGCATGTGGGTAGCCTGCTCGGTGGCGGTTATTACCCTTAACAGTATGCATGGGGATCACTACCCATAACCAATAAGCCTTGATGCTTTTGATGCAACTGCTCTCCGCTTTGACATCGTTCTTCTCTTTGACAGCATGGGGGGGAAAAGAAATATTGGATATAGAGGACAACCAACTCGGGTCCCAACTTTTACGGTCTGGGGTACTGATTTGCAGACATAAGGGAAAAAGCACAGGGTTACTTCTATAGCCAATTTCAAAAGCAAAGCATGTCAAGCAGCATTGTCTGAATTTTCAAGAAGGTTCCTCACCCAGTAAAAATGTTGCTTTGTTAATATATAAGGCTTGGGGGTAACCTGCATGGAGCGGCAGTTACTACTCTTAACAGAAATATGGGGGTAACCTGCACGGAGTGGCAGTTGCTGCCATAGGAAGCTTGCTGTTCATATTAGATGGACCATTTGTTCTTTTTCTGCCGTCAATGCTGTGTTACTATGAGAATAATACCAGATGGATTCTGTGACACTGAAACTATAAGCAGTACCATTTGTCCACTGAATTATTGACAATATACCTTTCCCCCACAGTCACATGCAAACATACTCCACCAATTGGAAAACTGAAAGGAATAAGTAGTTTAAGCTTTATGAGACTGAGTCATATGGTTTGCCTAGCAGATACTTGATCATGCAGTATATCCATATTCACTAAGAGAGGCCACGTCTGCCAGTGGGATTACCTCGTTTGTTCATTCCCTCTACATTGTGGTGGGGTTGTGCAGTTACATATTGGCTCTCTAGATAGTTTGACTACTAAGCATAGGGTTGGAAGAGCATAGCTTTTTATTTTCTCCATGCTTTAATAACCATAATTATAGTCTAACCTAATAGTAAAAGTACCCAGAGAGGAGTGCGGGAGAATGTGAAGGATGAAAGGCCAACCACAAGGAGTGGAAACCTGTGGTGGGAAAGGGAATTGCAGGGGAAGAAAGGGATGCATAGAAGAGCAGAGAGCAACCTACTGGGAGAGAGCAGGAGCTGTTTGGGGAGCATACAAGGCATGTAGGAATAATATTTGGGTGGGATGGTGGACGAATGGAGAGAGGAGGGGTGGCAGGGACCTGGGTTAGAATGGAGAACCAACTCCACTCTGTCTCTCTCTCTCTCTCTTATCAGCTGCTCTTTGTGTTTGCACGCTGTGGTTTCTTTCGTTTTGTTTTCCTGTAGTCCATTTGGGATGTGGAGGTGGAGGAACTACACGGCCTCGTGCAAAAGTGAACACTGAGGTTACATGGCAGTGGGGAGAATGGGTTCAGCCCCCTCTCCCCGCTGTGCTGCCGCATCTTCCTGTTCTGGGGAGGAGAGGAACATAAAAAATGCCACTGCTGAGGCAAACCAATGGTACATCAGACCCAATATCGTGTCTCTGACATTAGCCAGTCTCGGTCGCCTAGAACCACCCCGCAGATCCTAACAGAAAGTCCATTTCATCGCTCACTCCCTGAAGCATGGAGACAGCCAGGCCTATCTGTCTGATCATTTTATATGAGCCTTTCTCTTGGAAGTTGTCCAGAACCTTTTCAGACTTGGATATACTACCAGCCTTAACAACATTCTCTGGTAACAATTTCCAGAGCTTAATTTTTTTGACTGAAAAAATACTTTTAGAAGTTGGATTTAAATGTGCTGCTTGCTAGTTTTGTGGAATGTTGTCTAGCCCTAATTTCATCGGCATATATAACTGTCCTCTCTTAACTTGCTGTGCACCACTCATGATTTTCTATACCTCTGTCATACCCTTTCTCGGACATTCCCACACTGACGAGCCCTAGCCTGCTAGGCCTCTTCCTTGTGAGGGGGCATCCCATCCCCTTTATCGTTTTTGTTGCCCTTCTATGCATGTTTCTTGTGCTGCCATATCTTTCTTGAAGGCAAAATGGTAGGTGCAGAGCAGAATTGAGTGCATGCACACTGCAGTGATGTATTTTGGCAACTGATGGGCATTTTCATGGCATTGCCTTTGTATCTCTAGATAGAGCTCAGCAATTGTGATGATGTAATGTGGCACTAACTAGGAAAGCATGCCAGTGAGGGATGTGCAAATTTGCATAATAGGTTTGCAAACTAATTTGATGAATTCATGTAATTCAAGTTTTACTGAATTAGTGAGCTGTCTTGTGTTTTATTTTTTTGTTGCTAGACATGTTAGTTACTGTATCTTTATCTTTATTAAGATTTATTAATTGCTTAACACAAAAGCACTAAGCTATTGTACAAAATAAGCATGCATAATTACAAACATCTAGACACGAACAATACAAGTCCTAATCTGATTTAAAAGTAAGCCTGCTTAAAAAAATGAGTTTTTAACAAAACCTTTTATTTTTTTTAAACAGTCTATGGGAATGAGTTCCAGAAAGTAGGAGCCGTGACAGAAAAAGCACATTCTCGCATTTCCATGCGACAAGCATGGAACAACTAGTAGACCTCTCTGAGAGCGAGTAGGCTAATAGATCCTCAGAAAAGCATTGGACCAGATGAGTTTGAAAACCATTGTACCTACTTTGTATTCAATGTGTTGTAAAATTGATAACCAATGTAAATCGATAAGAACTGGGTGAAATATTCCCTGTGGCTCGTACTTGATATGAGATGTGCAGTTGAATTCAAAAGAGGTTGTAAAGGTCTTAAAGTAGAAGCAGAAAGGCCATTACAATGATTGACTATTGGTAAAACTCTGCAGTTACTGTCTGAAAATCAACCTCAAGGGTTTCATGAAACCCACAGGGAAAACTGGCTGAGATTTTTGCATGAATCACGGTGAATACCTGTGGATTTCTTTTTCCACACTCAAGCTAGGCTGAAATGTACCTGGTTTATGCTTGAGCAGAACCAGCTAGGGCATCTCTAATGCTGATTACCATATTAAGAAGATGGAAATGAAAGCATTGCACTAGGAAACTGAAATGACTAGATATCACCCTTAATTTATGACCAGGACTCCCTCCCCTTCTCCTGGGGCTGCCAACACTGCCTCCAAGAATTGAACCAAGGAAGGACCTTCTGCATGGCAATGCAAAGCACTGCTACTGAGCCAAATGGGCCAGGATTACAGTGCCAAATTTTAAAATAAAAATTCCATTCATATGAGGTATACAGCAAATACATGAGACCAGCTTTAACATTCAGACAGAAGTTAGTTAAAAATGTGCAAATTGGTTTACTTGCACACATATGAAATAGCGTAATTTGTCCAATAATTTAGTTTCCTGCAACTACAGGAAGGGAAAATAAATCCATAGGCAAAGCTATGCAAGCAAAAGCTGGAAAATAGCATAGTGGGACTTTTGCCTGAAAATGCTAAAGTTTAAGAATGCAGGCTCATGATGCTTCTCACGCAAGCTTTGGGAGAGGGATAGGGAGGAGGAGTGAATTGGTGTTCAGAGCCTTAGATCCTAACAGGTACATTTTAAAAGGAGCTTGGGTGTGCCCATTGGCACACGAGCAGAGATATGCTTAATTTTATATCTTGTGTGCAAGTGCAGCCTTTACACAAGGGGGGGGGAGAGAGAGAGTGAGTGAGAGACTGTTAGAGACATAATATGACACTGGGGCAGATTTTAAAAGCCCTGCGCGTGTAAATCCAGCCGGATTTACGTGCGCAGGGGACTTGCACGCCGGCGTACCTATGTTGCATAGGCCGCCGGCGCACACAAAGCCCCGGGACGCGCGTAAGTCCTGGGGCTTTTCTTGGGGGGCGTGTCGGGGCGGCGCGGCATTCGGGGGCATTCCGAGGGCGGGACCGTGGGTGTGGTGCTGGCCCGGGAGCATTCCGGGGGCATGACCGAGGCCTCCAAACCAGCCCCTGGGCCGGGGAATGGTGTACTGGCAGCCCGCTAGCGCGCGCAAGTTACACCTACCTTGGGCAGGCGTAACTTTCTGCACAAAGGTAGGGGGGATTTAGTTAGGGCTGGGGGGTGGGGAAGGGAGGGGAAGGTGGGGGGGGGGGGTCTGGAGAAAAAGTTCCCTCCGAGGCCGCTCCAATTTCGGAGCGGCCTCGGAAAGGACGGAAGCAGGCTGCTCAGCTCGGCTTGCGCAGGTTTTCACAACTGTGCAACCCCTGCGCACACCGACCCTGGATTTTATAACATGCACGCGGCAGCACGCGCATTTTATAAAATCGGACGTAGATTTGTTCGCGCCGGGTTGCGCGAACAAATCTACACCTGTGCATAACTTTAAAAACCTACCCCACTCTGTATATCTCTCACTGTAAGAGGGGCACTTTCAACTCGGGGTGGGTTTGAGGGGGGCGGCAGTCTTACAAGAGTCTACAGACCCTTGCGCCCAAGGCAAACCAATGTAACAGCACCTCTCCCCCCAAATAACCCATCCTGAGTTGAAAGTGCCCCTCTCTCACACACACACGCACAACTCTGGTTCCTTGCACATACTTGCTAGCTTCATAAGTTTTGCGTTGCTTGTGCGCGGCCCACATATGTCTGTATGAGGCTGTTTTTGCGCGAGCAGTGCTTTTAAAATCTACCTATGAGACACGAGTAAAACTCTCCTTTGCCACTGATTCTGTGTGATGCTAGGAAAATCACTTTTATCTCTCTTTACCTCTAGGATCCAGCTGAAAACAGGCATGTAAAGAAAAAAATTGTGGAACATTGGAAAGTTCAGTGTCTGAGCTTTAGAAAAGGACTGTGTAAGGATTTATTTTTTTTCATTGTGGTTTTATTTTCATTAGTGGGTTATTCCTTTCTTTACCTTTTTCTGTTTCATTTCGTTTTAGTGCGTGTTAAAATGAAAATTCATTTTTTTTGTTTGTTTTTAAAATGATACAAAACAAAATGGATATCCTCATTTCAAGCAAAAGCACATCCCTGCTTTCTGCTGCTGTTTAATAGGGTTGTGCACTTGGAAACCCATTTCATTTAATTTTTAAAACAAAATGAAAGAAAAGTGAACAAAATTTCATTTGCTGAATTCTTTTCATTTTAAACATGTGGGGGGCATCTCCCCTGCAAAACAAAAAAAAAATTAGCTAAGAAGCGCCAGTATCAATTTCTTTCATATAAGAAAATATCATTGGTCTCAGTCTGCTGGCAGCATTTACAATTGTAACACTGGTGGGGCAAGAGAGCCCTTGGGCTAAGCAAATCTGAGGAGGCTGGGGGGGGGGGGGGGGGGGGAGGGGAAGGGGAACTGAGGCAGGGGTTTGGAGAGTTTTGCAGCAGGTATGACCCATCATTAATTTTGTTCTCTTTTGTCTCATTTCTTTCATTTTTTTATTTTATTTTTCAAATAAAATGAAACAAAAAAATAGAAACATAATGAAGAGAAAAAGGCATGTGTGCACCCCTATTCTTTAACAGTGGTATCCAGCCTTCGTCATGAAGTTCTCCACATGCACCTTTCTTTAGGGGCACATTCAGATACTATATTTCCTTTTTTTCTTCATCTGCGGACGTAGGCATTATCTCTGTTTTTGTTCTGTGGATTTTTATAGTTTCTGAGGTACTAAGGGGCCCCACTGAGCTCCCAGGTCACATTTTGAGTATTAATGAGTTCAGCTAAAATATGAAATTCAGAAACAGAATTTTACATGCCAGACACAAAATTACTGTTGTAGATTTCAGCAGGTTATGTAGAGATTTCAGCAAGGCTTTAGGTTCCTGTGTAATGATGTTAGGCACGATTTTGTTTCCAATTTTTGTTTGCTCAGCTGAATTATTTCTGTCTGTATAGATTTCACACCGTGCATTCTAGGAACTCCAAGCGTAGCACTTCTTTGTGTATATGAGCATGCGTGTAAGTTGAATCCTTTTTTGAGCTTAAATTTGGTGCATTGCTTACTTCTGTTGTAACAGAAATGACAGTTAGCAAGTTTGCACAAGCCTGAGATTGAGAGCTTTCCGCAACTTCAGTCTGAGAGAGAAATTACACTTTCTGCTTTCATTTTCATGCTTTGCATTATGCATTTCTGTGTGTATCTTTTTTTCTTTTGCATATTATTCCCTTCTTCTTACACGCAGTTCTCTCCCCCACCCAGGGTCAATTCCTATTGGCAAAGGGCTGGATACTAAGCTTCCCCCCCACATTTTCTTAGGCTGGCTGCATCACCTGGGGTCACCCAAGGCCCCTCTCTCTTTCACGTCCACGACACCTCTAAATTACATATTGCTTTGGGTGCCCAGAAAGTATAAAAGCCAGATCTCCCACACACAAGACTGATCAGCTGTACTTGTTTCACAGATGTGTGGTTTTCCAGATCATTTTATCTAGCTTTCCCACCGTAGTGACATTTTGAAAGCACTTAGAATAATACACAAAAAGTATAGTTTTAAATTTAAGGTTGGGACGGCTTTTTGAATGGCATAGGTTGAGAACTACTGGCTTATCCTATAAATATGTAAATTTGGTTGCTTTTAACCATATGCTTATCTGTTTATCAAATTAAGGGCCTGATTTTTACCATTCTGCTTCTATGAGGAGAAAACGTTGAGTATATTTATTTATTTATTTATTTAGCGTTTTTCTATACCGGCATTCATGATTAGAAACCACATCATGCCGGTTTACATAAAACAAGGGGTGAGAACAAGAAACGAAAAACAAGTGCAAGGAGAACAAAAGTTACATTACAACAGGGTCTTAAAACTGGGAAGAGAAATTAGAATAAGAGAGACGAACGGAAGAGATTAAAATATTTACATTATTTACATTATGATATGAAATCTATTGTATAGTTTGCTGTCTCTTGTAAAATTACTATCATTTAGATCGGGTCTGGGAAGGCTTGTTTAAATAGCCAAGTCTTAAGCCTTTTTCTAAAAGACGGTAGGCATGGTTCTTGTCTCAGCTCCGGAGGGATAGAGTTCCATAATGAAGGGCCGGCTGTGGAAAAGGCTCGGTCTCTGAAAGTTAGGTAGTGAGTGGTTTTGGTTTGGGGGACATGGAGTGATCCTTTGTAGGCTTCTCTGATGGGCCTGGTGGAAGTGTGTTGTCTGAGAGGAATTTGTAAATCGAGCGTTGTTTGGTGATGTATGGCCTTGTGGATAATAGTGATGGATTTGTGGATGATTCTGAAGTGTATAGGCAACCAGTGCAGGTTCTTGAGAATGGGTGAGATGTGATCTCTTCTCCTGGTGTTGGTCAGAATTCTCGCAGCTGTGTTCTGGAGCATCTGAAGGGGTTTGATGGAAGCAGAAGGAAGACCAAGTAAGATAGAGTTGCAGTAGTCTATCTTAGAAAAGATAACTGCTTGAAGTACCGTTCTGAAGTCTCTAACGTGCAGGAGCGGTTTGATTCTTTTAAGTACTTGGAGTTTGTAGAATCCATCTTTAGTAGTTTGTTTGATGAACGATTTTAAGTTGAGATGGTTGTCGATAATTATTCCTAAGTCCCTTGTTTGGGTGGTAGGTGGGTTGGTTGGAAGACTCAGAAGTGGGTTACTATTGTCAGGTGAGATGATCAGAAGTTCCGTCTTAGCCGAATTTAATATCAAGTTTAAATTCGATAAGAGGAGATTGATTTCTTTAAGACAGAGTTCCCAGAATTCAAGAGTTTTGGCAATGGTTTCATTGATAGGGATCAGGATCTGCACGTCGTCCGCGTATAGGAAGTGGATTAGTTTCAGGCGGGTTAGTAGTTGACAGAGCGGAAGGAGGTAAATATTAAAGAGTGTGGGTGAGAGGGAGGAGCCCTGAGGAACTCCTAAAGATGAGGAATGTCGGGAAGATTCCTTGTTGTGGATCTTTACCTTATATCCTCTGTTGCTGAGGAATGAGTTGAACCATGATAGGGCAGTTCCTGATATTCCTATGTTCGACAGTTGGTTGAGGAGGGTCGAATGGTTGACAGTATCAAACGCAGCCGAAAGGTCTAGAAGGATGAGTAAGAAGGATTGGCCTTTGTCTAGTCCCATGATGATGTTGTCAGTCAGGGATATGAGTAGAGTTTCCGTGCTTGATGCTTTACGGAATCCATATTGAGAGGGGTAAAGTATTTTGTGGTCTTCAATGTAGTTGGAGAGTTGAGTATTGACCAGCTTTTCCATTATCTTGGCAATAAAAGGAAGGTTTGAAATTGGGCGAAAGTTGTTGGGGTCTTTATGGTCAAGATTGGGTTTCTTTAAGAGTGGTTTTAGAGAAGCTAGTTTAAGTTCTTCTGGGAAAATTCCCTGGGATAATGAGCAGTTTATGATATCTGCCAGGGTTTTGGAGATTGTTTCCGGTATAAGAAGGAGGAGCTTTGTAGGTAAGTGATCGAAGGGGTGGGAGGAGGGTTTCATTTTCTTAAGTAACAGAAAGATGTCAGAGGCTGTGATGGGTTCGAAAGATTCCAAGGAGGTTCCTTTGTTTAGTATCTGTAGGTCAGCGGTGATAGGATTGTTACTAGGGGTCAATCGCTTTAGTAGGTTAGATATTTTATCTTGGAAGAAAGTAGCTAATTCCTCGGCTTTGGATTGAGCTAGGTCTATGGGTATATCTGGAGTGTTGATGTGAGTCAGGTTGGATACGTAAGCGAAAAGAGCTTTTGCATCAAATACAAGGTCATGTATTTTGCTCGCATAGTAATCCCTTTTTGATTTTAGTGTGGAGTTCTTGTAGTGATGTAAAGCGAGTTTGTAAGCGGCTAAGGTGCTGGGGCTTGGGGCCTTGCGCCATTTGTTTTCTTTGTGTCTAAGGCTCTGCTTAAGCGTATGGAGGTTGTTTGAGAACCATGGTTGTCTTTTTGTTGAGTTTGTGTTTAGTTTTTTTGCTGAAAGAGGACATAGTTTGTTTGCTACTGTCTCGGTGATGTTGTTCCAGGATAGGATGGCTGAGTTAGGGTCAGAGAGGTTAAGATGGGGAAGCTCTGAGGTGAGCTGGTTGTTGAGGTCGTTAGAAGAACAGGATTTTCTGTAGAGAAATGAGGATTTCGGTGGGGGATTTTTTCTGAATTGTGTCAGGGAGAAAGTAGCGGTGATTAGTGAGTGATCTGACCATGGGACCGGAGTGCAAGAAGGAGGGGAAGTGTATTTGATTCCTGCATTCACGAAAATGAGGTCCAGGGTGTGGCCGGCTTTATGGGTAGGCTTGTTAACAATCTGATTAAAGCCCATAGCTGAGAGGGCCATGAGTAGAGCCTCGCAATTGGTGGTAAGAGTAGGGTTGTCCACATGTAAATTGAAATCTCCTAAAACAATAGTCGGGGAGTCTAAATTCAAGTGTGTTGTTATGATTTCTATCAAAGGGGAGGCATCTGAGTCCAGGAGACCCGGAGGGGCGTAGATGAGTAGGACTTGGAGATCGGCTGTTTTGAAAAGTCCTACTTCAAGTTTAGAATCTGACTTGACTGGAAGCTGGGTGAATTTCAGCTCTTTTTTAGCTGCCAAAAGGATGCCCCCTCCCCTTTTTTTGAGACGGGGAAGGGAGAAGAAGTCGTAGAGATCGGTGGGGAGTTGGTTTATTATTGCTATGTCTGTTGGTTTGAGCCAGGTTTCTGTTATGGTACATATGTCTGGGTTGGAGTCCAAGAGATAGTCATTGAGGATCAGGGATTTTTTGGTGAGAGATTGAGCGTTGAATAGCGTAAGGGAAAATAGTGTTAGACCTAATAGTTGTGTGAGAGGAGAAATCATAATAGGGATGAGGGCTGTGTAGTTGCGAGATCTTTGTGTCATTGTGGTTTTTCCTGTGTGGAGGGGATTGTGTTGTAGAACTGGGATAGGAAGTTTCAAGGTCATTCTGACCTGAAGAGTAAGGAATGTTCAGTTGAATTTGAGTGCGTAGATAATTGTGTATGTAGGTAAGGTGGATGCTGAAATGGCTGACAAACGTTGGATCTGACTGGGTGAATATTGTGATGATGAAAGCTAGTAATGTTGGGTGAATGCTGCTTTGATGGGAGTTTGTAACGCTGAGTGGATGATGTGAGGATGAGAGCTGGTATCGCTGGGTGAATGCTAGTTGAATGCACTAGACTGTGTGCCGCGTTGTGGGTCCTGAGGTGGCTGTCCGTTGTGTGTGAGTCCGTTGTGGGTCCTGAGGTGGCTGTCCGTTGTGTGTGAGTCCGTTGTGGGTCCTGAGGTGGCTGTCCGTTGTGTGTGAGTCCGTTGTGGGTCCTGAGGTGGCTGTCCGTTGTGTGTGAGTCCGTTGTGGGTCCTGAGGTGGCTGTTCGTTGTGTGTGAGTCCGTTGTGGGTCCTGAGGTGGCTGTTCGTTGTGTGTGAGTCCGTTGTGGGTCCTGAGGTGGCTGTTCGTTGTGTGTGAGTCCGTTGTGGGTCCTGAGGTGGCTGTCAGTTAAGTGTGAGAGTTGTTGAAGAGGTCTTAGATGCCGTTTACTCACAGTGCGTTTCTCTGGAGTCTGTGGTGGATGGACGTCTGTGGGCTTTCCATGTAGTGGTTAAAGAACGAGTGGCAACAATGGTTAAAAGACCTTGACTGTAGCTTTGCTCAATTCTTCGGGTCTGCACGGAAGGGACTGCACGAAGGGGCGCACAAAGGGGCGGGCCCCTTTGTCGCGCTCCTTCGGCGCGCGACGCCCGGTGCGCGACGCCTGGGATCGCTCTGGGCCTTTTAAATCTGGTTTGGTCGCGTCGAATGAGGTAGGTAGGCGGCACGCCCTGCTGACGTGGATTAGGCCTCTAATAACGTGCCTCTCGCGGTGGGATGGCTCGCGGGGGGAGGGCCTGTCGGTGCGGTGGCGAAGGCGGCAAGCCGAACTAGCAGGAAGCGAGCAAGTTTCCCCGCGTGGTCGGCGTGGGGGCCCACGGCGGTAGGGCGAGAGTAATGGCCTTACCCCGATGGGCTCAAGCGCCGAACGCGCGGGCCTCTCTCCCAGCTCTACCTCGCTCCTGGGTTCCTGGACGTCCTCTCGGGTCCTGCTGCCGCGGCAAAAAGGGCGCCTGGGAGCGCTCTGGGCCTTTTAAATCTGGTTTGGTCGCGTCGAATGAGGTAGGTAGGCGGCGCGCCCTGCTGACGTGGATTAGGCCTCTAATAACGTGCCTCTCGCGGTGGGATGGCTCGCGGGGGGAGGGCCTGTCGGTGCGGTGGCGAAGGCGGCAAGCCGAACTAGCAGGAAGCGAGCAAGTTTCCCCGCGTGGTCGGCGTGGGGGCCCACGGCGGTAGGGCGAGAGTAATGGCCTTACCCCGATGGGCTCAAGCGCCGAACGCGCGGGCCTCTCTCCCAGCTCTACCTCGCTCCTGGGTTCCTGGACGTCCTCTCGGGTCCTGCTGCCGCGGCAAAAAAATCAGGCTGTAAGGCACCATTGCCTTTCTGCCTTATCTGAGGGTTTACCACTCTGGTACCATTAAATTGTACTCTCCCGTGTGTTTTTTTTGTTTTGTTCCATATTCTTCTGCAGTCTTTTGCAAAGCAAAACTATAATTTGAGGAAGACTTGTTTTATGTTCTTATTTCATGGTATTGATATGCAAATGTTTCAAAATTTGGATAAGACGTTCTTAAGTTCATGTGCATTCTTCCATGAAAACATAATAATGTTAAAAATCTGTTTGGGTGAAATGTTTTTCTCTTGCAGCAAGTTATAGTTGTGCCAGTTCAGACCCATTTTAAGTTGGGCTTGATAGCCTCATTATCTGCCAAACTCACTTGAACATCACCTACTTGGATGTGAGTGTTTACTAGATAAGAGCTGCAAGGTTATGGACAAAGCACTGCCGGCTTTGGAGCAGAGAGACAAACTCGGCAGAGAGTCCCCACTCCTTCAGGAAATCTTCGGATGCCTAGAACTGCCCCTTAACATCTGGTTCAGTGGGCAGCATGAAAGCTTAGTGCTTGCACAGTCCTCTCACACACAGTCCCTTTTGTAAGGGACAAAGCCAGGGCAGGGACAATGGCAACGATGAGCATACAGTGGCCACATTATGTGCCAGGAAAGAGCAATTTGCCGCCTTTGTCGTTGTGCGGGATCATCCTGCTTATGGACGGAAGACCTTTCTTTCCGTCTTCAGTGATGATGGCTTGGCTGTAAAGTGAACATTTAAATTGAAACCCCTGCAAGGGTTGGCTAGTTAATGATTCTGTGCCCTGTGGAGAGGAAAAATTCAGAGTGGAGTGCTGCCAGTGCAGGACAATAATATCTATTCATGGGAACAGAATGGGTCAGAACAACAAGCCTTTTTATTTTAGGTAGTTCCCCCATAGATGGGACCGATGCAGGATTTATGCAAGCAGCGTAGCTGGTTGTGCCACTCCTGAAGTGTAAAAGGAAAAAAAAAACAAAACCACTGCTCCCGGATGAAACAAATTAGGTGCCTTGGTTCTAAAAATGAAGGGGAGGGGGAGGGGGGATCGGGACTCTTTATTTACATCAGAAAAAAAGGACAGTGCATCTTATCACAAGGAAAGCCCGTCTCAGTTACTTATAGGAGCGTTTGTCGGGAATAACATACAACAAATAGTACAACTTGTTTGAAGATGTCAGCGCAATGATGTCATAGGGCTGTGACTAGGCATGAGCCCACCAGGTGAATGAAATCCACCTAAGTAGACCAGTTAGATTGGGTTGAAGAGTCTATTCTCTATGCATGTAGCAAGACTTGCATAATGACGCAATGATGTTTTTTGACAGATTGCTTAACTGACATAAGTTTATATATGGACATTGCATGTATGATATTATGGACACAATATCCTGGCATAGAATAAACCCTAGTGTCAACTAAGACTGATTTTCTTATGTTCTGATGAAGCTGATATTGAGAAATAATCCTTGATTACAATAGAGACTTTGATGAAACTTCAGTTCCAAATAAAAGCTGTTTGTATTCATGTAATCACACAAACATAAAAATATAGAAAGAGACAGCAAAGGCTGCAAAGCTCATCTAGTTTTACCATTATTTCCCAATATTGTAGATTCTACTTGTTCCCTGACTCTACCCTTGCTTCCCTGCAACCAAGGATTTTCTGTGCTTATCCCTTGTGTGGGGATTTCCTGTTTTGTTTTGTTTTTTGCCTTATTTTTCCAAAACATTATAACCCAAAAACACTCGAACTGATGTATACCACGAGTGGAAAGACACAGTCAGGAGGATCCCTATAGTTCTGGAGGGAATCCTGAGTGGATAAGAGAAAGTTCTGGTCTGTTCAGAAATCTGCTCTTTGAACCCAAATTTTGTATTGGATTCAGATTGTCATGGGAACCAGTTAGGTAACCATTCCTCTCTCTCCCCGCCTTCCCCACCTCAGCACCCCAGGCGGATGCCTACCTCGCCTAGTGGTTCTGCTTCATTCTCACATTCATCCACCAAAACATATGGATGGGACTATCACCACCCCCTTCAATCTCCGGGGGTGGTGATAGTCCCCTCCATCACATGATGACCCCCAGAGACCAGACTTGGGGTGCACATAATGTATGCCAGGCTCCACAGAGAGCTGCAGGCTGGCCCTTGGTCAAGGACTCTCACTGCGATGGTTGAGCTAGACAAAAAAGAGGGATAAAATAGAGGAAAGATCTAGAGAGTTGCAAATAAAGGCTGGTGATGCTGCTGCTGCCACAGCAGGGACCACTTCCACCTGAGCTGGAAGCGGCAAGAAGTAGGAGGAAACCTCTGAGGAAAAAAAGAAATAAGAAATGTTTGAAACCCCCTCCTTTGCAACATGGCCACCATTAAGGTTCAGATTTAATCAGGGCTCAATGGAGCTGGCATCATCCTGAGGTATCCAAACTATGAATGCAACCTACATGTCTAAAGCTTGAGCACAGTAAAATGATTGTTACAAATGGGGATCGTGGTTATAATCAAAGGTGCTCATCTTTTAATTACAAAAAAATGTGAACATTGTTAGTGCTCCATTTTTAATACCAGCAAAGAGTTAGAGTAGTGCCAGGAAATTATTTTCAGGACCTCAGTTGGCATTGCTTTAGCATGAAACCTTACCAGTTCCCCAGTGTTGTGTACATAAACAGTACTGTGTTTACATAACTGTGCCTTGGAGGGGCTCGGTAGGCACATTAAATGGGCATTGTTGCAATGGGAATATCAACATTAAAGTACAGTATTGGGTGGTTTAGCCAAGTTTGATGATTTTGCTTCAGAAAAACATTTGAGTATTGGCCATTTAGTAGATAACGATGCTTCACACTCTGCCAGTCATGATTTGGTTACAAATCTGTATTTTTGGTTTTGAGTCTCATAGGATCTGATTCTCTTTCAGCCTCTGAGGATAGTGGAGCCTAAAGCACTGGATCTGTGGCTACACCTAATGACTGAAAAACAGGCA
This sequence comes from Rhinatrema bivittatum, assembly GCF_901001135.1. Classification (NCBI taxonomy): domain Eukaryota; kingdom Metazoa; phylum Chordata; class Amphibia; order Gymnophiona; family Rhinatrematidae; genus Rhinatrema; species Rhinatrema bivittatum. The sequence continues at coordinate 88,877,174 of NC_042615.1, read as the reverse complement.
GCAGTACAACTAGCTTTGGGAAGAGCTGGCCCAGTAGCTAAAAAGGTAAGTGCTGTGTACTGCCATGCGAAGGTCCCCAAAATGATGCTTTCTGTAATCCAGCCCCCATTTAGGCAGGGGGATGTGAAAGTATGGGGGCATTTTTTAAAGGGCCTTTTTATCTGTGGAACAAGTTTTGAACGTTTCCCTCTAAATGCTTAGTGAGAAGAACTTTTTAAAAGTGTTTTCAGTGGTATATTCCTTTGCACTCAGGCAGGCCAATCCACACAACTGAGTTAGGCACCTCTACCAGCAGATGGAAGCAGAGTAAAGCTGACTTCACAGACATATAGCCTTGCCCTGACATCAGCCCACCAGTATTCTCCATCTCCAGCAGATGGTGGGCATGCAGTTCCCTACTGGGGAATGCTTGCAGTAAAAAAAAAAAAAAGGAGAAAAGATTGAGAAGGAGCAGTTTGATAGCACGGTTTATTCTCCTGAGGTGACACCGGTGGGTTCCTCCCTCAGTTGAGTGCTTTTAGTCCAATAGTCTTTTCAGGCATGGACAAAAAAAAAAGGTGAAGCAGTTGAAGGACGAGGGAGGATCAGCAGTGAAGGCTTTTGCCCTCCTCCTCCATAGACGGAGACCCGGTTGTGCTCTCAGCCAGGGGAGGGCTGAGCTTAGGTTAAAAAAAAAAAAAAAAAGGGAGCAGGGAGGTTTTATTTCCCCTATTCCTTCCTTACCGGGCCTTCTTCCCTTGGCGTGAGTATTCAGCATCTGTTTACTTCTTCCCTTTCACTTCTCTGGGGAGTTTAATGAGGTGCAGTGGCAGCACAGGCTCAGCGGGTTGAGCAGCCTTTGGCTAGGCCCTGCTCCCAGGCTTGGATTCTTTAAACGGTGTGTTAGTCCGTGGCGGCATTTTTGCGCACTTACTTGTGAGCATTCTCACGCCATGGTGTAGTGATGTCAACTCGCATGTGCGCGCCTACTTGTGCGCACAAGGTGGCAGCCTATATTTGTGTACTTGAGCATGCATTGAACGCCTACTTGAGTACGCACTGAGTGCCTACTTGAATGCATTCTTAGTGCCTATTTGAGCGAGTACTTAGCGCCTACTTGAGCGTATACCGAGTGCCTACTTGAGCACACACGCGTACTTGAATGCATATCTTATTTGGGCATACAAGAAAAATGAGGTAGTATGGCACCGGTGACTAAGATTTCTGCAGTCTGTGTGCCAGCGCTGCCTGGATGCTCGAGGGGATTTGCCTCCTACTGATTTTGACAACGCTGGTCCATCCCCTCAGACGGGGAGAATGGAGCTGAAGGTGACACAACAAAGGGGTCCCCTTCTTCAGCTAACCCTGAGAGACATCTTCAGGGACTGTTCGACCAGAGGATGTCAGATTGGGGCCTGATATGGACCCATCCTCCTTTTCCTGGGTAGAATTTTTCCGGGGACTGCAGACGTTTCTGCAGGGGCTTCCAGCTCAGATGGCGATGCCTTCGGAATCAGGATTGCATATTGGGGTTCCCAGGTGTCTGCCACCACATGATTTGCTTAGTGTGTTTATCTCAGACTCTAAGATGCTTTGTGTGGCTGGGATTGACTCTACAGGTGCGCAAAAGATGGATCCCTTTTTGGTCACCCTACGCAAAGCATCCCCTCCTGGATGCAATTCAGAAGTTGATTGATCATAAGAACAAAACCCATACTGGGTCTGACCATCATCCTATTTACAACAGTGGCCAATCCAGGCTAAAAGTACCTGGCAAGTACCCCAAAACTAAGTAGATCCCATGCTATTGATGTCAGTAATAGCATTGGCTATTCTCTAAGACAACTTGAGTAATAGCAATTAATGGATTTCACCTCCATGAACTTATCCAAACCTTTTTTAAACCCAGCTTATTAACTGCACTATCCACATCCTCTGACAACAAATTCCAGAGCTTAATTATGTGTTGAGTGAAAAAGAATTTTCTCTGATTAGTTTTAAATGTGCTACTTGCTGACTTCATGGAGTGCCCCCTAGTCTTTCTATTATCCGAAAGATTAAATAACCGATTCACATTTACCCATTCTAGAACTCTTATGATTTTAAAGACCTCTATCATATCCCCCCACCTCCTCAGCTGTCTCTTCTCCAAACTGAACAGCCCTAACCTTTTTAGCCTTTCATGATAGGGGAGCTGTTCCATCCCCTTTATCATTTTGGTTGCTCTTCTCTGTACTTTCTCCATCGCAGCTTTATCTTTTCTGAGTTGCGGCACCCGGAATTGTACATAGTATTCCAAGTGTGGTCTCACCATGGAGCGATACAGAGGCATTATGAAATTTTCCTTTATTCACCATTCCCTTCCTAATAATTCCTAACATTCTGTTTGCTTTTTTGAATGCTGCAGCACACTGAGCCGACGATGTCAGGATAGTAGTTCCTAATATGGAATCTAACAACGTGTAACTACAGCATGGATTATTTTGCCCTATATGCATCACCTTGAACTTGTCCACATTAAATTTCATCTGCCATTTGGATGCCCAATCTTCTAGTCGCAAAGGTCCTCCTGCAATTTATCACAATCCACTTGAGATTTAACTACTCTGAGTAATTTTGTATCATCTGCAAATTTGATTTCCTCACTCATCATATTCCTTTCCAGATCATTTATAAATATATTGAAAAGCACCAGTCCAATTACAGATACCTGAGACACCCTTTTCCACTGAGAAAATTATCCATTTAATCCTACTTTCTGTTTCCTGTCATTCAATCAGTTTGTAATCCACAAAAGAACAGCGCCTCCTATCCCATAACTTTTTAGAATCCTTAGGAGCCTCTCATGAGGGACTGTGTCAAACGGCTTCAGAAAATCCAAATACACTACATCTACTGGCTCACCTTTATCCACATGTTTATTAACCCCCTTCAAAAAAATGAAGCAGATTTGTGAGGCAAGACTTGCTTTGGGTAAATCCATGTTGACTGTATTCCATTAAACCATGCCTTTCTATTTTTCCCGGCACTGAAGTCAGGCTCACTGGTCTATAGTTTTCTGCATCGCTCCTGGAGCCCTTTTTAAATATTGGGGTTATATAAGCCACCCTTCAGTCTTCAGGTACAATGGATGATTTTAATGATAGGTTACAAATTTTAACTAATAGATCTGAAATTTTATTTTTTAGTTCCTTCAGAACCATACCATCCAGTCCAGTTGGTTTGCTACTCTTTAGTTTGTCAATCTCTTTAGTTTGTCAATCTTCCAGGTTTACAGTGATTTGGTTCAGCTCAACTGACTCATCACCCTTGAAAACCATCTCCAGAACCGGTATCTCCCCAACATCCTGTTTAGTAAACACAGAAGCATAGAATTCATTTAGTCTTTCTGCAATGAATTTATCTTCCCTAAGAGCCCCTTTAACCCCTCGTTCATCTAATGGTCCAGCCATCTCCCTCGCAGGTTTCTTGCTTCGGATATATTTTTTAAAGTTTTTAATATGAGTTTTTTTTGCCTTTACGGCAAACTTTATTTCAAATTCTCTCTTAGCCTGCCTTATCAATGTTTTACACTTAAGTTGACAATGCTTATGCTTTTTCCTATTTTCTTCAGATGGATCCTTCCAATTTTTGAAGGATGTTTTTTTTTGGCTAAAATAGCCTCTTTCACCTCACCTTTTAACCATGCCGGTAATCATTTTGCATTCTTCCCACCTTTCTTAATGCATGGAATATATCTGGACTGTGCTTCTAAGATTGTATTTTTAAACAATGTCCATGCCTGTTGTACACTTTTAACCTGGAAGGATATATTGCAGCAGGGACCCATTCTACAGGTTGATCTGGATCGATTTTGTCTTATGGTTTGGCCCTTCAGAGGGGTTGATTGTTGAAACGTAGTTATTCTGCTGCAGTGATTTCCATTTTGCTCCGAGCTAGAAAATTTTCTAAATCTCTGGCTTATGTTAGAGTTTAGAGAGTTTCAAAGCCTGGTGTGAGCAGCAAGATTCTCAACCTCTCAAATTGGAAATTCCATTAATTTTGGAATTTTTGCAGGATGGATTGCTTAAAAACTTGGCCCTTAACACCTTGAAGGTTCAAGTTACAGCTATCGCCTGTTATAGGGGCAGGTCAGTGGTAGGTCTTTGACTTTCCTTATGAATGTGTCTCAGTTCTTGAAGGGAGTTCAGCATCTTTGTCCTCTCTTTCGGCTGTGGAACCTTAATTAAGTCTTGGATTTCTTGATGGGTCCTACCTTTCGACCACCACATAGCCTCTCCTTGAAGCTACTTACCTTGAAGACAGTTTTTCTACTGGCAAACTGCTCAGCATGTCGGATTTATGAGTTGCTGGCTCTTTCTTGCTATGAGCCATTTCTGCATATGACTCTGGGGGTGGTACAGCTTCATACTATACCTTCTTTTTTGCCAAAAGTGTTGTCAGAGTTTCATTTAAATCAGTCTATTTACCTGCCCATACTGGACAGGAATAGAGATGACAGTGAATATAGTCTATTGCATGCCTTGGATGTCAAGTGGCATCTGATATAGTTCTTGGAGGTTACTAAACCTGTCAGTAAGTTTGATCAACTGTGCTCCATGGTGGAGGTAAACAAGGTGAGCCAGCAACACGGGCAACTATTGCCTATTGGGTTAAGGAAGTCATTACAGCTGCCTATGTGGACGCCGAGATTCCTTTGTCTAGGCAAGTTAGAGCGCATTCATGAGGGCTCAGGCAGTATTGTGGACGGAGCTTCGATTGTTGTTTCCTGTTGAGATTTGCCAAGCACAAGCCTCCTTACACACCTTTTTCAGGCATTACCGCTTGGGTGCTCGGGCTCAGGAGGGTGCCACCTTCACACTTGCGATGTTGCCTCCTGCCCTGTTTGGGAGTAGCTTTGGTACATCCCATTTGTGTGGATTAGCCTGCCTGAGTGCAGTAGAAGGAGATATTATTATTTACCTGATAATTTACTTTTCTCTAATGAAGGCAGGCCAATCCACAACCTGCCCTTGGCTGCCGTCTTGCTTTTATTTTGTCCTTTAGGTATGAACGATGTAGAGTGTTGTATCTCTTACTTGTTGGAGGACTGGTAAGTTCATAACCAGCCCCTCAGTTTAATGCATGTTAATTCTTTTGTCTGAGCTCAATGTTCTTAATTGGTTGGAAGTATGAGTGGTTGACTTTTATTAATCGTGTTCAGATATATTCAGTTTGTCCACACTTTGGCTTTTCCAAAGAATACTGGTGGGCTGATGTCAGGGCAGGGCTATAGGTCCATGACTCCAGCTTTACTCTGACTCCATCTGCTGCTAGAGGTGCATAACCCACTTGTCTGGACTGGCCTGCCTTGATTAGAGGAAAGGAAATGATCAGGTAAGTAGTAATTTCTCTTTTTTTATCACATCACTTAATCACATCCCTGTCCACATGACACAGTTTTACCACTGAAGATGAAGAGGATTTATTGAACTGTTTTGTGCAAGATCAAAGTTTAATTTTAGACTTTATATGTTGAGGTCCATATTCAGACACTGTCAGGATAGCAAAGTTAGCTGGATAAACTTATCCAGCTAACTTTGGAGATATATTCAATAGTGCAGCCGCACTATTGAATATAGCCGGCTATCTTCAAGTTTGCTGGCTACCTTTATCCTGCTATTTTTATCCGGCTAACTTTAGGACAGCGCTTCAGCCTGACCAGACTCTGAATATCAGAGTTAGCTGGATAACTTAGCCGGCTAACTCAACTCCTAGTTACACCCCCCATAACACCCCTAACTTATCTAGCTAATTTCTAGCTGACTATCTTAGGGCCTCATTTTCTAAAGTATCGCAGGCCTGCGATACATTAGAAGATGAGGGGCGGGGAGCCAAAACGGGGAGAGGGCCTGCGCTAGCCAGCAGCGATCGCACCGTCGCGGTGCGATCACTGCTGGTTTCGCACCCAATAGCACCACCATAGGAGGTGTAGCTATTGGGAGCGAAAGCTGCCGCGAAAAGGCACTTACCTTTTCGCTGTCCGCAGCGTCGGCGCAGAGTCTGCCCTGGTGACGCCCCGACTCCTCCTCTTCCAGGGTCGACTCCGCCCCGACTCCGCCCCCATCCTGGTATCGCACGTGATAAGGGACTTTTCGCGTGCGAAAGGTCCCTTATCGCGTGCGAGCGGCATGGAAAATGAGGCCCTTAATGCTTGAATTTAGCCAGATAAGCTTGAATTTAGCCAGATAAGTGCCCAATTAGTTGGATAACTTTTGAGTTATCCGGCTAAATGATTTTCAATATGGACCTCCTCATCTTATAGCTATTAATGCAGTTCTAACCAAGTTCAGTGGGTTTGGAAGGGCTTAATTGTAAGTAAAGTACATGAGCTGGAACACCTCCAGAGCAAGGAGATGGCATCAGTAGCCCCAGACCTCTGCCTATGGTAGGGGTAGTAGAAAGGAAGCATAAAGAACGAAGGTGGAGAAACTGAATTAGTGCATTTGACGGCTGCAGTTAAAGGTATGAAATAACTTAGGAACTATAAATTAACTCAGCTCTCTTATTTTCTTTTCTTTTAGAATTTTGTTTTGGTGCAAAAGCCTCATGGAGCAGAGATAACACTGCCTGTGACTTGCTCAGTATAAGAGGGCTACAAACCAGAGTCCAAACTGCCTCTGTCCAGTTGAATTACTGGGGGAAAGAAATATGACTATGGCAAACAGCTTGCTTTGCTTAGCCCTCCTGGCAGTTGTAAATCTTTTCATCATACTGATAGCCGTAGCATCTGCGGAGGAGGTGAATAATAGCACTTTAAATGGTACTGAAGAGGTGGCGGATTCGGTGCCTGTGATCGTGTCGAGAGTGGATCATGTTATTGTGAAAGAGGGGAACAGTGCCTTGTTAGACTGCAGTGTCACAGGCAGTCCTGGTCCACATTACCAGTGGTACAACTCAAATGGCCATTTACTGGAAGAGGAAGATGACAGAGGTAAGTCCTTGGTGTCACCTTCTTATCTTGTAATGTTGACCTTTTGGCTTTTCCCAGTAAAGATTTCTGGCAGTGAATTAATAATTAGGTATACAAAGATAAAAGGTACAATATCAAAAATCCCTAGAGGTACTGTAATGAAAAAATAATAACAAAAAGGGAATAAATGTATTTATTTATTTATTTATTTGTAGTTTATTCAATTTCAACAAATTTTACAAGACAATTCTTGCATTAGAAAATCCAAAAGAGACGTGGAAATATTTGACAAGAAAATTTAGCAATATCATAAATCTTACAAATTTGTCAAATTCAGATTAAGTCCCCTATATAGGAGAGGTCTTACATAGCTTCAAGAAAGCATATTTCTACAATCACAAAAAACATTAAAAGAAAGGTATATCAAGCAAGGATATTAATTTTTAAAAGCCTCTTACGCTGTAATGACAGTTACAGTGGTCATTATTCAACAGGTTGTTTATCTGCAAGAAATAAAGACAGTTGCGCTAGTTGAAAAAATACATAAAAGTCACCTTTATATTTAATGCAGCATTTGCATGGAAACTTTAAGAAAAACATCGCCTCCACTTTCGAGGCTCTGGATTTCAAAATCAAGAATTGTTGGCGTCATTTCTGAGTCTGTTTCGCCACATCAGGGAATACTCTTACTTGAAAATTCAGGAAAGACTCAGACTTATGCCTGAAGAAAAGCTCAGAACCCAATCTCGGTCAGGCTCAAGAAGAAAAGTAGCCACAAGAGTAGCCGGTCAAGCTTCTTCTGTAATTGGTTGTTCCAAAATTGCCGATAAATTGTCCATTTCCAATACAGGATCTTGTTGTGATGATATAGGAAGATCTCTTCTAAAGTTCAGCACATAAAATCCCTTAGAAATAGATGGTAAAGCCTGGTCAGATATCTTCAAAACTTCCAAGAAATACCTTTTAAACATATCCTTTAGTGTAATCAAAGAACTTTTGGGGAAATTTATAAATCTTAACTTTTGATTTCTCACCACGTTTTCCAAATTTTCCATTTTACAGGATAGTTGAGAATTTTCCTTGATAATAGAGGATTGTAAAGCCTATACAGATTCAATTTCAGTTTTATTAGCATCAAAAGGTTTATCAGATTGTATTTCAAATGTTTCCAAAGTTGATAATCTAGTTCCCATATCCATAATCTTAGCTTCTATTGGTTTAAATTGGGAAGAGAACACTTTGCCTAAAACGTCTATGGCTTCCCATATTGATTCTAGTGTTATATGAGAGGCTCTGATCAAAAATAAAAAAATATTGAAACCCGGTACCTCTGATCCAGATTCTAAGGAAGGAGTGCCCCTTGTCTCAGCAGCTATAGTTCTGTCTCCAAGCATAGCTCCGCACTGAAGGCCAATGGTATCGAGAGCCTGGGCCTCTGGGGCTATATGTTGCGTTGAGATGTGGACTCTTGGCCGAGACGAGGTTGGTGCTGCCTATGGAGGTGCCCTATAGGCCCTTGACATCAGTAGGCATCACCTTTACCAGCCCTCGTTCCCTGCATGTTGAGCCCTTTGGTGCCGGGGCCGGCAGGACTTAGGAGCGAGTCTCCTGTGAGCTAGTCTGGAGATGAGAGGCGTAGGCAGGTTAGACGGTCCGGTGGTCAGGGCTGGTGGCGAGAGCAGAATCCTAGGACAGGCCAGAGGTCGAGGCAGGTGGCAATCAGCAGAACGATGAACGGGCAGGCAGCAGGCAAAAGTGGAATCCAAAATGAGCTGAGTTAATACCAGAGAAGCAAACCAAGGTCGGAGGAAGCAGGAACACACGAAGACGGAGCTGGAAGACACGGAGGCAGGCACAAAGACACGGAGACTGGAACTGAAGATACAGAGGCGGGAGCTGAAGACACAGAGGCGGGAGCTGACGACACGGAAGCAGGAACCGAAGAGCAATTAGTGACTCCGGAGAGTGAGACCTGTTGCTGAGGCATCGGTAGGCCAGCAGGGACTGCCTTATATAGGACTAGCGGGGCCCTAGCTTCTGGGTTCCGCAGAAGGTCTTTCCGGCGCGGCTCCTTTAAGGAGGGGGAGGAGCCGTGCATGCGCATCTAGAGTCAGACGCAGTTGTCTGCACGGTGGTGGCGGGGCCAGCCCTTTTGCTGTGCCAAAGAGGAGAGGGCCTTGTGTTGCGACCGTCGCTGCTCGACGTCCTCACTCCACCTTCTTTACCTCTGTGGCGACTCCCTCCGGGTCTGATGGACGGCTGGCTGCCGCGTCGTCTTCATGCCGTCTCCCTCTGGCATCCCCGGACCGGCTCGACGTTGCAGATCCGACATGATGCCTGAAGACCTAGGGCACGCGCACGCTCTGATTGAAGTACCTGCAAGAGCATGAACCTCAGGGGCGACCCCCTGAGATGACGTAATCCGCTTCCAGTATTTAAAGGTCTCTATTTCACTATCTAACTGAGTTAGCAAGGGGATTGCTTCGGCTACACTTCCCAAGCTACTCTGCCTCCTCGGACTTACCAGCGAGGCCTCCTCTGGGGCCTCGCTCTTTTTCTTTACTTTCAGATTACAGATAGGAACCAGTACTCGCTCCTCGAGGGCCCATGTTCCTGGACACTCTGAAGATTCTCTACTGCCTGGAAGTTATCGCTGCTACAAACAATTGTGAGTTACCATCGCTCTCTCAGAGCTTTCCCTGGAACCAGGTACTTGCTCCTCGAGGGCCTAAACCCTTTCCATCTCCTGAGCTTCCTTGAGACCTTATGTAAGTTTTTGCCATCTAGTTCTGTTCATGAACTCTGCCTACTCTGCCTCTCACTTTCTACAGTTTCTCAACAGCTCAGCCATCATGGATCACTGTTCCAGTACCTGAGCGACTACAGCCCTGCCGGGCATATCAGCTCACTACTGCCACCTCTGGTGGTTTCAAAAACCTGTTTAATAAAAGAACTAATGTGTGTCTGTCTCCATACTCAAGCCTAGCCGGTGGTCCCTCTCGGGATATCATCCCGGGGGCGTGGTCATCTGCCACTGGCCCAGGGATCCACCAACAGCTATATCAAATTCATTACAGATTGCTACTTCTTAACAAGACGATATCTGAGACACTACAAGATTGCTGACTCCTCCTTCCTTAGGAGCCAATAATAACAGATTGCTAATTCCGCAGTCTAACTAACAGCAGATTTACATCAGATTGCTAACTCCTCACAGAGAATACTACAGATTGCTAACTCCCTAGCAGAAGTATAACACCTTGAGACCACGGAGCGGCGGGTGGCGGCGACAACCTGGGCCCGCCTGGGGGGTGAGTGTGGTTGGCTGCGGGGCGCTGCAGCCAGCCACCGTAACACTATGGGTGAACCCATCGACTCAAAAGAGGAGAGAGACCACCGAGCCTCCTCTGTCTGCTCTTGCAATTGCAGGATTCCGCTGGGGAATCCAATGCCAGATAAAAGAGTGTCCAAGGAATCAAAGTGAGTGATTCTCTTTCTTGCTCACCTCCCAGCGATTCAGATGCCGTGGTATTGGCCCTCGCCCAACATGGGCATCCATCGGTCCGATTGGAAAGGGGCCAGGAGGGGCTGCTTCAGGTACCCTCTTCCTGACCCGTCACTTTCGAGAGGATCAATGTGGCATTACAGGAAAATGCGGTGAAATGCCCAAGCCAGACTTTACTCCGCCATCTTAGTACGGCTCCTCAAAAGGGAATCATTCTAACAATTTTGTTATAAATATACACAAATATCTAAAGTATTTTATCAAAAACCTTCACCCCTTGCAAAATACAGGACAAAGCATGCAAAGTTTAAAAAAAAACCCTCACATCTCAACACACACATGTCACATGTACACCATACATGGAATCTTCATCTGCACATACAAGTGTTAAGATAACCTAAGACACCTTTCAAAAACAGATATTTACAAAAACTCTTTCTTTATTATACTAAATGTCTAAATATACATTTAGGGGTTGATTTTAAAAGGCGCGCATGTCCACGAACGTACGGTTTCCCAGCATGCACATATGGACATGCCAATTTTATAACATGCGTGCGCGTTGCCGCGCGCATGTTTTAAAATACGATGTCTGCTTGCACATGCCGCTCCTGATTTTATGATCAGCACGGGCATGTGCAGGTGGGTGTCATTCACACATGCAATGGGGGATTTTTAAAAAAATATGCGCGGGGACGCAGATAGGCCTTTCCCAGTTTCCTAACCTTACCCCTATCTTTCCTCCCTCTTCCCCGCTCCTCCCTGACCCCTAAACTATCACTAACTATCCCCCTATTTTTTTCTTTTTTTTTGCGACTTACTACTCCTCCGGAGCAGAAGTAGTCTCCGTACGCCGGCCGGTTGCCAGCGCACGCTTCACCAAGACAGCGTCGAATGGCGCTATCCTGGCCTGCCCCCCCAACCTGCCCAGAACACGTCTATCCGGCCCGCCCCTTTCTTTGGGCCCGGCACTTCGGCGTGTAACGGGGATAACACGTGTAGCCAGGCCTTTGTAAAATGTGCGCAGTGCACGCAAGGCCCAGCCATGCATGTAATCCCCCAATCTTACGCATGCCGGGCTTTTAAAATTTGGGCGATAATTCATAAGCATGTATCTTCATAACCCCAACAGAGGCCCTGTTTTGCTGAAGAACAGCTTCAGGGGATTTTTAAAGGTAAGGAATTACAAAGAATCTTTAACAAAATTAGCACACATTTTTATAATAATGGCATGTCCCAAAGACATTAATTTTGTTATGAAAAGGTGTCCGCTGTTCAGGAAAGTTCTGGCAAACCATTCCGTCTCTTAAAACCTGTTCTCCTTTAGAGGCTCAAAAGAAGTTTATAATTTTCTGGAAAAGAAAACAAAATGCTACTTTGACTATGGCAATTGTTTTTAATGTAATGCCTTTTCAAAGGTGAAACCAACACTTACTGCCGTCAAAATAAGCCAATGATTTCTTTCAGGAAGTGAAACATTTTAACTATTATGGAATAAATCATAAAATCTGGCGTTTAATTCATCTGCATATCAAAATAATTCAAAAACTAAAACTGCACAACTGAAATAGCCTACTTTTTTCATTAAATGATCAAGTAATTTGTGCAAAGAATATACAGTATCATCATATTCAGCTTTATCTAAACAGGTTCATTTTACATATAAAATGCTCTTTGAAGAACATAATATATCAAAAAGTTGGAGTTTTTTTACATAACAGATCTTACTTGCATGACTGGTCATGTTTGGCTATCCTTGCAAGGAACTTAAACAGAGCTGAAACATTTACTTTTCTCAGGAACAATTATCAGCAGACCCACTTCAAACACAAAAAATATTTAAACATAATCAATTACTAAATGATTTTCAAAACCAGAAAACCCCCCAAATCTGACCCTAAAATGGCATAATCCTCAACAATTTATAATAAAAGCTTACTTCACATAGCTTTTAACCAGCGTACTCATGCCTGCATCAACCATCACGCTGGCAGGGAACAAAAGGTGCCATAACTATGCGCAACAAATAAACACGTGAAAAAACGTGAAGGGAGAACCCACATGATGCAACCATACATCATCAAGGACCACTGAGACGTCATCCCATCATAGCTGACAAATGTGCATTCACAAGCCAGACCAATGTGTTTATAAACTCATAATAAGGAAAACCCATTCTAAAGTTAAGAAAACCGTAGAGGTGTTAAAACCTAAAAGTATTACACTTAGGGAAAACTGACAATTTATTCAAGGGATAAGATGTAGAGGGAAAGAGAGGGAGACATCCAAGCCATGATATTGCTTCCCAGTAACTGAAACTCCTGTGCTGTTGTCAGAATTCAGGTTGCTGGCAATCAGAGACTTCAGGGATAGAAGTGGATAAGCATGCCAGTCCAGACAGGGCCAGAAAGTACATATTGGTTGGATAACTGGGCAAAATCTATTTAGGGTAATTGAATTTCTTTAGGATTCAACAAAGGAACACTGTAGTGAGAGGATGGGGGAAATATTTGTAGGAAACCAGTGAAAACCAAAAAGAAAAGTTAGGAGTTCGGCATTTCCACGGTTAGAATACTCTGATCAGATAAAAGTGGTGGAAGTAGTAACCTGCCTCTGTATTGGTTGTAACCCTTCATCATAACTTTGTGCCAAGCTTATATTGAAGCAGTCGCAGTACTTTTCATACCTGAAGAAACGTGCCTGTGAATGCTGCCACTGGGTGATACATATCTAGCCTTTGCATTGGCATGATCTCACTTCGCAGATTTCTCTCAGTCTTTGCCTGCATGATGTAGAGAGTGGTGTGAGAAGGTGTGCGGCCAGAAAAATGTACAGGTCCTTATCTTGTGCCATTTTAGCGTGAGGGAAGAGCGGACTGCAGGAGAGAAATCTTGGCTGATCCAGAACTTCCCTTTTTCCTTACAGGGTCATTTATCAATCATGTTAGGGTGTTATTGTGTGCGCTAATGCCTGTGATAATGCCAAAACGCATGCGATAAATACTGCAATCTCACGCATATGCAAATTTTAAAATATAATCAAAAGGGAGGAATTTGAGCAGAGTTTATGAAACCAAGGCATGTTTAGTGCTGCATGTGATAGTGTAATGCTAAATATTGTAAATCTGTTTTGGTGGTTGGAGGGGGAGGAAAATGGGATGAGGGAGAGAGCCTCTAGTAACACACACATATTAGCCATCTTTTTATACCACTGTAAGAGGCGGGTAACTAGTAACTCAGGGTGAGGTTTTGGTGGGGCTAGGTTTTGGGGGACAGTTTTACATTCACAATCAGAGGTACGAACAGCGTAGTAGACATCAGTGAGATTTTATGTGATTTGGAGTGATGAAAGGTATAAAAGATGAGATTTGTACAATGTACTCTCCACCTAGCTAATGTACTCTCTACCTAGCTGCTATCAAGCTAGGTGGAGAGTACAATGTACAAATCTCATCTTTGTGTTTGTTCTGCTAGGACCTTTTACCAAAAAATTCTCTACTTCCCCTGTGATTCTTGTTTGAAAAAGAGACATGTGGCAGAGGGGGCCAAAACTTCAGGGACCTGGAGCACATGTGCTCATGTCTCCCTCATGATGGCTGCCAGCCTGCTGTGGCAGCTTCTCTCCATCTCCCTCTTCTGGTTCCCAGCATATTACCAGCCAGCCCCCAAATTGGAAACTGGTAGAAGAGCTGGTGATTGGGATAAAAGCTTAGCCATAGAAGACATGGACTGGAAGGTGTGTGAGTGGAACAGGACGGTGAGAGCTGAATAGGGGGAGATGGGCTGGGGGAAGAAAGTGGAGGGCTGCCGAGAGAAAAGAAATTGAGGACTGGAGAGAGTTAGAGGGTGAGTGGAGAGCTAGGAAGAGGCCATGAGTGAGAGACAAGGAGGTAGAAGAGCAAGAAAGCAGAACATTAAAAAAAAATTGTGCGGAGAGCTGGAGAAGAAGGATTAAAAGTTGATGGTGGAGGAGAGAGATGAATGGAGAAAGGTCAAGGGAGATATATATAGAAGAAATATAACATGGAAAGGTAACCAGGAAAAGGAATCATGAGAAGATCAGTAACATGAAACCAGAGAACTGAATTTGCAGAGGATGAGGGCAAATTGTTGTTTCTTAACTTTTTTTGAATGTAGTTGTTGAAATAGGTGTAAAATATTTAATTTGCACATACAGTACAAACCCATTTTTTTTTCATTGTGTAATAAATAAGATATATTTTTTCAGGCAGCGGGGCTTCTCCCTTCCCTTTTATCTCCTCTGTCTCCCTCAAGAAAACAATTCAAACTTAGAAGAGCACAAAAACGTCCTGGGGCAGGAGGGAAGGTAGGTGAAGAGGAGCTAGATAGAGGAGGGAGGGAACGATTGAGAGATCAGATGGAGGAGGGAGAATTTGATGGTAAATGGAGTGAAAAGAGGAAAGAGAGCGAAAGATTGCTAGAGAGATGGGTGTGGATGGGAGGACTAGGTAAGGCCTTCTGAAAGCTTTCCTGCTTAATGACTGAATTACAAGCAAAGCTATGACAGTGGCTAGAATACATCCTCTTCTCCTCTCCTGGGAAATGTTTTCAGAAATCGCTTACACACCCAGCCTACAAGAATGTCCCCCCAGGCTTTTTTAAAGCCCTTCTTTCAGCAGAGGAAATCGAACGCCAAGGGTTCATATTTTGAAACAGGTGAAAGATTGATGTGACAAGGTTTGTCTTGTTTGCAAATATTTTATTATGCTGTACTGGTGTATATTTAGTTACGCTTTGTATTTTATTTGCTTATTCACTTGGGTGGGAGTGATTTTCTTTTCAGTGTTCGATACAGCCTACTACTTCCCTACTGAGAGTAGAGGGTGGTAAGTTTGTATTAGGGATGTTTTATTCTTTACTCTGTAGGTTATATTATGCTGTTCTGCTGTATTTAATGCTACTAAGATGTAAACCACTTTAGATTCCCTGTTAGGGGGAAAAGCATTCTATAAGAATGAAATAGAATAATGGAGGGAGGAGTGGGAAAATACTAGAAAACCCAAAGAGAGGGCACCCCTGCTTTCTTTCACACTTAAATCTCTGCCTGCAGGTGCGAATGAATGACCCTTCCAGTGTACTCAGTCCGCATAGCCACTTGCTGTTTGTCACCTCTCTTTTATTACAGATCCCACTCGGTCGTCTATGATTCAATATCACATTTTGTTTTTTATAGTAGTCGGTGGTCTCCAGTCCTCTTCATTTCAGGATTCTTTTTGTGTGTCACATAGGTCATTTAAATCATGAATGCAATTTTTTTTTTTTTGCCTTTTGAGCTAGAATGGGCTTAAAAGATTAAGATGTTTTCACATTTTTTTTAGAAGGGGATGTATTGCATGAGTTTGTTTTTTTTTTTAATAAGTATAGCCCATGGTTTCCGCGAAGCCACAGCAGCTGCCACAAAATTTGGCCTTCTGCAGACCTTGACCCTCTCCACAGCATTGCAGGAAACCAGCAGACCCCCGCCAGATTCAGCTGCCAGGTAGTGTGGGCGACCAGGAACCACACACTACCTTTTCCCCTGTTTCATCACCCTGAGATCCCCTTTTCTCCACTGCTTCCACTGACCAGCAGGAGGTGGAAAACAGTCTTTAAAGCCCCCTTCGGCGTCCCTTGCTGGCTGGGGCAAAACTGGTGATGTGAGCTGTACTGGGATGCTCAAGAAACCTGCAGGGCACTGCGCGGGTCAAACCACGTGACTGGCCCTGGCTGGCAGAGGCGGTTGTTGTGGTATAAAGCACTGCTTCCTCCTCCTGCCATCAACGGGATGAGTGGGAGGACTAAGGGTTGATTGCAAGAGGAGGGATAGAGGATTAGGTTGGGGAGCAGCAGAGAAGAGGGCAGAAGAGGAGAGAGGTAGGAGTAGGTTGACAGGGTGAGGCTGGGGGGAGAGACAAGGGAAAAGCCAAGGCTGGAAGCTGGGATACCAAGGAATAAGAGATTGCAGAGAGGAAAAACAGCAGGAGGAGTCAAATGGGGCAGAAGGATGGAGAGTTTCTGGGAAGAAGAGAGAAAAGAACAGTGGAAATGGTGGAGGTAGGCAAGAGAAGAGGATTCTTTAGGAGGGAAAAAGACAGGCGGTGTTGATAGAAAAGTGTGATAGAGAAGGAGACAAGGAGGAGAAAGAAAAAGAATGTAAAGTGAAAAAAATAGGTAGAAACTGAAATTGAGATGATAAAGAAAAACAAAAACAGAAAGGAAAGGGTGTTGGACACTCAGAATGCCCTCCTGGGTGGGTGGAGGCTGTTAGAACAATAATTAAGTTTAAGAAGCAATGGGATACGTTCTTTAGTTGCTAAACGTGGAGACAGCATGATCTAGCAACATGTGTTTAAAGCATTCATTCCTGTCAAGGTATGAGCAAAACAACCCATTTGGAGAAACTCCCATAATGGCAGCTATTTAGAACAGCATAAAAAAGGACAAGCAATGAAAAACAACAAGGACAAGAGTGAAAAGTAAGGAAAAAGTAGAATCTACATCAAACAACAGACTCCTAAACATTTAACAAGGGAAATACCCTCAGTACCTAAATGTAATCCACTTTGAAGTTCCTGAAATCGGAATATAAATCAAATAAAATATGTTCCTAAAAACCCTAACCCCCAAGTTGGTAATAGGATGGGAGTAAAAAAATAGGTTAATCAAAACATACCAAAAACAGTTGTTAAGAAGCTCTTGAAGTAAAGTCTAAAGCAATATTAATGATTCTGAAAAGAATCAAACAAGATTACTTAGCTATAATATGTTTGAAACATTAGCAGTGGGTAAGCAAGAATACTTAACTGTGCTGCAGGGAAGCACGTGTCATGTTAGGCTGGAAATCTCAAAATGGCGGCCGCTTGCAAAAAGACAGCTGTGTTCATAGATGGTGTCTCCTGCTATAACTCAGAATAGGGGTTCAAAGAAGTTGTTAAAGCTCTCCTTCATGGACCACGTTTCACTGAGAAGGCTTCTCAACGGAAGCTCAAGGAAATAAAATGAAGGAAAGCCTTCAGTGTATGGTCACGCTGAAAACAGAAGCATTGTCACACTGCTTTACCGAAAACTGGAACAGAGACAAAATACTTTTTTGGAAATATTCTTAAATTAGTCTTCCATTGAAACCAAAAAATATAATTGTATAGAGGACAGAATATAAGGGAGACTACAGTCAGATATAACTAACCAATATGCGGGCATATCTAAATTTAAAACCCGACGGTCCATAATGTGAACAAAGAGACAAGTTAACTAAGGAGGTATAAAAGACATCAGAAGATAACATCCCATCCATCAAAAGAAGACCCACATGAATCACTTGTGTTTCATATAACCAATAACATAAGCCCTACTGGGAACCATAGAAAAGAGTTTGCAGCAAAGCTTCACAAGTCGGCAGAATAGGAATAAATGTTTCAAAGAAAAGCCTGACATTCAGCCTCTCAACTGAGACCATCAGGATGTTTTGTATGCCAACTATACATCCAACACTGTTCCTGGCAAGTTAGTATTCAGGAAATGTTACCACATCAAAGGAATAGTACATCCACCACTGTGAACTTAATTCCTCCAGTGAATGGCCAATCTGCGTCCAGTGAGGTGCATCGGAATTAGCATTGTGGCTACAGCTCAAATGTTCACTATTCATAGCCTGATCTTGTGTTTCATGTGTACAGATAAAACAGGTCACTTTATTTCAAGAGCTTTTTATCAAGTTCTTTTGGTATGTTATAGTTAGACCAATTTTTACTCCAATCCTATTACCACCCCGGGATTTGGATTTTCTGTGAACATACCTTTTTTCACTTGTTAAATGTTTAAGAATCAATCTTTAAGAAGGACTTTCAGTTATTTGATGTAAATTCTAGATTTTAACCATTGGACATTTCTTTAGCTATTTAGATCATACTGTGATGGGCAAATCAAATTGCCATCTGATCTGTCTGGCAGGCTGCAAAGTTCTGTAATGTAGGTGCTCAAGTAAGCCTGGTATATTTGGCAGGCTACAGAAGGGATTTAAGAGGGCGAATGTTTGGACAACAGACACACCAGTATTTCTGGCTGTTTATATTATTATGGAACCTTGTCATTGGGCATGGGGATCTTGTATGCTCTTCTATCCAAGGTGGGAGGAAAACTAACGATTGTCCTGGATAAGAAGAAATCTTGCAGGTGGTCGCCCTGTGACTGCAATGCATCCTCACCTGTGTGGACAGAATAAATGGGCAGACTGGATGATCTTTTTCTGTCACCATTTATTATATTAACTTTGTAAGAACAAAATAAATGTTCAGGCAAATAAGAGAGGTCAGAAAACCACTTTATTTTTATTATGCAAAATAGCTTTCCATATTTAAATAACTGGAAATAAAAATTAAAAAAATGCAGTAATATAAAAATGAAAGTATTATTAGCTTACACTTCAGCAAAAATCAAGAAGCTGAGATGTGTTCCCAAAGATGTAATCGCTGATTCTTCGTGTGGTTTTAGCCTTTGGTTATAGAAAGCTGTCGATTGCCGTGGAGTTGAGTCGGCTCTTTGTAATTCTGGGTCTTAAGCAACGAAACACTTTTCCCATAGGTACAAAGTGGGCTAAACCTTAATGCCTTAGTGCACTTTTATGAAAGCACTCAGCTCTACAGAAAACCACTCATACACACACCTAGCCCTGTTGTAATAGCATTAACAAAGTCCAGTCTAGGCTGGCTTCCTGATCTCCAAAATGAAATGCTTATCATTGTGGACTCAGGTGTTTCTAGAATCTAAATTTCAGGGTGAAGCTTTTTGTAGCTCAGATTTTAAGCACTGTTTCATGGTTGTTGGTTGTTGTTGTTGTTGTTGATTTTAAAGAGACAACACTGAGTCTGCTTTAACAGAAAAATGACAAAAATATAGATTTTAACTCGATAGCTGCTACATTCAGCATTGGTACCCGTATTTGCTCCAGTTGCCCTAAAGTCTTTTCTCTGTTAAATTATTGTAAACAATTTAAGTGTTCTGGTGTAACCCACAATAATAGTGGCTTTGCCTCTGTTTACTGTTTCTAGAGCATTATGGGATGATAAAATCGTTTTTATTTTCTCTTTCTTTAATGTATGTTTAGGAACATAAGAATTACCATAGTATGTCAGACCATGGTCTATCAAGACAGTCCAGGTCACAAGTACCTGGCAGATCCCAAAAACCAGATCTATTTCTTGTTACTCACTCCTAGGGATAGCGATGACTTTCCCTAATCTGTTTGGTTAATAATGTTCTATGGACTTTTCCTCTACAAAATTGTCCAAACCTCTTTTAAACCCCATACTGCTAATCACCTTCATTACGTCCTCTGGCAACAGATTCCACGGTTTGATTGTCACTGAATGAAAAAGTACTTGCTACAAGTTGTTTTGAATCTGCTAGTTGTTAGTTTTATGGCATGGCCCCCTATTTTAGTATTATTTGAGAAGGTAAATAACCATCCTTTATTTACCCAGTCCTCTCCACTCATGATTTTATAAACTTCTATCATTCCCCTCTCTGCCATCTGTTTTTTTCCAGTCTGAAAAGTCCTGGCCTTTGTAGCCTCTCATCCCAGGAGAGCCGTTCCATCTCCTTCATCCTTTTTGTCGCCTTCCTCTGCACCTTTTCTAGGTCCGTTAAATCTTTCTTGAGATGGGAACAAGCAGAACTTCACATAGAGCTCAAGGTGCAGTCATACCATGGATTGATGCAGAAGCATTATGATATTTTCCGCTGCATTCTCCATTCCTTTTCGGACCATTCTTCACACTCTGTTGAGCCTTGAGTGTTCAGAGCTGCATTAATAGCCTAAGAACTGACTGCATGCAAAGCACTGTGCCCTAACAACTTCTTAGAGGAAACTAGTAAAAGCTGACAAAAGTGATTATCCAGCCCATAACAAGTCAGAGCCATAATCTTAAAACAGATGTATTAGCAAAGCATTTTTAGCTAGTTTGTCTGTTGTTAAGCAAACTCAATAAGATCCTTTTTCCAAAGACAAGAGTACGTTGAGAGTTTTCTAAGCTCCACCTGGAGGACCTTCAGAACTACTTATTCGCGGGGCGCAGAATTTATGCAGAATTCCCCTCTTGCGCAGAATTTTAAGCTGCCTGGTTAGGCCACGAGTGGAGCCCATCCCATTTACAGCTGAAGATGAGGGAGGCACTGGTGGGCCACGAACGGAGCTCATCCTGCTCGTGGCCAAAGTTGAGGAAGGCCCTGGTAGGCCGCAAAAGGAGATGATCCCCTCGCGGCCAAATTGGAAAGAGGCCTGGTGGGTCACAAGCAGAGCACATCCCGCTTGCAGCTGAAGACAAGGGAGGCGCCAGTGGACCGCGAGCAGGTCGCGGCCGAGGAGTAGCATCAACGTGGCCTGTGAGTGTTAGAGTGTGTGTGCACAGAATGATAGGCACAGGTGTGTGTGTGAGTGAGATTTGGAGCCTTTGTGTCTGAGTGAGTGTCTGTGTGAGCAAGGGATTTTGTGAGAGTGTGTGTTTGTGTGAGAGGGAGCCCATGTGAAAGGATGTGTGTGAGTGAGAGAGAGAGCCTATGTGCAAGGGTATATCAGTATGCAAGAGACTGAAGGAGCTTAGGTGAATGCATGTTTGCCAGAGAGAAATGGAGCCTATGTAAGGGAGGAGCGGTATGTACAATAGAGAAAGGGAGTCTTTGTGAGGGTGTGTGTATGTACAAGAGAGAGGGAGCCTGTGTGAGGGGGTGTGTGTGTGAGAGAGAGGATAGAGGGAGCCTGTGTGAGGGTGTGTGTACACAAGAGAGAGAGCCGATATGAAGGGGTGTGTGTATGTGAGAGAGGGACAGAAAGAACCTGTTTGAGAGCGAGAGTGTGTGTGTGTGTATGAGTATGTGTGTGAAAGAGGTAGGGCACCTGTGTGAGGGTGTGTGTGAGAGAGTGTGACAGAGGGAACATGTGTGAAAGACTGAATGAGAGAGTGGCCAAATTCTAGGAGTGGAGGGTGGAGATAATGGAAGGAGTTGAGCCTGGAGGGGTAGGAGAGAGATATTTATGTCAATATCTATTGTTTATAGTTTTGTTCTTATATGTATATAGTGATTATGCTGCATCTATTTATTGACTACATGGACTCTGCCCAGTATAGTCAGCTCTATACCCTTCCAAGTTTTAGCCTCCTTTTTATCAGTTACATGTAAGGGCCCCGCCCAAAAGTTACGCTGTTTTAAAATGTTATATGTAAGGGTTTCCGCCCATCTGTTACTGTTTAATTGTAAACCGATGCGATGTGTGAACGGTCATCGGTATAAAAGAGACTTTAAATAAATAAATAAATAAATAAATATTGGAGAGCGGAGAAGATAGAGCCTCAGCGGGCAGAGCGAAAGGGGTCTGGACAGGGCAGAAAAGGGTGGAAGGGACACACCTACAGTATACTTCTAGGGAAATTCTGCTCAAAATATTTTAAACTCTGCATCTTTGAATAATAATTTTTCTGTATACATTTTAAGAAGTTAAAGACTCGGATGTATATTGTGTTATTTTAACAAATATAAAGTTTGCAAAATGTTATAATTTTGTATGTAGAATTTTAAAATTTTGTGTGTAGAATTCCCCCAGGATTATATTATGAATTTAGGGTTTTTTTTATTTATTTATTTATTTATTTATTTATTTATTTATTTAGAGGTTTTAGACACCGTCGTTCCATGTGAAAATCACTAGATCACCATGGTTCATAGTGTTTGAAAATCACTAATTATCTACCACGTATCACTAATTATTGATTAAGCAATATCATTACAGCAGAATCATTCACAATTATTAGTGAATAGACATAGGGGAACAACATGTATGGATTGTTCATAGAGGGCTGGTACTCGGGTTAGGAATGAAGGGGATGGTAAAAACTTTGCAAATTATCAGATTAATAGTTTTCTTGGGGGTCATTTTGAAGGGGGTTGTTATTTATATAAAATAGGTTTGAGACATCAGGCAGACTGTTTTGTTAAGAGATTATATAATCAAACAGGTATTTTATATTATTATTGTTTGAATTTCTTTTTGTCGGTGGTAGTTTAGTTCTTCCGGCATAGAGTTTCATAGTTCAGGACCTGCTAAAGATAGCGCTCTTTCTCTTGTTTGTGACAAGTGGGAGATTTATAATGTTGGGATAGAGAGGAGGTTATGGGGCTTTTAAGATTGAGGGCTGTTCTTTGATTGTTAGTCTGATTTGTGTATCTCCCTAGGCTTTTGGAATGGCCAATTAATACATTTATTTATATGTATTATTATATGTATTTATTATATGTAATAACCTTTCCTTTCTCTTCCTTCTCAGCCACGTTCTTATCACCCTGTTATATGTAACTGCCTTTTCAACACCATTGTTATAGTTATGTTTACTATGCACCCCTGTTTTATGTGAACCAGCACGATGTGACTGCTGTCTCGAATGCCGGTATATAAAAATCTGAAATAAATAAATAAAAATGTAATTAATCTTGGCCCTGCTACAATATCCTTTGTCAGAATCCCATGGGGACATCACGCTTACACATGCAAAGCAAGCATGTATGTGGCATGACATCTGAGAAGAGGACTCAGAGAGGAGATTTTTTCCCAGATGTATTTTTTTCTAAGCACAACTATCTCCCCTGCCCCCATCCCATCCTCACTACTTCCTTACAAAGACACCAAATCTGCAGGTCATTAGGCTGTGACTCTGGATTTTGCTTTTTTGAAACTCATGTGCCTGCACTTTTGTAAGGAGCTCTAGGATTTGAACCAGAAGCTTTGAGATTGAAGGCAGGAAACAAGCAATATAGCCAGAAGAATACAAGGAAAGTGGAAACTCTGAGATATAGATACAGATATAGGTTTCTCCATTGATCTATCTAAACATATATATATAGTACGCCTGGGGAATTCTACGCAAAAAAAACTTAAAATTCTGTATAATTCTGCAAACTTTATGTTAGCTTCGTGGACCCTTGATGCCGGCTGGGGGCGGATGGTGATGCTCTGTGGGAAGGCCCACAGTGGACGTCGAAGCCGGGAGGCAGCACAGGAGAGAGGACTCGAAGAATCTTCACCACTGGAAGCCCGCGGTCCCCCCTGGAGGAGCCCGTGAAGACCCGAGCCACTGGGACTTAAGCGAGACCTCCTGGAGGGTGCGCACGGGTACCTGTGGAACGCTGCAAAGTCGGAAGCCGAAGACAGAAGCCAAAGGAACGGGAGCTGGATCAGAAGTCGGTGGACGAGCCAAGATCAGAAGCCAGGAGTCAGAAGTCAAGTCAGAAGCCGGGGAACAGAAGTCAGGAACAGCAACTAGAACCTCCGTAGAGTGAACCTCGTTGCAAGGCAGGGAAGAGATCCAGATGCAGGTATATATACCCTGTGAGCGTCTGACGTGATCTCGGGGCAGGGCTGAGTTTTCCCACGCTGGCCCCTTTAAAGAGCTGAGCCCCTGCGCGCGTGCCTAGGGGGGCGGGGCCAGCCGCGGAGCATCGACAATGTCTCCTTCGAGGAGGGAGCACCGAAGTCAGCGTCGTGCAGGCCCGAGGGATCCGCATGGCCCGGGGACCGTAACACTTTATATTGGTTAAAATAACACATTTATATGACAGTCTTTAAGTAATTACATTTTAAATTAATACAGAAAAAGTTATTACTTAGAGATGCAGAATTTTAAATATTTTGAGCAGAATTTCCCTAGAAATTCACTGTAAGAGTGTCCCTTCCACTCACTCTGCCTACTCCCCTGGCCACGTTGCCCTCTCAGACCCCACTCCTCCAACTGCCAGTATCTCTCCCCTCCACCTCTAGCTCAACCCCTTCCACTCTATTCCAGTCCCAGAGTTTGACCCCCATTCTCAGTACTGCCCCTCAGACGGCTCCCTCTATCCCTCCCTCGCTCACACACATGCTCCCTCTCTCTAGTACACATTCACACACCTTCATACAGGTTCCCTTACTCTCTCGCACACATGCACACCCTCATACAGGTCCCTCTGTCTTGCATACACACCCACACCAAGCTCCCTTTGTCTCTCACACATACATCCTCACACAGACTACCTATGTCTCCTCTCTCACACACAGGATCTGTCTCACACATACACAATCCCTTCACACAGGCTAGCACCCTCACATACACACGATCCCTTTTTCATACACACCAGCTCCCAATCTCTCACACACATACACATTCCTTCACATCTCTTCATATAGGCTCCCTCACCTCCCATGCTCTCTCTCACACCCTCCTTCTCTCACCCCCTGCTCTCTCTCACCCTCCCTCCCCTTCCCTCTCTCACCCTCCCTTCCCCTCTCTCACGCCCCTCTCCCTGCTCTCTCACCCCATCCTCTCTTACACCCCCTCCCCTTTCTGACACCCTTATTTCGTGTGAGCGTTTGGATGCTGGTGTGTGTGAAAAGGGATTGTGTCTATATAAGGCTGCTTATTTGTTTATGAGAGAAGGAGGGTGTGTGTATGTGTAAGAAAGAGAGGCCTGTGTGAAGGGATGTGTATGTGAGAGAGAAGGAGACTATGTTGTGGGTTTGAGCGAGAGAGGGAACCAGTGTGCAGAGGTATGTGAGAGAGAGACATAGGTAGCCTGTGAGAGGGTGTATGCATGAGAAAAGAAAGGGAGCCTGTGTGGGTGTGGGTGCAAGAGAAAGAGGGAGCCTGAATGAGGATGTGTGTGTGTGCGAGAGAAAGAGAGCCTGTATGAGGGGGGTGTGTATGTGCACTAGAAATAGGGAGCCTGTGTGTTTGTGTGTGTGTGTGTGAGTATGTAAAAGAGAGAGAGAGGGACAGAGGGAGCCTGTGTGAGGGGCAGTACTGAGATAGGGGTCAAACTTTGGGAGTGGCAATAGAGTGGACGGAATTGAGCTAGAAGGGAGAGATAGTGCCAAGTGGAGGAGTTGGGGCCTGAGAGGACAAAGTGAAAGGAGGACTGGGCCAGGGAGGTAGGGGAGAGGGTAGAAGAGGACACTCTTATAGTGAACGTCTAGGGAAATTCTGCAAAATATTTAAAAACTCTGCATCTTTAAATAATAATTTTTTTCTGTATTACATTTTAAATTAATTAGACTCTCATGTATATTGTGTTATTTTTGTCCAATATAAAGTATGCAGAATTTCCCCCAGGAGTAAAAGGCAGGGAATAAAGATGAAGGGAGTGTGAGGCTCTGGGGGAGAGGAATATAGAAGTGAAAGGCCTGTGGTGGAAAGATATGAGGGGAAGAGGCTGAGGGGTAAAGATGAAGGAAGGAGATGGGCTGCAGAGAGTAGAGAAGGATGAGAACAAGGGAGGGAAAAGTGGCTGGGGGAGAGAGAGATGGAATAGTGGAGGGAGGGGGAGGACATTAAAAAAATTTTTAACACAAAAAAAGAAAGATTTGAGGAGTTCCAAGTTTGAAAAGGCTAGTAAATTAGGTAAACAGACAAGCTGATAATATTGCTACTTGAAAAGGAAAATGGAGATCCTAGAGATATTTATTTCGTCAGTGGAATAACAGGTATTATGAGTGTCTGAGAGGCTAGTGTAAATGAATACATTTCCTTATTGCTACTGCTGTTTCAATTACCTCTTTAGAAACGTTCCTCGGAGAGTTGCGCTAAGGTTCTGTGAACTAGCATTTCTAATTTACAGCTTAATGGCGGCTTCTGAAATTCTCTTTCATAGCTTAATTGCGCTTTACCTGACTCCTAACTTCCGTCCTAACAAAAAACAGCTGAAAGGAATTATTCTCTTTTATTTTATTAAAATGCATCACTTAGACTGGCGTTTCCCTTCCATTTTTGCAAATTCTAATGGTAGCGTTTTCATTTGTTCCTAGCTCTCTTAGAGTCTTCCATTGCACCGCCGCCGTTAAGCCTCATCAGCCTCACCTTTTTTAAAGATGTGCCCCCAAGCCAGAGACATGAAAAAGGTTGCTAGGTGAAGGTGCTGCTTCGCAGGCCTACAGCACAGTAATAAACCCCATAAACTCTCGAGGGGGGGGGTGAGAAATTAACTTTTCAGCCAAGTTATTCTCTCCAATTCCTGGGATTGACATAGGTCACTGGACCGCAGGCACCCTCCATTGTGGTTCTCCTGTCCGCTGTAAATAGGATCAGGGGCTTAGTGGATGGTTAGGAGGACAGCCAGATGTAGGGTGAGGAGGAAGGGAAAACCCCAAGCACATCTTGTCACTGATTTTGCAGTGGAGGGAGGAAGAGGTTGCACAGGTTATACTCCCCTCCTGAGGATGCGCAGGACCATAATCAGCATGCCAGCTGAGCTCATCTTTTTAGTTTGGCCTGGCTGAAATTATTACTGGTCATTGCACAGCGCTGCAAAGCATGTGCAATGCAATTTCGCACACATGTAAGTTAGAGAGTCGTGAAGGCCTAGTCAGGAAATGTATTAAGTCCAATAAAAAAAGTACCACCATTATTTTACCGGATAATTTCCTTTTCCTTACACCAGACAGATGACTTCAGGTCCAGTGGGTTATGCACCTTTACCAGCAGATGGAGATGGAGCAAAACTGATGTCTCAGTATATATACTCCTGCAGTAACATCAGCCTGCCAGTATCTCTTCAAAAGCCAACTGTGGGCAGACTAGCAAAACTTGATTAATAACAGATAACCATTTCAGTACTCAGCCAACAAGAAACAGTGAGCTCAGATTAAAAATGCATTAAAACTAGCCTAGGGACTGCAGTTCCACTTACCAGTAACCCCATGGAACACGTAGCCACACAGGAGGACCATAACACAATCATTTGGCAGCCAAGGACAGGAAGCTGAATTCATCTGTCTGGTCTAAGGAAAAGGAAATAAACAGATAAATAGTAATTTCTCATTCTTAGTGCCCAGACCAGATGAAATCTAGACCAGTGGGATGTACCCAAGCTACTCCCACACAGGGCGGGAGGCTGCCCGTGGTCCTCTCAAAACCGCACGTGCAAAAGTTGGGTCCTCTTGGGCCTGTACTTTCAGGTGATAATACCTGGAAAAGGTTTGTAAGGAGGACCACGTCAGAGCTCGGCAAATGTCGACAAGAGGCAACAAACTAACTTCTGCCCGTGATACTGCCTGAGCTCAAGTGGAATGAGCCCTAACCTGACTAGGCTTTTCAGCATCCACATATGCAGCTATGACTACCTCCTTAATCCACCAACTATTGAATACCGCAAAGCTGGCTCGCCCTCCAATGTGAAGGTTCCTGAGCGCCAGAAACTGGAAGGGGGGAGTCTACCAGGAGCCATCACAGATCCACATACCATGGTCTCCTGGGCCAATCTGGTGCCACCAAAAGCAGCATCCTTCTGTGACCCTAGACCCTCCGAACTATTCTGCCCAACATGGGCCACAGGGGAAAGGCATACAGGAGTTTGCCCTCCAGTCAGACTTGCACAAGCAGCATCGATATCCAAGGACTTGGATCTCTCCTGTGACTGAAGAATCGAGGAATGTTACTGTAGCATTGCGAGAAGTCACCAGCAGGTCTAGAAATGGAAGGCCACATCGATCCACTATCAGCTGAAATACCTCTTCCGACAATACCCATTTCTCTTGGATGCAGACTGTCCCTCTGAGAAAGTCTGCTGATACATTGTCTTTTCCTGCAATGTGCAAGGCTGAGATCTCCTGAAGATGCACTTCCGCCCATTCCATAAGTTGGTCTATCTCCTTACACCAATGGTCCTGAAGAGGGCAGCCTAATGCACAGAAAAAAGCGCACAGAAATGCCGCTGCTGCCTACCACACCGCCTAACAGGGCTTAACCTACCAAGCTGCTCAACCCGCCAGTCTGCCCAGTTCCTTAACCTCCCTCGAGAGCAGGAACAAATGTCAGAACAGCGCGCCGAGCACAGAGACTGGAGGAATGGGAAAGCCTTAGAAACAGCCCTTCTATTCTGTCTCTTTCTCCTTTTTTTTTTTTTTTTTTTTTTAAACTTACCTGAGCTCAGCCTTTCCCAGCTGCATACAGAGATGGTTCTTTGGCTGCAGGGGACATCAGGACATCTGGAGACAGGAAGACATCTGGATATCTGAAGACACAGGGACGTCTGGACATCTATGGCATCTGGAAATCAGGGACCTCTAGAGAGGAGGACCACAGGGACATCTGGAACATGACTGACAAAGACATCAAAGGTCGGAGACATCTGGACATCCGGAGACAAGAGGAGCTGGGACATCAGGAAAGCGGAGACAGATCCGATGAGAGACCAGGACAGGAACGAAGATCAAGACTACGGAGGTTCAGGAATCATGGACAAAGACAAGGAGTATCAACGAGGAACAGGGTGCCTTAAAGAGTGAAGAAGGATCACGGAGGACTCCTGGGACTAAGAGCTGAAACCAAAAATCCAGGAGTAGTCCGACTCCATTACGAACTCCTGCGAAGGCGAAGACTGAGTGAAGGAAGACCCTCTTTATAGAGCTGAAGAGGAAACACCTAAAGGACGTCAGCAGGAGGAGCTCAGAAGGACTGCCCACTGCTGGCCCTTTACATGAAGAGAGGAGGCACGGCCTCGCGCCTAAAGAGGCAGGACCAGGGACAGCAGCCATGCTGTGAAGAGAAGCTGAAAGCAGTAGGGCCGGAGGCTTCGGAGGCAGCTCCTGCCTCAGGAAGGCTGAAGATGATGGCGGCTTCTTGCTGCAGAAGAGGAGCCTCCGGAGCAGCCTCCAGGCCACGGAAGAGGTCCCGATCAATGACGGCCTCCGGGCCGTGGAAGAGGAGCTTTGGGGTGGCCTCCAGGCCGCTGAAGAGAAAGCTGAGGCTGGTTTCATGCCACACTGGAGAAATGGCCTATCCCACAAGTAGGATCGTAACAATCTCCTTTATTTCTCCTTCTAAATATGAAGCAATCCCCGGTAGGGAGATACACATCCACCATCTGCTGGAGACGGAGAATACTGGCAGGCTGATGTCACTGCAGGAGTATATATACTGTGATGTCGGTTTTGCTCCGTCTCCATCTGCTGGTAGAAGTGCATAACCCACTGGTCCTGAATTCATTTGTCTGGGTGCTAAGAAAACTTTGTTTTCTAACCTTTAATTTCTATGCCTTCAGAGGGACTAACACGGCAACCAACCACACCACTTTAATCCAAGGCTGAGTATTATAGAAATTGTTTAAAAAGAAGGACCACGTTCAGGGAGAAGCTGTTTTAGGATTTAGAAGCTGGTTGTTGGGAGGGTGCCTCTAATGAGGTATGTGAAACCTTTGAAGTCTCCAGTTCTAGCATGCTTCAACCCATGCATTAAAATTGGACATGTGTAAAGAACTTGTTAATGTTTCCTTAGCCTAACAAAAACTATGTGATCGTGGATCTCCTTTTTCAAAAAGGAAGTTCCTGAGAAGGGAGCAGTGAATGGAGAAGCAGAATTTCTGGCTCTTGGATATGTATTTGTCAGTCAAATGTTTCACAACAAATTTTCCATGATAACAGTGGCTAAAATTACACATGTAAAAACATAAAAAGTAAATCTACTCCCTGTTCCAGTATGAAGAAGTCGGTCTGTAACTGTGGCATTGACATTTTTTTTTATTCCTTTATTTATATCATTTTAGTTAAACATTCCAAGCAAAACTTGAAAAACAAATTACAGCAACTGATCAGGGTAACATGAAAATAGGAAATAATGTTAAAAAAAACAAGTTCAATATATGGCGAGAGCTGTAACAGAAAAAAGCAATAAGGAAGCAAAAGCCATTGTGTTAAGAACGTCACTGTATTAAGTTACTTGCAATTTAACCAATGTCAGATGACTTATCCTACAAAAATCCTTTCCAATTGGGTTGGATCATAAAAGATAAAATTAGATCCTTTCCACTTCAGTAAACATTTGCAGGGAAACCTCAATTGAAAAGTAGCCCCTAGAGTCAAAATCCTCTGTTTAAAGGAAAGAAACTTCTTCCAGCGTATTTTCGAAAAAATAACCGCAAGGTCAATTGACATCCTTCTCGCATGCAAAAACAACCAGTAGGGTATCTCTATTGGTAATAGGAATATTAGAATTTTCAAGGAAACCTGTCAAATCTAATGAGCCTTGAACATTATTTACAGCCAATTAAGTGTCTGTGCCAGGAGAATAGTAAACTTTAACTATTTCAGTTATAGCCTCTCTGGAGACTTTAAAATCCAAATAAAATTTTCTCAGGATCTCCTCAAATAATTACCAACATTTTCAATTTTTCTAGAAAGAAACTGATTCTCTTGAGTTAAGGAAACATATCAGAAATAGCAGAACATTGAGATTTAAGATATTCCAACTGATAACTATGGTCAGAGAGCAAAGTTCATTTACTTGACCAGAAATATTAGCAACAGTTCCCAAAACAGAATCTATCCTGGTGGATAGTGTTGACTGTCAGTTGGTAATTGCGTCCATAGTGTATCAAAGGTGATAATTGGAGGCTTAGGTGGTATAATTTTCATCGGAATAGAAATCGCCACAGAATTCACTTCCCGGGGCCTGCTCTCCAAGGAGGAAGGAAATAGGCGTTACGAGGTCATAAAAGCCTGATCATGAGGCCCTGGCATGATACCACGAGGAGGTAGAGATGCTATAGGACCTTGCGGGCTCAGGGAGACTGAGGACTCCTGCTGAACGGAGCAAGATGCTCCAAGTTCGACCGAGCCAGCGATAGGGCTTGAAAAATGAAAGGCGTCCAAAGTCAATTGAGTAAGGTGAGAGGGAGTTACCTGAGACATGGACAGTAACGACTTTAGGGCAGCTTTCCTATTTTACCCATTGAAATATAGCCAAAATCCAGCAAGAAGTCAGATGAAAAACGGACAGAGAGGCACACAGGTTTGGTGCGCCAGTGGTGGTGCGCCACTGTACGCCACATGCTCCCTGGCCTCAGTAAATCAGTTGGAAATGGCGGTTTCACAGGGGGATCTCCCACTCACAGTGGGCCGGTGTCCGGGCTTCTCATGGGCTGTCCCCGGCATTGACATTTTGCTGATTGTAAATGCCCCGATGCTGGCGGCAATCTGCTTGCAAGCTCACAAGTCTGCATCTTGCTTGCCCTTCTGATGCTTTTTGGGGTTCTTTCCAAATGAATATGTTAACACATCTATTTCCCTTTCGCTGGGCCCTCTTGCTGGAGAAAGGGGAATTATTTTGTTGCTTTTTATGTTTATTTTTTAATGTTGCCATGCTGACCGGAGATCAGTGAAGCGATGCAGGCACCAGGAGGTTTTTGTGTGGAGAAATCATCTTTAAAATGCCGCAGGCTCATTTCTGGTCCATGCATGACTTTCTGCTGGAGGTTTTGTAAACAAACCACCAGATCCCACTTCTGATGGCAACTGTGACTCTGAAAATATCTTCAAGCACATTTAAAATACCTGTTTTCCTAGTTCCCCAGTTACCTTTTCTTGTAAAGGCCAGGGAGTCGTGATGAGAGAAAGAGGCTGCGTTACGGTGTGGTTGTGGTGTTCAGCTGCTTCTGTTAAGGCCTGCAATTTCCTGCAGCAGCTCAGAGACAGCTTCTGTGGCAGGGGGGTAGGAAATTGCATTACATTTTTTTCTGAGATTCAGTGGCTTATTAGGTTGCATAAATTTACGTATCACTAATGTGTTCAAAAATCAATTTTCTCGAAAATCTTATCATAAAATATTTATTAATTAGGTTGCTAATATTTGTTGCATGAGTCAGGACACCTTTTTTCCTTTCCTTTCTCCATGTCATTTCTTTTACTTTACTTTTCATTCCTTTACTTCCTCTCTCCCTCTGTACAGCTTTCTTCTCCCCTTCCACAGAATCCTCATTTCATTTTACCTGCCTCCGTGCACACTGTCTCCTTTCCCCTCTCTCTAGCTTTGCCTTCTCTTCCTCACTCCCGCCTCCTCTGCTTCCATTTTCGTGTCTCTCCCTCTTTCTTCATCAGACTCTTTTCCCTCCCATTTCTTTGATTGATCCTCACTCCCATGGACACGCTTCTGTCAGGCTCCAAACAGGATTTATTTTATTTAATAATAGTCTTTGGGTTTATTTCAAGAATATAATTCACAGGTAACAGACATAAAAGTTCCTTCACCATTCTAAACATGCACACACAGTCCCTCAGATCATGGAGTCAAGACGGTTCTTAGACACTTCAGTTCAACCTTATCTCCAGCCCTTAGTGCTGGTCTGGAGCTAAACGAGCAATTAACAAGTGCGGTTCAGTTCATGCACTCCATTGCAGGATCGAGCAGATAACCTTTTACTCTTGGCATCAAAGCCAGAGTTTAGGCTGCCTTTGTGGTGATGTAGTCTGGGTCTAGATGGTCCTTGAGATACTGGTAGTTCTTTCTGGCGCAGTAGAATGGGGTAGGCAACCTTCAAGATCCTTGGTAGCTTTTGTGGGGCTGTGACATAAGGCTAGGCAGCTCTCCAGATGTTGGGTAGACTCTGCAGTGCTCAGCAGCCGTCGGGTTGTTGGGAACAAATGTATTTCCACAGCGGATATATTACCTTGAAGACCGGGGTGAGAATCCCATGCATACTGTCTACTGATTATAAGATAGGTATGCATGTGTGCATGATCAATATCTATAAACTCTGGAATTTGTTGCCAGAGGACGTGGTTAGTGCAGTTAGTGTAGCTGGGTTTAAAAAAGGATTGGATAAGTTCTTGGAGGAGAAGTCCATTACCTGCTATTAATGAAGTTGACTTAGAGAATAGCCACTGCCATTAGCAACGGTAACATGGAATAGACTTAGTTTTTGGGTACTTGCCAGGTGCTTATGGCCTGGATTGGCCACTTTTGGAAACTGGATGCTGGGCTTGATGGACCCTTGGTCTGACCCAGTATGGCATGTTCTTATGTTCTTATGATCCCTTTTCAAGGACGAGGGCCCAGTCAGGTTCTTTGAAAGAATGGCTCCTGGTACCCGCATCAAGCTTAATACCAGGCCTCTTCCTTTGCATGACTTGGGTTTGTGTGGCAATTGTTAAGTAATCATGGGAAAATGGGAATCTTGTTTATTTTAGATTGTCATTGAGAAATCCTTTTTAAGCATTTCTGGCACATAATCTGAAGTGCCAGTCCAATTAAGGCCACGGGAACTCTACCCAGTCTGAATGATTTGGCTGGAACTAAGCCATATGCCTAATTAGTTACTTAGACTCAATCAAGTTTACAGTCTAGCTGTCCAAGGAGGTTTAGTCCAGCATCAAAAATGGATAAGAATATATTTTAAACTAATACCAAGTGTTCCTGGAGCTACTACCTCTCAGCTGAGGCTTATTACATCCATCAATTTTGCTCCAGCCACATAGGGCTGCTGCTGTCCCATTGTGTGCCAGCATTATCATCACACAATATTTTGAATAATGAAACTGAAGCAATAAAAAACATTGTTACAGACACTGATCTCATTATTTCAAGCTCATTTTATTTTGAATGATGTTGCATCGCTCATTTCCGTTAATGGATTGTGGCAGCCTAAGGTTCATATCTTGTCCTCCAAATCCATATGCAATTTTGGCTCTTCCGTTGTGACATAAAAATGGGTCTTTCTTCAGCTTTAAATTCCCAAACAGTCCACAGGAAGTGAAAAAATGCAGTCGTGCAGTGTATGATACAAATCATGCTTACAAGTTGATTTTCTGCAGGTTTTCTGCACTTATTTTGTCTGTTGTTAGTGTTATGTACTCCAATGTCCAGGACATATTAGTGACCACTACACCCAAGATTTCGGCAAGGTCATTTTGCTATTGAAACATTATCATGCAGGTTTGTTGGTGATCAAGATGTGTATTTATATTTTTAAAAAGTAATAGTTGGGAAAAGATGTAATTAAAAAGGTAAAGAGCAGCCTCACTACTGGAAAACCAGAACCCCTTCCCCGCACAATGGAAAATTCAAATTCTCTGGTAGCTAGCAGATTGTGCTGAGTGACTGGGTTGGAAAGGCTCATTATGTAGCTAAATCGCAGGGGCTACTGAGTGACAGGGTTGAGAGGACTCGTTGTAGGGGGTTGATAGGGTTGAAAGAAGGTGAAAATAATTATTGATAATGAATGCAGTAAACATTTGTAACAGTAATGCACTTGAAATAGATCTCTCCAAAAGTGTATGAATCTTGGAAAGCTTTAGTAAGAAAATATTTCTTCATGGAGTTAGAAAGGCAATTATTCATTGAGTGTTGCATTCTCTGTCAGTTCGAAAACGTGTAATTGATGAACCAACAATTCAGATTGTTGAATTTTGCTTTGCTTGTGGCATAGAATTCTTTTCAAGAGAGATGGTGGGTGGATAGACATGCATATTCCCCCTCCGGGAAAATTGAAAATGTTTGTTTCAGTATCTTTATTGATCCTGCAGTAAGATTAAACATTAGAGTATGTTGTACAAATCCATAAATACACTGACCAGTTTTGTTAAACAAGAAACCCTCTTCCTGCTGAAAAATACGTACATAATGGATAAGAAGAAATACTTAGTGCAGAATTACTAACACGTGTTTCCACAAACCCGGCACATTTAAGCCAGGCAAAG
The DNA here is from genome assembly GCF_901001135.1 of Rhinatrema bivittatum. Lineage (NCBI taxonomy): Eukaryota > Metazoa > Chordata > Amphibia > Gymnophiona > Rhinatrematidae > Rhinatrema > Rhinatrema bivittatum. The sequence goes on along the minus strand of NC_042615.1, from coordinate 88,842,255 downwards.
AGCAGTAGAAGATATTTAGAAACAGTAATGGAATTCAACATAGCACGAGATAAGCCCAGTGTTGAGAAGAAGTGAGGGTAAAGCCAGAGATCAGCTGAGGTTTGTGGCACTACTCCAGGAAAGATATTGGGTCTTATGGTCCTTATCTGCCATCACATCCCATATAAAAATGACAATTTAAGCCATCAACCCCCAACCTTTTTTTTTTCCCTTGCAGAGTGTTTGTTGATCCGAGCCTTAAGATCTAACCAGAAAGGGAATGATTCTCAGTAGCCTGCCTTTTTGCCAGGTATGCGTCTACCTTCTGGCAAAGTTTCAAAGGAAAGCTACTCAAGTATGTGCGTGCAAATGACCTGATGTTTTCCTGCCCTGACCTCAACACAATCCCAAGACCACCTCTTTGTAACACGGCCAAGCGCACGCATATTGTGAAAGCCCGTGTGTACATTTAGCTGCTTTAAGGGGGACGGTTTTCAACCAGGGCAGACTACTCCAGTAAATACCTATATAGAGAGAGAGAGTTACATCTGAAATCCTACAACAGCTCAAAATGTGTCTACAATGTAAATACATATTTCAAGGTCCAGTAAACCCCAAATGGTCAGATTAAATGTATTTATTTATTTGATATTTTAATACTGCTTATCAACCTTACTAAGTGGTTTACAATCATATATTCATAAAAATGTCAATTTAGAACCTAAAAGTAAAAATAAACACAGAATCACCTACAACTAAAACATAAAACGTAAAATGACTAAAAGGGATAAAATATGTTATATATAAATATAATGATCTCTTTGCCAAGGTTAAATGTTCAGGCTCAGTTTCCTGCATATCAAGATGATAAATTACTGAGAGCCGCTTGAAAAAGATGAGTTTTAACCATCTCCCTAAATTTTAGAAGTGATGGTTCACTTTTGATGTTTCCAGGTAGCAAGTTCCACAGCTCAGGTCCTTGAACATAGAACGGGCATTCTCGAGACTCATCGAGCCTTATCTGCTTAAATTGAGGGTACACACATCTAATTTTGAGCCTCTGCTCTCAAGCTATCACAGGTCGATAGATTTTTAGCGCTGCATTGAAAACTGGTAGAGGAAGACCCTTCAAACCTTTAAATACTAAGATTAAAATTTTGCATTTTATACGTGTAACACTTATCTTTGGAGGGGCATGTTCTCCAAGGGCACACAAAAGAATTTAGAGCTGGGGCTGTCTTCACACTTCTCATCCCCCTTTCCTGTATCGCCAAGGTGTGGGTCCTTTTTGTGGGGTGAAGGTTAACCCTCTTGGCCCAGGCAGTAGTCTTCTCCCATGTATATGTGTGTGTGTGTGTTACCATAGCTCTTTGGGACAGGTACACTTACAAACCAGGCAGGACTTATTGGATGGGTGTTCAACTTAAAAGTTTACTGTACTTTCTCTTAAAAGAAGCAATAGATGCAAAATATCAACACCCGAATTTTCAAAACCTGCGCACGTAAAAATCGGTAGATACGTGTGTGGCCGGGCTAAGCGCATTTTTAAAATGGCCCAGCCACGCACGTATCTACCGATACATGTGGAAGTGCCAGGGCTCACAAAAGGGCGGGGCAGGAGCGGGGCAGGGGCCAGCCAGGACAGTGCCATTTTGGGCTGTCCTGATGACTCGCGCGCTGGGAGCTGGCCGGCACGCGCAACTTATTTCAACTTGGAGGAGGAAGTAAGTTATAAAACAAAAAAAAAAAAGGGATAGCTAGGGTAGATTTAGGGGTCAGGGTGGAGAGGGGATAAGGGAGGAAGGTTAGTAGGGGGAAGGGAACTGAGAAAAAGGCCGATCGCATCGCTGTGCATAATTGAAAAAAATCCCTCCCCCGCACGCGAGGCTATGGGGCACCCACGTGCACAAAATTGGATGCACATGTGTGTGTGGGCATCGGATTTTATAACATGCACGCAGCGACGGGCACATGTTAAAAATCACGTCCATGTGCGCTCGCTGTGTACCACGCATATGGATATGTGCACGTGGGTTTTAAAATTGACCCCAAAGTGTCCAGATACTTCCAGTGTTCCCAGATTTACATGAAACAGGGTATGAATGCTCTCTAACTCTGTGGAAATATCCATCCAGGCAGGAGTTTGGAATTTGCTTATCCACCATGTGCTGCGCTCTGCTGCTCGCGAGCTCCAACCGCGAACAGTCTCACTCACCCTGGCCCCGCCGCCACAGGCCTCTCCCATCTCCGCAGCTGAAGAGCCGCTGCCGGACCTTGCTTCCTGCGCAGCCTGGAGTGCCGCGCTGCTGCCGCTGGTGTGTTTCCCAGCGGGCCCTCCCCACTGCGGGCTCCTGCATCTAAGCGGCTGGAGCCGCTCGTGAGTCTGTCCATCTTCGCTGCAGAAAAGCCACCATTGCTGCCACTTGCCAGCTGCATGCTGGTTTTGCTCTTCCTGCGGCAGGGGAAGCTGCCGCTGACCCTGCCTCCCCATGCGGCAGGGGAGTGCTGCCGCCGATGTCTTCCTCATGGCAGGGACGCTGCCGACACTGCTGCCTGCTCCTTCTTGTCCCTGGGTCTCTGCATAGGCGCGCACCGTGCCTCCTCTCAACATTTAAAGGGCCAGCAGTGGGAAAAGCCCAGCTGCCCCAATGGATGATGTCATTACTCCTGGTCATGCCTAGCCCTATAAAAGGGCTCTCTTCCACTTCTTCTCTTCGGGGCATTTGCATTGGATCTTCATGGTCGTCCATTCTTTCTCTGTCCGGTCAAGGCCCTCCGTGGTCTGCCTCTGCTAGATGGTTCCGTGTTCCATGTTAGATTCCTGGTCTCGTGGATGTTCGTGTTCTTTGTTGGAACTCCTTCGTCATCTCTTCGGTGTCCTGATGTTCCATGTTCCTGATGTTCCAGTCCTGGTCCTGAGTTCCCATCTCCGGCTCTTCGTCCTGCTTCCAGGTTTCCTGATCGTCCCCCTTTCCTGGTGTGCCACCATCGTGGGGGGCTGTGTAGGGTACTTTGTCTTCATGTCTGCAGTGCAAGTCTCCGGAAGGCCCTTGCTTTTAATGCCGAGGTCTGTTCCTGAATCCGAGTTCTGAATCCTTGAATCCTGAGTCTTGAATCCTTTTCCTGGTCTTCAGAGTTCCTTGTTCTTGCTTCCGTCCATGCCCTAGATTCAAGCCAGAATCTGTTCCGCTTCAGTGTGGTCCACGACCAGCCACAGGCAGCTGTGTAGAGTGCCCCTCGGTGCAGGCCTCTCCTGAATCTTCGTCATGTTTCCAGCTCAAGTATTCATCTTCTTGCCTGGAGTCTACTTTGCTTCCAGCGTGGTCCGTGACCAGCCATGGGCGGCTGTGTAAGGCTCGCTGCGGTACAGTACTCACCCTGTACTAGTGCCTGGATCCTGAATCCTCATCTGAGTCTTCCAAGAATCCTGAATCCTTGTCTGAGTCTTCCAAGTTCCTCGAGTGCTCGCCTGAGTCTTCCAAGTTCCTGGGTTCCATGTCTCATCTTGTTCCTGCCCTCAGTCTCTGTCTGGCCTCATGCACTCGTCGTTCCCAAGCGGTGGGTCCGGAAGGGCTACCGAGTGGCCGGAGGGCTACTCTTGAGACCAGCATTGCGTTGCTGGGTCTCACCTGTGTGTGCAGGTCCAGTGGAGGTCTGAGCCTGCCTTGTTCCAGTTCCTCAATGTTTCGTCTCGATCTTGGTCCAGCCTTGTTCCAGCTCCTGCCCGTGCTTGAACACTCTCACTTCCCATGGTGTGTGTCTTGGGGCTCCTCCCTGAGCCATGCCGTGGTCCAAGGGCTCTCAGCCCCCTAGAACAAGAGACCGCACCCCCGCACTCACAACAAGATGCGAAGGCGGTCGCAACACCATGGTAGGGAAAGATAATTGTCCCACGGGAGCTGGGGTGTCCTAACAATGATAGGTAAATTAAATTAATGTGGGTGAAATTACACGTAATTCTCAATATATAAAACTACATAAGAATGTTCTGAATGAGAGTCAAAAAAATTGCTTACATACATAACAAGCTTGTTCAAACACTTGTTTTATTACTGCTCCATAGAAAATTACAACTTGTATCTAAAAAATCACACTCAATCCACAATCAAACCTTAAAAATACCATTTATCAAAAGGCATTTTTATCTACAAAACCCCCAATTTCCAAAACTTATTTTTTCTATAAGACACAAAAATGTGTATGTCAAAAAAATGAAAACAGTATCATTTACAAAAAGTGTATAAATCACATTGCATCATTAAATTCAGCCTCCTTCTAAACATATCACTTCCATTTTTGTGACGACACACTATTGATATTATACCCAAAGTTTCCCCTTCTCTCAAATTTCCATAGATTTGGTGACAACTCATGGGTGTCCCCAAATTCTTGTAGTAAACAGAAAATGTAAAAATGACGTATTCAGTGAATATGATGACCACCCAACAAACTATTTCTCTCCAATTTCCATTCACTTCATGACAACCCAAAAATCTGTTCTTCACTCAAATTTCTATTCCCAGGTATGATGACCCAAAAACTTTTTCTCTCCAGTTTCCATTCAAATGCCTTTTGATAAATGGTGTTTTTAAGGTTTGAATGTGGAGTGAGTGTGATTTTTTAGATATGTTGTGATTTTCTTTGAAGCTGTAATAAACAAGGGTTTGCACAAGTTTGTTATGTATGAGAACAGTTTTTTGACTCTCGTTCAGTACATTCTTATGTATCCTAACAGTGACCAGATTCCTTTCCCCAGTACCTGAGGTCCAAGCTGAATCCCGAACTTCACCTGGCAGCGTCCTGTTTCCCAAGGTGGAAACACCGTGGGGTGTCTCCAGATGTTTCTCCCTTGATGATTCCCCTTCAAAAATAGAAACTGGCCTCCCAGGAAGAAAGGCCTGTACTGAAAATAATTACCAGAAGTCTCCAGTTCAGGAGAGAAAAAAAAAGGGGGCAGAAAAATTCTGCTTTTCCCTAAAGATGGAAAAATACAAAACTTGCAAAAACTTGAATTAGGATCTCTGCTCACAGCTGAGTGCTACAACCTCTGCTCATGCCGGTCTCATGCTGGTCGAAAAGGTGTACAGTCCCTCTTAACCACCCTGAGTAGGGGATACAGCCTGCCAGGAATGGTCAAAAATGTAGAAATCAGTAAAACTGTAAAAACTTCTTAATATCCCTCTTCCTTCCAGCCCTATTACAGGAACTTGCAAGGCCTGTTCCTCTCTTCTCCTATTGTCAGATTAGTGGGCCTAACTCATGGAGCACACATGATACACATCCTTCCCTTCTGAAAGCAAAACTACATCTGCCCTAATCTTATCCATACCAGCGCTCCCCCTTGTATCTAAGGGATATCCAACTCCAGACAAACGTTGGGGGAGATGTGGTAATGAATTGCATGTCCCTCTGCCGCTGTCTAGGGATATCTAGTGGAGACCCCAAGGGGTGTCTACATACACCACACTACTGATAACCAGTAAAGCTTAAACAGTATTGGGGTGACATGTCTCTGTGCAGAAGCACCAGTAACAATTTGGGCTATGCGGTTATAAACCAATTGCATAGCTGGCATTACAAAGTGTGGCAAACCTATATAACAAAGCATTACAGTAGTCAAACACAGAAATTACTAAAGAATGCATGCCAGTCTTCAAACGTCTCTCATCCAAAAAGCACAACTTATAAAAGCAACATTTCGTGACCCAATTAATATCTGATTGTAAAGATAGCTTGGTATCAAGAGTAACCACTAGATCGAGTACATCATTGGAAATTGCAATAGACATACTATCTACATAGACTGAGTTTGGCATATTGGGTGAAGGAATCTGTAGAGGTACAAAATCTCTGTCTTTTTCATATTTAACATCAGTTTTTGACTGGCCAACTAAATGTTCAATGTTAACAGACAGGTTGAGATCTTGTTGAGAGCATCCTCAATGGAGTTTTGAATAGGAATAAAGAAAACTGGATGTCGTCTGCATACAACCTAAAACCAACATCACATTCTGCTAAACTTGAGCGATATAATCAAAGAAGGGTGTCCAAGTTATCCAGAAATATGTTGGCTTTCCTCTAAGAACCAAGCTAGTCTCTCCATACCAGTTGTATCCCAGATTTGCCTTGTTCATTATTATCAAGTGGTGGAACTCAGGCTATAGAGCTTCCAGCAGTAACAAGCATTTAATCACAATTTTCATTCTGCAATGCCCCCTACCACCACCACCACCAAAACTAATGTTCTGAACCATTAGTTGTCTAATAATAAGACCAGTAATTTGAAAAGTGGATTGTTTGAACTTCTAACCAAGAGCTCCTGATCAAAGAGCAGTTCCACCATGTGACCTAAAGATCCTGTTGTACCAAACTCCTGCCAAGAAACTGAGGAAGCATTGGGATTCCTAACTTCCATGGAGCTGTGTCTTCTCATTCCGATTTTTAACTGCTTAGTCACTATCAGAATCAATGTTTGAGACTGTCCACATTGGGACAGAAACCACGGGTATTTTTTACCTACAGACTTTGCGCCGGTTTTCAAAATTCGCATGCGTGCTTTCACTGTGAAACTTGCTGCGGCCAGAGTACAGCGTGCTTTTAGCCACAATTAGGGGAGGCGTTTTTAGGGGCGGGGTGCATTGGGCAGGATTGGAAAATAACAAGTATAGATTGTATTTTCAGATCTCTGTGCGTTATTACCCAAAGAAAATCTGCCCTCTAAAAGCAGGCCTAAATGGTCGTGGCAACTTTATATCGTGGCAGATTTCAAAGTAAAAGTGCATACCTAGGACCCGCTTGCCAACCTCCGGGCTGGAGGAGTGCACCCTTGGCATTGCTGGTTGACTAATAAAGGACTGCCACTATAGTACTTGTTATCTTCCCTTCCTCCTGGGCCTTAATGTGCCACATCAGTGGTATTCTCAGGTCTAATGACCCCTGTCAAATGGGATACAGTACATCCAAGCTTAGATTCCCCAGTTGCAGCAAAGTTGCCTGAGCTATGGGAAGAATCCAACTGTAGAAGCCATTAATATATTTTTATGTTATATATTAATGGGAGATGTTTGAGCATCACTTGGCGAAAAACTAGAGGAACACATTTTTCCCAGTCTTTGCTGCAGTTTTGTAGAATTCCCTAAGTACTGTGAATAGTGTTACACAAATATATAGGAACGTGACAGTAGAAAAAGACTATCTGGTCTGCCCATCCACACCAACTAATTCAGTTATACAATCCCTACCACAGCCTCAAGATCTCTGCTTTGATCCCATGCTTTCATGAATTCAGATATATTCTTGTTTTCACCACCTCAACACTGAAGTTGTTCCATGCATCCACTACCTTTGCTGTAAAAATATATTTTCTTAGATTACTCCTGAATCCTACCCCCTTTTACCTTCATCCCATGACCCCTCATTCTAACGCCTCCTTTCTGTTGAAGGAGGCCCATGTCCTGTGCATGAAAACATATCTCTCCTATCACCTATCATTTGTGAACCCGTAGATTTGGATTTTTGGAAGGTGTTTGACAAAATCCCTCATGAGAGGCTTTTAAAAAAACTAAAAAGTCATGGGAAAGGAGGTGATGTACTTTTGTGGATTGCAAAATGGTTAAAAGACGGAAACCGAGAGTAGGATTAAATGGTCAGTTTTCTCAGTAGAAAAAGGTAAACAGTGGAGTGCCTCAGGGATCTGTACTTGGACCAATGTATTTTTAATATATGTATAAATGATCTGGAAAGGAGTACAACGAGTGAGGTGATCAAATTTGCAGATGACTCAAAATTATTCAGAGTAGTTAAACCACAAGTGGATTGTGATAAATTGCAGGAGAACCTTGCAAGACTGGAAGATTGGGCATCCACATGGCAGATGAAATTTAATGTGGACAAGTGCAAGGTGTTGCATATAGGGAAAAATAATCCATGTTGTAGTTACACGATGTTAGGCTCCATATTTGCAGTTACCACTGAGGAAAAAGATCTAGGCATCATAGTGGATAATGCATTCAAATAGTCGGCTCAGTGAGCTGCAGTGGTCAAAAAAGCAAAGAGAGTATTAGGAATTATTAGGAAGGAAATGGTGTATAATATGAAGAATGTCATAATGCCTCTGTATTGCTCCATTGTGAGTCTTCACCTGAATGCTGTGTGTACTTCTGGTTACCACATCTCAAAAAAGATATAGTTGCAATGGAAAAGGTACAGAGAAGGGCGACCAAAATGATAAAGGGAATGGAATGGCAGCTCTCTTATGAGGAAAGGCTAAAAACGTTAGGGCTGTTCAGCTTGGAGAAGAGACAGGTGAGAATATGATGGAGGACTTTAAAATCATGTAAGGACTTGAACAGGTGAAATGTGAATCAGTTATTTACTCTTTCAAATAATACAAGGGGTCACTCCATGAAGTTAGCAAGTAGCACATTTAAAACAAATAGGAGAAAATTATTTTTTACTCAATGCACAATTAAGCTCTGGAATTCGTTGCCAGAGAATGTGATTAAGGCAGTTAGTGAGGCTGGTTTATAAAAGGTTTGGATAAGTTCCTGGAAGTGATGTCCATAAACTGCTATTAATCAAGTGAACTTAGGAAATAGCCACTGCTTATTACCAGCTTTAGTAGCATGGGGGTCTGTTTAATGTTTGGGTACTTGCCAGGTACTTGGATTGGCCACTGTTGGAAACAGGATGCTGGGCTTGATGGACCCTTGGTCTGACCCAGTATGGCAACTTCTTGTGTTCTTATTTTAGTAGCCACCCTCTCAACTGACTCCAACCAGTTTATATCCTTTTGAAGGAGCGGTCACCAGAATTGTACAGTTTTCCAAATGAGGTCTCACCAAGAACCTCTACAGAGGCAATATTGCCTCCCTTTTTCTGCAGACCATGCCTCTCCCTATGCACCCAAGCATCTTTCTGGTTTTTACCAATGCCTTATTCGCCTATTTGACAATCTTAAAATCTTCAGACACAATCAACCCCAGATCTCTCTCTTCTTTCATGTTTAGAAGAATTTCTCCCTTATACTGTACCTCTCCTGTGGGTTAATTCACCCTAAATGCATTTTTTAGCATTAAATCTTAGCTGTCAGACCTTAGAACAGGGCTTCCCAAACCTGTCCTGGGGACCCCACAGCCAGACGAGTTTTCAGGATATCCACAATGAATATGCATGGAGACTCAGTATATGCAAATGTATCTCATGCATATTCATTGTGGCTATCCTGAAAACCCGACTGGCTGTGGGGTCCCCAGGACAGGTTTGGGAAGCCCTGCCTTAGACCATTCCTTCAACTTTACTAGATCCCTCTTTGTGTTTTCCACTTCTTCCTAGCTCTCCACCCTCTACAGATTTTGGTTTGATTTGCAAAAAGACAAACCTTTCCCAACAATTGTTCCGCAATGTCCTCAATGTTCATCAATTCTTACGTTACTTTTAAGCCTGGTTGAAAAGTGTCCTTGTTTGAAAATGCTTTAAAACATTTTTATTCCCTATGTTTTATTTTTATTACACATTTGTTTAGTTTTATTCTTTACATAAGTACATAAGAACATGCCATACTGGGTTAGATCAAGGGTCCATCAAGCCCAGCATCCTGTTTCCAACAGAGGTCAAACCAGGCCATAAGAACCTGGCAAGTACCCAAAAGCTAAGTCTATTCCATGTTACCATTGCTAATGGCAGTGGCTATTCTCTAAGTGAACTTAATAGCAGGTAATGGACTTCTCCTCCAAGAACTTATCCAATTCTTTTTTAAACACAGCTATACTAACTGCACTAACCACATCCTCTAGCAACAAATTCCAGAGTTTAATTGTGCGTTGAGTGAAAAAGAACTTTCTCCAATTAGTTTTAAATGTGCCACATGCTAACTTCATGGAGTGCCTCCTAGTCCTTCTATTATCCAAAAGAGTAAAAATCCGATTCACATTTACCCGTTCTAGACCTCTCATGATTTTAAACACCTCTATCATATCCCCCCTCAACCATCTCTTCTTCAAGCTGAACAGCCCTAACCTCTTTAGTCTTTCCTCATAAGGGAGCTGTTCCATTCCCCTTATCATTTTGGTTGTCCTTCTCTGTACCTTCTCCATCACAACTATATCTTTTTTGAGATGCAGCGACCAGAATTGTACACAGTATTCAAGGTGCGGTCTCACCATGGAGCGATACAGAGGCATTATGACATTTTCCGTTTTATTCACCATTCCCTTTCTAATAATTCTCAACATTCTGTTTGCTTTTTTGATTGCCGCAGCACACTGAGCCAACGATTTAAATGTGTTATCCACTATGACACCTAGATCTCTTTCTTGGGTGCTAGTTCCTAATATGGAACCTAACATTATATAACTATAGCATGGGTTATTTTTCCCTTTATGCATCACCTTGCACTTATCCTTATTAAATTTCATCTGCCGTTTCGATGCCCAATTTTCCAGTCTCACAAGGTCTTCCTGCAATTTATCACAATCTGCTGTGATTTAACTACTCTGAACAATTTTGATTCATCTGCAAATTTGTTTCTACAATAGTTTATGGTTTATTTGAGATGAATATTTTATAAATAATGATTGATTAAATTTATTCTCCTAGGGAAATTCTGCAAAATGCAGAATTCCCGCTAAAGCAGAATTTACCTTCTTCGGCACAGAATTCACAAAGAGCTGGCTCAATTGAGCATGGCAATGTAAAGAGCCAGCTCCACAAGCCAGTAGGGAGAGGAGGAGATGGTGCGGTTTCTTCTGGGCTAAAAGAGCCAGCTGCATGAGTCAGCATGACTCCATGAGTCAGCACGAGAAGCCAGAAGAAGCCGATGCAGGTGACTGAAAAAACTGGCTTGGGTGAGGCAGGAAGGTGCAGCAGCAAAACGAAGAGCTGGCAGAAGCACTTTCCGTGATCACAGGAACGCATATGCCAGGAGGGTAGGCTCAGCCTACAGCTGCCTGCTTTGTATAGGTCATCCTGGTGGAGCTTGGGAGAGAGAGAAAGAGCTAGGGTGGGGGTGGGGGTGGGGGAGACAGAGATAGATGTGGTGGTGTAGCTGGTAAGAAAAAGAGAGCAAGAGATAGGAGGAGCGAGATTGAGAGAGAGAGCCAGTGGGGAGGGGAGAGAATTAAGAGCAGGGAGAAAGAGGCCAATAAGTTTGCAATTCTGAGTGGGGGATCTTGTTAGAGGAGGAGAACTGGGAAGGGGTTCAAACCTAGAGGGCGAGGTGGAAGAGAGTGCACAAGAAAGCTGGGTGTGGAGAAAGAGAGTGCTGGGCGGGGAGAAAGAAAGCACGCCTGGGGAGGGACTCCCCTGAGGGGAAGCAGAAAGAAAGTTGGGGAGCGTCAAGCATGTGTGTGTCTGAGTTTTGGGGAGGGAGTGCGAGCTGGGGTTAGAACCAAATCAGGCTATACCCTATGATAGGGGAATTCTGCCCAAATAATTAAAAATTCTGCAACTTTGAGAACATATTTCCTCTGTACTGCATTTTAAATGGTGACTATATTGTTATTTGGATAAATAAAATTCACAGAATTTTAAAGTATTGTGCTCAAAATTCTTATTTTATACAGAATTCCCCCCAGGAGTAAATTTTAACAAATACCCCAAATCCCCAGACCACTGAACTAGCCATCTAATAGTAAATTATCTTGAATATCAAAAACTCCTCATATTGCATGTGTGAGCTAGTTGCTGATTGTTCAAAGGAACTGAAATGCTGTAGTTGTCTGCTGTATATAATCTAGAAAAGGGGTAGGCAGCTAGGTCCTCGAGCACCACAAGCAGGTCTGGTTCCTCATGCATATTCATACAGGCTGATACAATAAGAAGCACGGGGAAAAGGGGCACTCCATGTTGAGTGTCTGCTCTCCCAACGTGTGCCCAGCCCCCTCTCCTGGATGCGCGATCCTGTATATAAATGAGGGGTCGTGCTGAAAAGGAGGCTCTAGGGACAATAGCGCGTCCCTAGTGCCTCCTTATTAGCGGAAACCCAGGAGAGGTGGCTGTCAGCGGGTTCAGGAAACAGACACTTACCTTTATGAGCGTCGGTTTTCCAAACCCGCTGACAGCCATAGATTAGGAAAACAGACGCAGGTAAAATTGAGCATCCATTTTCCTAACCTGACTGGCTGGCACATTTTTTTTTTATTTATTATTTTAAAAAATAATTTTCTAAACATTTTTGGTTCCTCTGACTTAATATCGCAGTATTTCTGAGGTGTTAATTTCTTGGCCGCACATTTTTTATTTCGGTATCCCGGGTGCATAACTAATAGTCTCATCAACATGCATTTGCATGTGATAAGTAGTATTAGTTTCAGGGGAGGGGGGTTGGACGCATATTTTTGATGTGCTAAACCCCTTACAATATAAGGGATAGTGGATACGCGTTGACAAAATGCACATCCAATCGCGTATTAAACAGTGCGTTCAGCCAAGCACACTTTACATTATTGGCCTCATAGTGAATATCCGAAAACCAGACTTGTTTGTGGCAATCCAGGACTGGAGTTGCCTACCCTTGATCTAGTTCAATATTTTCCAGTCCAGTCTTGGAATCACTCCTAATCAGTCTGGTTTTCTGGATAGCGGCAATGAATATATTTGAACCAGGAGAGTTAGGGAATCCCAACAGAGAGGTTCCAATAAAAGCAATTGTAGTCCATGTGCCTATATATAAAAATCACCTGAGCTAAAGATTTCCAAATTATCGCTATCAACTGAAAAGCAGGTTGTTAATACAAACAAAAAACATACTTTGAAATGTCTGTAGACCAATGCCAGAAGTCTAAAAAGTAAGATGGGAGAGTTAGAGTGTATAGCAGTAAATAATGAGATTGACATAATTGGCATCACAGAGACCTGGTGGAAGGAGGATAACCAATGAGACAGTGCTATATCAGGGTACAAATTATATTGCAATGATAGGGAGGATCAACTTGGTAGGGGTGTGGCTCTTTATGTCCGGGAGGATATAGAGTCCAACAGGATGAAGATCATACAAGAGACTAAATGCTCAGTAGAATCTATATGCAGTAATGGGAGATTTCAATTACCCATCGGTCCAATAGTCCATTGGAGAAACACGGGGTTGTGTGCATTAGAAACTTTTCATTTTGTGCACTGTAAAACTCCGATGTAATACTTTACAAAAATGTTTTTGGTTTTTAAGTTAATGTAAAACAGAAGGAGTTACTTCCCTCTTTGTGCTCAGCTCAGTAGGAGTCAGGGGTCCGACACACGCGTTTCACGGTCCACTGCTTCAGGGATGTTTATGGTTGACTTGCATGGCTCGGCGTTCTCAGCCACGGGTACAAACTCCACTGTACTCATTCACGGAGGTCCCGATATTTATTTCGTGGCTGTCTTCACATATGAAGACATATGTGACATGCTGACATGCTGACACATAGGACTTTCCATATGTGAAGACATATGTGACATGCTGAAATCTTATGTGAAGACAGCCACGAAATAAATATCGGGACCTCCGTGAATGAGTACAGTGGAGTTTGTACCCGCAGAGATACCGTGGCTGAGAACGCCGAGCCATGCAAATCAGCCATAAACATCTCTGAAGCAGCGGACCGCGAAACGCGCACGTCAGACCCCTGACTCTGGCTGAGCTGAGCATAAAGAGGGAAGTAACTCCTTCTGTTTTACATTAACTTAAAAACAAAAAAAATGTTTGCAAAGTATTACATCGGAGTTTTACAGTGCACAAAATGAAAAGTTTCTAATGCACACAACCCCGTGTTTCTCCAATGGACTATTGGACCGATGATTAAATATGATCCACAAAAGTGCACTACACAAGTATTAACTTGCAGCACCATGGATGTTATGAAGGTCCCTAAGCTATAAATGAGATATGCAAATGTGAATATTACAGTTTTGAGCTCTGATATTTAATTGAAAATTTTGGTTACAACGTCTTCTCTAGATTATATCATTTGTTGTATATTTTTTGAAGAATTGTTTCATTTAGATTTCAATTACCCCAATATTGACTTGGTAAAGGTAACATCAGGACATGCTAGAGACATAAAGTTCCTGGATGTAATAAACGACTGCTTCATGGAGCAATTGGTTCAGGAACCAACAAGAGATGTAATTCTTAGTGGAAAGCAGGATTTGGTGAGAGAGGTAACGGTGGTGGAGCCACTTGGCAATAGTGATCATAACATGATCAAATTTAAAGTAATAACTGGAAAGGAGGCAATAAGTAAATCTACACCTCTAACTTTTCAAAAGGGAAACTTTGATAAAATGAGGAAAATAGAAAAAAACTGCAAGGTGCAGCTGCAAATGTTAAAAGTGAGGGGGGGATATGATAGAGGTCTTTAAGATCATGAGAGGTCTTGAACGAGTAGATGTGAATCGGTTATTTACACTTTCAGATAATAGAAGGACTAGGGGGCATTCCATTAAGTTAGCAAGTAGCACATTTAAGACTAATCGAAGAAAATTCTTTTTCACTCAACACACAAGTAAGCTCTGGAATTTGTTGCCAGAGGATGTGCTTAGGCAGTTAGTATAACTGGGTTCAAAAAAGGTTTGGATAAGTTCTTGGAGGAGAAGTCCATTAACTGCTATTAATCAAGTTTACTTAGGGAATAGCAAACACTATTAATTGCATCAATAGCATGGGATCTTCTTGATGTTTGGGTACTTGCCAGGTTCTTGTGGCCTGGTTTGGCCTCTGTTGGAAACAGGATGCTGGGTCTGACCCAGCATGGTAATTTCTTATGTTCTTAAGTGTTCAACAGGCATGGACATTGTTTAAAAATACAATCCTAGATGTGCAGTCCAGATGTATTCCAAGCATTAGGAAAGGTGAAAGGAAGGCAAAACGATTACCGTCATGATTAAAAAGTTAGGTAAAAGAGTCTATTTTAGCCAAAAAACATCCTTCAAAAATTGGAAGAAGGATCCATCTGAAGAAAATAGGAAAAAGCATAAGCATTGTCAAGTTAAGTGTAAAACATTGATAAGACAGGCGAAGAAAGAATTTGAAATGAAGTTGGCCATAGAAGTAAAAACTCATAATAAAAACTTTTTAAAATATATCCGAAGCAAGAAACCTATCAGGGAGTTGGTTGGACCATTAGAATACCAATGGGAAAAAAGTCTTATGTTGTACGGTGTATTTTTCCTTAGTATATATGATTATTTAAGAGCTCTGAAAATTCTTATCTTGGTCCCATATTACCTGAATAATTAGAGATCCATTGAAATATGGAAATTGATTGTGCTTTTTCTTTTTCTTTTTTGTTAATGCCTTGGATCTTTATTACTTTATTGATATATGAATGTAATATATCTAAAACTGCATAAAAAAAAAAAAAAGAATACCAATGGGTTAAAGTGGCTCTTAGAGAAAATAAGACCATGGCATAAAGACTAAATTAATTCTTTGCTTCTGTGTTTATTAATGAGGATGTTGGGGAGATACCAATACCGGAGATAGTTTTCAAGCGTGATGAACTGAACCAAATCACTGTGAACCTGGAAGATGTAGTAGGCCAGATTGACAAACTAAAGAGTAGCAAATCACCTGGACCGGATGGTATGCATCCTAGGGTTCTGAAGGAACTCCGAAATGAAAATTCAGATCTATTAGTTCAAATTTGTAACCTGTCTGTTGCGTCCATCACTGCTCGACACCCTCACTCCGCCCTCTTTACCTCTGTGGCGACTCCCTCCGGGTCTGATGGACGGTTAGCAGCCGCGGCATCTTCTTGCTGTCTCTCTCCGGCATCCCCGGACCGGCACGACGCTGTAGATCTGCCATGTTCCTGATGACGTAGGGCACACGCTCCGATTGATGTACCAGCAAGGACGTGAACCTCAGGGGCATCCCCCTGAGATGACGTCATCTGCTTCCAATATAAAAGGTCTCAGAATTTGCTAACACATTGAGTTATCAAGGATTCGTCCAAGCTACTCTGCCTCCTCGGACTTACCTGGGGTACCCACTCCTCGGGGGCCTTGCTCTCTTTTCTTTATTTCAGATTGCCGATAGGAACCGGTACTCGCTCCTCGAGGGCCCATGTTCCTGAATGCTCTGAAGATTCTCTACTGCCTGGAAGCTATCGCAGATACAGACATTTGTGAGTTACCACCGCTCCCTCAGAGCTTTTCCTGGAACCAGGTACTCGCTCCTCGAGGGCCTAACCCTTTCCAGCTACTGAGCTTCTTAAAGATCTTATCTGAGTTTGTCATCCAGTTCTGGCTATGAACACAACATACCCTGTCTACTCACTGTCTATAGTTTCTCTACAGCTCAAACCTGGGATCTCTGTTCCAGTACCTGAGGAACTTCAGCCCTGCCGGGCATATCAGCTCACTACTGCCACCTCTGGTGGTTCTACTAACCTGTCTAATAAAAGAACTATCTGTGTCTGTCTCCATACCCAAGCCTAGCCGGTGGTCCCTCTCAGGATATCCTCCTGGTGGTGCAGTCATCTGCCATCGGCCCAAGGATCCACCTATCTACATCCCTCAACAGCTGAGTGCTCTCTCCAAGCACTCCGCTGGTAACAGATTGCTATTCCCTCTCCTTCAGGAGTCTTCAGCAACAGATTCATAACAGATTGTTTACTACTCCCTCCAAAGGAGTCATACCTAACAGATTGCTAACTCCTCCTTCCTCAGGAGCCATTTCATAACATTGCTAACTCCCTAGCAGGTTCACACAGATTGCTAACTCCTTCCCTCTGGAGGGGGATCGATTACAGATTGCTAACTCCTCCCTTTGTAAGAGTTGGTTTACAACAGATTGCTAACTCCTATCTGATTGCTTCGCCCACCAGGCATCAGATTGATAACACTGTCATGAAAATCATCCATTGAACCTGAAGGCTGGAGGGTGGCCAATGTAACACCAATATTTAAAAAGAGCTCCAGGGGCAATCCGGGAAACTATAGACCAGTGAGCCTGACTTCAGTGCTGGGAAAAATAGTGGAAACTATTCTAAAGATCAAAATCACAGAGCATATAGAAAGATATGGTTTAATGGAACATACTCAACATAGATTTAACCAAGGGAAATCTTGTCTCACAAACTTGCTTCATTTTTTTGAAGAGGTTAATAAACTTGTGGATAATGGTGAACTAATAGATGTAGTGTATTTGGATTTTCAGAAGGTGTTTGACAAAGTCCCTCATGAAAGGCTTCTTAGAAAACTAAAAAGTCATGAAATAGGAGGCAATGTCCTTTCATGGATTTCCAACTGGTTAAAAGACAGGAAACAGAAAGTAGGATTAAATTGTCAATTTTCTCAGTGGAAAAGGGTAAACAGTGGAGTGCCTCAAGGATCTATACGTAGACCTGTGCTTTTCAATATATTTATAAATGATCTGGAAAGGAATATGATGAGTGAGGTTATCAAATTTGCAGATGATACAAAATTATTCAGAGTAAAATCACAAGCGAATTGTGATACATTGCAGGAGGACCTTGCGAGACTGGAAGATGAGGCATCTGAATGGCAGACGAAATTTAATGTGGACAAGTGTACGGTGTTGCATATAGGGAAAAATAACCCTTGCTGTAGTTACACGATGTTAAATTCCATATTAGGAGCTACCACCCAGGAAAAAGATCTAGGCATCATAATGGATAATACTTTGAAATCGTCCGCTCAGTGTGCTGCTGCAGTCAAAAAAGCAAACAGTTTGTTAGGAATTATTAAAAAGGGAAAAGTTAACAAAATGGAAAATGTCATAATGCCTCTGTATCGCTCCATGGTGAGGCCGCACCTTGAATACTACATACAATTCTGGTCTCCGCATCTCAAAAAAGATACAGTTGCGATGGAGAAGGGTGACCAAAATGATAAAGGGTATGGAACTTCTCCTCTATGAGGAAAGGCTGAAGAGGTTAGGGCTGTTCAGCTTGGAGAAGAGACGGCTGAGGGGGAATATGATAGAGGTCTTTAAAATAATGAGAGGTCTTGAACGAGTAGATGTGAATCTACTCGTTCAAGTGAATCTACTCGTTCAAGTTGTCAGCTGACAACTCATCGCAGCATCAGGAAGTAAAACCCAGATTCATGCTATGGGGGACAGGATAGCCTGTAAGGGTGAAGGATTCACACTCACTTACTCCAAAAATAGTCCTCACACCAGGGGTTGAATTCCAAAACAAGAATGATGTTTACTGGGTAAAAAAATAAAGCAGTTCAGCAGCACAGGAATAATGCAGAGCCAAATACCAAAAGCAGAAAGCAGCTTCTCAAAATGTAAAGCCTATTGCAGCGTGAGTAGTAATAAGAACTGGAAAGTGGGTCCTCCCGTTCTCACAGCCAAGTGTAACTTTCTGCCTGCACTTCCACGAACATTTTCTATGTGCAAGATTTACTGCCGATGCAGCAAGAAGTTGTGCATGCAGAAACTGTGCATCCCTAAATAGGAGGACTGCTTAGCACCCTCACATGGAAATCCCATGCAAATGAGGGCATTCCATGTGAGGGTGCTAAGCAGTCCTCACATGGAAAGAAGTCCTCACATGGAAAGAAGTTTCCAGTCCTCCTGAAAAGGGTTTTGCTAAAACAAGTGTTTGGATAGGAAGACTGATTTTGGTCCTCCTGTAAAATGCGTCTCTCCCGGGTACTATGATTTTGTTTCTGTAGTAAATATGTTTGGATATGTCTTGTATTATTTATATGTTACCTTTTTGAATGTTTTATTTTGTACATCGCTTAGGCCATTAGTGTTAAGCGATAAATACACTTTAATAAATTAAATGAAATGAAAATTAAGCACTACTCTCCTGTGCAGAGAGGTGCCAAAAGTGGTCTTTTTTAATGCTGGAAACTTAACTCCTGGGTCAGATGCAGAGTTAAATTGCCAGCGCTAATGCACTGGCATTTAAAACCCTCTAAAAAGAGAAAAGTGAAAAAAAAAAGAAGCCTGGACGTATTGAGCTTACCGTCGCCACTTAGACAGATAAGTGGTGGCAGCTGCTAACGGGACTGCATCGGCCTGTCAGGGACAGCCACCCCTCCCCCCCCCTCCCCTTCCCGAGGTAAAATGTGCATTCTGTGTGCATCAAACGCACATCTTACACTCAACACGCGTTTTTTAAACTCCCAATGCATTTGCATAGCATTAGTTTACTGCATCAGAGTTAAAAAAAAAATGTATCTGAGCGGTAACACTGGGCTGAAATCCAGCACAGTTTTTTAACGCCCAGATTACTGCATCAGCCTGTCAGAGAAAAACAGGAGCAAATACCAGACAAGCGTTCTTCTCGTGCAGAATTTAGGAAACAAGATCTTCCAGAGTCCTTAGGGCTTGACTCCTCTTGGAGTCATCTTTCAACCAATTCGGAAAGCAAAGCACCCTCTCAGAGGGGCCGATGCAAGCGATGCAATAAAGTGCACCCAGCCTAGCGTACAGGTTTACGCCCAGTTGGACGCACGTTTTGGATGCACCAGACTAGCACCCAGTGCAATAATGGCCCAATTTTAAAAGGGCCATGCATGTAAAAACACAAGATTACTCATGTGGCTGGGCCTTGCGTGCAGAGCGCACCTTCTAGAATGGGCCCGGCCACATGCTTAACCTCTGTTGTGCACAGAAGTGCTGGGCCCTGCAAAAGGGGCCGGCCGGGGGCATGGTCTGGGCAGGGAGGGGTGAGGCAGGGGGGGGCAGGCCGGGACAGCGCCATTAGCTGCTGTCCCGGGGAAGCTGATAAGTTCAAAAATTTAAAAAAACAGGTTAGTTAGGGTAGGTTAAGGGGTTGGAGAGGAGAGGGGAAGAGGTTGGAAGGGTAGAGTTAGGGATAGGAAAGTTCCCTCCGAGTCCGCTCCTTAATTGGTGGGAACTGGGGGAGTCCCGATTGTATCGCCAAGCGTAATTTTCTAAAATCCCCCCCCCCCCCCCCCCCGCCCATATGTTATAAAATAGTCATGTCTGTCTGCGCGAGCCGGGAACCACACGGATGCGCACGTGTCTTTTTTAAAATCTACTTTTAAGGAGATTAGCACAGCCAAAACACACACCCAAACAAATGCGTAGCCGATAGTGCTCATCGTATGTAAATTCC
Source organism: Rhinatrema bivittatum (assembly GCF_901001135.1). NCBI lineage: Eukaryota > Metazoa > Chordata > Amphibia > Gymnophiona > Rhinatrematidae > Rhinatrema > Rhinatrema bivittatum. The sequence goes on along the minus strand of NC_042615.1, from coordinate 88,822,231 downwards.
ATGTAGATGAGGCTATTAGGTATTACTCCCGATGCAAAAAATCGCTGGGTGCCCAACACACACTTTTTAACACGGCACATTTCACTCCAGGCCTGGAGGTGGCGTTGTCAACCTGTGAGTCAAGGGCTCATGAGAAATTTAGAAATACGTTCCTCTGTGGTTCCTCCTAGTTGGTATCTCTGTGACACTTAAATTTACTGCCCGCTGTGTTTACAAATAAAGGTATATTTCTATTTATTTATTTATTTATTTAATTGCTTTTATATACCGAAGTTTAGCTAGCTGCCTTCACTCCGGTATGGACTTCATTTAAAAAAAACAAAATTCTGGAAGTACAAATCACAGGTACAATTTGCATGCACAATAGCAAGGAGCGCCTAGCTATGGGTATCTAGCAACCTCAGGAGAAAACTGGGCGCTCGTACCAAGTGCCCATTGAAATTGTGGGCGCCCGATGCATTGGCACCCGTTTTAACATGTGTCTTACAGCTTGGCCCTGCCAGTGAACGAGAGACCCGGCCACTTGCCCTCTCCTGTTCTGGAGCCCAGCGAGCAAGCAGCCTCTTACTGCCTCTCTCCAGCTCCCTCTAGGGTCTCTAGGAGTCCCCTTTTATAACATTGCACCACCGACCCCTTAAGGGGTGGATTCTTCTATCAATCACATTAGCCAATAGCGTCCCTTGAACCTCCCGTTGCTGAAGTGTTCCTTAGTACAGTCTACGGAGAAAACCTAACACCCCGCCCCCCCCCCCCCCCCCTACATACTGTGGTAAGTTTCTCATGGTAAAATGATGCAGCAATGTGCTGTTTTTTTTCACAGGTTAATAGATAGGTCACATCCTAAGGAATTTGAGGACCAACCTGACTTTGAGCCTTGGCATGTATTATTAGGAGCCTCATTATCCCTTTTTGGACATGCAGAGTTGCTCCAAATAATGGAGGTTCCCTGTAGAAAATGGTGAAGCAAACACAGAATGCTCAACGAATGACTTCAGTGTAAACTAATGGCAAGAAGCCAAAAGCGCTTACCCACACATTAATTAGCATACCTTTTCTCATTTAAATACAAGGGGGAAAGAAACAGCAGTGAGATATGTAAAAACAAATGCCTCGCTACAGTCCATATGCAATCCCACTGACACTTAAGAACATTCCAAGAATGATGAACTGCCATCTTGAAACATTTCTAGTACCACAAAATAATCCCTTTTCCGCATCTGCAGTTTATCTTCTCCTTAATTAATGAACAGCTTTTTCTGTCCATAAAGGTAGAACACATTCTGCTCAGATGGCAAAGCACATCTTTTACTTATTGTCAAGAGGTTGCATCTGTTTCCAAATGCTAAGATAACCCTGACAGCTCAGATGAGTTTAAACTAGTCACCTTCTCATACTTTTATATTTTTTAGTATTAGCATTGCATTTCTTTTATTTTAAAATTGTATATATGTGAAACATTTGTAAATCACCTAGACTGACAATAGGCGGTATAGAAAATAAAGAAAATAAAATATACTTCTGGAAGATGAGGGCTCTGGTCAACCTGAATGTGCTCAGGCACTGTGTCTCAATCATTTCCTCCAAATCTGCCATGGGCCAAAAGATTCTGCAACAGAGGGCGCGGCGTCTTTAGTTGTGCACATTCTGTAAGAGTAGGGTAAAGAATACATTTTCAAAAACAGCTTTTACCAGAACTGCATGTGTACTTTTCAGCCTCCCCCACAAACCAATCTGGTCTTCACATTTGAAAGTACCTGCATAGTTTGTATTTGAAGATCATGTTACGTGGTTAAAAAGTCCGTGCATGCTAGAAGTCATTACAAATGAAAGCATGAAGTGTGCCCATTCGTTTCTGAAACTGAAATGTACATGCATGTTTTTTTTTTGCAATGCCCTTGAAACACCACCAGAACTTCTCTCTTCTTTATGTTCTTTTTTTTTGGGGTAGGGGGGGCTAGTACAGTATTTCTTCTTGTCTCATTTCATTTTAGATGAGTTGAATGCAGACCTGGGATTCTGGCACCTTGACCCTTCTTCTCAGCAACCGGAGGATTTTTCTTCAATTTTAATAGACCCTCCTTTCCACTAATCCTAGCCTTGACATTATGTAACCGCCTCCTCCTTCACTATAGCTCGCAATGTGGGAGAGGAGGCCGTGGAAACAAACCCACATTTTCGTTATGAATGCTTTTCTGTGGGGCTCTTTGAGGATTTTTTGAGCTGCAAATTTTACATTGAGAAAAAGAAAAAAAAATCACACCACAAAGAGTGGTTTTGATACTCACTGGCAATGACGCTGACTCAGTTATAGTTTCAATAAAATGTTTCACTGAAATGGCAAAATAAAATGGTTTTGAATCTTTGCACACGCACACACACACACGTGTGTGTAAATATTATTTATCTGCACGGGCAGATTTGCCAGTGATCTGATGTATATAGAACAACAAGAAAAATGCAAATTGCAGGTAATTCTAACTGAGCAGACAATAAAGACATTGTGCAACTCTGTGTGTCTACAAGCAACATTTATCGGTCAGTACAGTTCAATGCAAAGAACTTTGCCAGTGAGCGATTATACTGTGAACGTTCTTTCAGACTCTTGGACTTTAGTTGGGGTATAGTAGCTGCTTATCTTTGCAGATTTTCTATCCAAATTTCCAGAGTCACTACTGCAATCTTTGCAACAAAAATAAAGACTGAGGGTTTCCTTCTCAAACTATTTCAGCTGGAGAGATCCACTGCAGCACATCTGGCCTCTAAGCACCAACTGACTGAACATTATAGCATTGGCCAAGCAATACAATATTTACATTTCTACAGCCTTCTGTATCATGCATGTTAATCCAACAGTTTATATCAAGATACAAAAGCATATTGCTTACCTTTGCAACAAAAAATAAAGAATGAGAGTCCCTTCGCAGACTGTATAAGCATGAAAGATCTACTACAGCATCCCCGGCCTCTGAGTCAAACTGACTAGATATCAGAAGATCCCTAGGGGATGCTGTAAATCTTGGCACGAGACCTCTGCATTTTTATTCATCTCAAAATGCGAGGAAATCCTAAGAAGGATTACAATTGCAATGGTCCTGAGGCCGGGAGCTATAAACAATGAGCCCATCCAGAACCCTTATCCTGGCTCTAAATCCAGGCACCAAGTGTTGCCCTTAACCCCCCCTCCCCAGGGGCTGTGAACACTGCCTGCACACCACCCTCAGCTAACCTGGGGGTACAGAAGATGCAACTCAAAGATTGAACAGGGGCTTTTCTGCATGGCAGTGCACAGCATTGGCCCAGAACTCAACTTTTTAATGCAGCTAAGAGCATGCATCTACTTTTAGAAGACCAAAAGGCCACTTATGCAGAGTCAGCTAGGCAATCCATGTAACTTGTTTTTGCCCACATAGATCCAGATTAAACCTTTGTCAATTTACCATGAGATGTGTAACTCAACTGCATATTCATCTCAGCTAGCCCACATGGAAAGTAAAGCACAAACTACTTCCTACCCCATTTAGAAAGCCTGTTGGTAATTGTGAAGAATTAGCCCACATGTTATTTTCATCTGTTTCCAATGAGCCAACATACCTCATGGGCCATCCTTGCACTGACAACTGCACATTACAAAGCTAATGACATCAGGGGCTACTTCGTATTGCCCGACTGAGAAAGCACCAGGACGACAGGAAGAAGCAGAACCGACACTACCACTGCTGGTCATGCCCAATACAATATGAACCTGGAAGGACCAGCTGTAGAGAAAGTGGTACTGTCTTTTTAAGGATATTGAGAAGCAGCTCCAAAGCAGGAGCATTTCAGATCTCTGTCCTGATACCTTTTCCATATGCTACAAGAATGGAGTATGATATACCAAAGGAAAGTAAGGTAGCAGGCTCCCGTGAGTTTCCAAGGGAGGGAAAGAGAAATCATTTACTACCATAGAAGCTATGTGGCAAAAAAGGAAGTCCAAAAAGCTACTATTATTGCTGTGAGCTGGAATACATCTTTTTGGAGTGGAGGTCTCCAGGAGGCGACTAAAAGCCATGTAATTGGGTAAGGAGAGGACTCACTTAACCCATGATGGACCAGTTTGATGGCAGAGCAGAGGGCTTTAATGGAGCATCTTTGGTGGTTTTGCCTCCTGCCTGCCCCAAAAAAGAAGTTCACCTGCCCTGAATATCCCCCAAACAAACCCTTTTTAGGACGTCTGATATCCAGCAAACTCCAAATGGCCGGTTCTTTTCACCAAACGGAGGCTTGGAGAATGCAGGTTATAAATCAAGCCCTGTGTAGTTGATTTACCTTATGTTTTTGGATATTTTTTATAGCATGTTAATAGGAGCAGGTGGTTATTAATGCATTTGAGCAACAATGCCAGCTTACTTTTGTACCAACATTGCCAATGAGGTCAAGCATACTCCTAGCCTTAAGATGCACTTGGATTGCTAATATCAATTAAAAGCAACACATAGTAACCAGCGAGTGTCTGCTAGGGGCAGGAGCAGTCTGCAGTCTCTCCAGCTCCACCGCTCTGGTTTTCAAAATGGACACCGGCCTGTTCCTGCCCCTCATAGAAACCCGATGGGGAAAGACCTAGATTAGAGGGCTGGGGAGATTGGAAGGGTCCTGGGGGCCAGAGGAGACCCTTATTTAGTAAGTTTGGTGGGTGGGAAGAGGGGCAACATAATGGTGCTGACCTTGGGTAACCAGTGGCCATTTTGAAAAGTTGGCATTGCAGGGCAGGAGGGACTGGGGATTGCTCCTGCCTCTGGATGCCACATCTCCAACCCACTGGGGGGTAAGACCTGGGTTGGAGATGTGAGGGGGATGTTAGAGGGATTCTGGGGGCTGGAGGGGAGCCTTTAAGTAGGTTTGGTGGGCAGAAGGAAGAAACGGGCTCGGTGACTATTTTGCCTGCTTTGTTTTTTTGATGGTTGAGAACAGCTGCTTCAAAACGAAATGAAAGAAAAACAAACTAAATCTTGTTTTTTTGGGGGGGGGGTTCTGTTTTGTTTTGAAAATGAAATCAAACAAAATGGAAAATATTTCAAATGATAGCACATGCCTAGTAAAATTGGATATAGTGGCACTATGTTACCCACACACATGGGGCCCAAACTTTAATAAGCACTGCTTTACCCATGTAAATAGCTTGGAAAATTATCCTCAGTATGCAGAAGGGAAGTTCCCAGACCCTACCTTCTGGTGAACACCTCAGTACAATTGGTGAAGGGGCTTAGGAATGTTTTCTTGCATCATTGGTTGATGACAGTGCTTGTGGCACAGCAGCCATGCAGTGAGATTTCCTGCATTAGCAGGGACCTCTCTTAGGGCCTCATTTTCTAAAGTATCGCAGGCCTGCGATACTTTAGGTAATGAGGGGCGGGGGCCGAAACGGGGGGGTGGGCCTGCACTAGCCGGCAGCGATCGCACCCTCGCGGTGCGATCGCTGCCGGTTTCGCACCCAATAGCGCCACCATAGAAGGTGTAGCTATTGGGCGCGAACTCGGACGCGAAAAGGGCTTTACCTTTTCGTCGTCCGCAGCGTCTTTGCAGAGTCGGGCCTCAGTGACGCCCCGACTCCTCCTCTTCCGGGGCTGACTCCGCCCCCATTTTGGTATTGCACCATTACTACAGCTCTACTATTTTTGATGAACCGCTGCTCTTTGTTGCTATGGTGGGGACATGCTTTTCACTCATGCCACCGAGTAAAGGAGTTGTCTCCACTTCTGGAGTGGAGAGTGTTTCCACGGCATCAGGGCAGTGTCTGGGGGATGCTGGTGCTAGTTTCGGGTTGGAGGGGGCATCGATCTTGAGTGGAGCCAACATGCTTGCAGGACTGCTATATACCTGGAGAATCAGAGAACTTCCTCTTTGGAAAGGTCAGACCCAGGTGATGTTTCCGTCTTACTGGCCGAATTACCAGGTACTGACCAGGTTGATACCTTATTAGAAACTCAGCAAAACTACTCTTGAAATTTGAAAAACTATTGTGAGGCTTGAGACTGTATAAGAACATAAGAAATTACCATGCTAGGTAGGACTAAGGGTCCATCAAGCCCAGCATCTTGTTTCCAACAGAGGTCAAACCAGGCCACAAGAACCTAGCAAGTAGTCAAACACCAAGAAGATCCCATGCTACTGATGCAATTAATAGCAGTGAATATTCCGTAAGTAAACTTGATTAATAGCAGTTAATGGACTTTTCCAAGAACTTATCCAAACCTTTTTTGAACCCAGCACCACTAACTGCACTAACCACATCCTCTGGCAACAAATTCCAGAGTTTAATTGTGCGTTGAGAAAAAAAAGAATTTTCTCCGATTGTCTTAAATGTGCTATTTGCCAACTTCATGGAATGCTCCCTAGTCCATCTATTATTCGAAAGTGTAAATAACTGATTCACATCTACTCATTCAAAACATCTCATGATCTTAAAGACCTCTATCACGTCCCCCTCAGCATCTCTTCTCCAAGCTGAACAGCCCTAACATCTTCAGCCTTTCCTCATAGGGGAGCTGTTCCATTCTCTTTATCATTTTGGTTGCCCTTCTCTGTACCTTCTCTATCGCAATTATATCTTTTTTGAGATGCGGCGACCAGAATTATACACAGTATTCAAGGTGCAGTCTCACCATGGAGTGGTACAAAGGCATTATGACATTTTCCGTTTTATTAACCATTCCCTTCCTAATAATTCCTAACATTCTATTTGCTTTTTTGACTGCTGCAGCTCACTGAGCCAACGATTTCAAAGTATTATCCACTATGGTGCCTAGATCTTTTTCCTGGGTGGTAGCTCCTAATACGGAACCTAACATTGTGTAACTACAGCAAGGGTTATTTTTCCCTATATGCAATACCTTGCACTTGTCCACATTAAATTTCATCTGCATTTACTCAAGGCTAAGTTTTCTGAGCAAACAGAAAGTCGATGCAATGCTGGGTAAATTGCAGGATTTAGAAGGTCAGGCTTAATGGACCCTTTTCTGCCTTTAGAATTATTTAAAATATGTTTGTTAGAAGCGCTACAAATTCCAGTTTGTTGCTCTCCCTCCAATATGTACAGCTTATTATTTCTTTGCCCCAAAGGGAGGAGCAGTCTGGATCCCTGAGAGCTGAAAGAATTGATTTCACTTGGAGGCATCTTACCCCATGGTATTTATCACGATTTAGCAGCCATCTTGCAGAGTTTTGCTATGGGTGCAAATGTACTCACAACATTTTCTACGGATTCTTGACCGTGACAATGTGATACATTTCACAAGCAGGCAGCGTCTGGGGTCATCATGCTTTAAAGGGGGCACTTGCTCCTGTGAGATCCTTTAGTAAAAGATCCTGCTGATTGGCCAGTGGTCTCCCTACCCAAATTCCTGACCCCTTCCCCATCTGGGAGGACAAAATGTCTGGTGGCAGTGAGGCTTTGAGAAGCACTACCTCCAAGCCCCACTACCTTTAAAAAAAAAAATTAAGCAAATTCTGCCCCCACCCTGGACCCTTCACTAGCTTACCTAATAGCTGGGGGGAGGAGTTCTTCCTGGGACGGGAGCAATGCCTACTTGCTTCTGCCCCTCCAGCCACCATGTTCAAAATGGTGCCAGCTGACAGGATCACCCCATTCACTCCCACATCAGCTGATCAGCCGGTGCTATTTTTTTAATAAATGGCAACCTGAGGGGAAGGACTCCGCAGGCATCACTTTTGCCGTAGGAAGACCCACCCAACTGTTGGGAGAGAGAACATAATTTACTTAGATTTTTTTTTAAAGGGCCACAAAGGAGCAGAGCATCTCAACCTCTGCCACACTAAACGTTTTGCCCTCCACTTTTCTATTCCCAGCAGCCCCTTCTGCCACTCCAGGGGTGGGGTTACTGGGGGTTACCGGTCTCTCTGCTTGCATAAGGCTGAGTTCACAAGAGCCTTCTGGTAGCTCAGGAGGAGGCAGGACCTGAAGAGATGGAGAAGGTGGATTCTGTTTCCTTGATTTCTTTTGACCTTCCTTGATTCTTATTAATTATGCAATAATTGTTAAGTGATAATGTTTCTTCTCTTGTCTTACATGCAGTCTTTTCTTTTGTAATTATTTTTTCTTAAGAATATTTCTTTTTCCTTTTGCATGGTCTTGGAGGCTTATAGTCTTGAATGGCGATCTCTTAGGGAAATGCCTTGTGTTAGCTATTAGTTGTCCGTTTCCCTTAGTGACTGGGAACACTTTTCTTTGTTCTGTCGAGATTCGTGTCTTGAATTAAGTATTATTTATTACTTTCTGTTTATAAACTATCAAAGGCAAGGATCAGTATAACCCCAGATCAAATGATAAACTAGTAAAAATAAATTATCCAAGGAAAAACTTGCTAAATCAAATAATCAGTTTTTCAATCAAATATTATAAAGTATAAGATTATGCAAAGACTAAGCAGAATTAAAAATAATATTCATACATTTTAATTTGAAAAAATATCATAGTGTATGTGTAAAGATATGTACAGGGAAAATGAAACACCTTTCAGATAGTCCCAGACAGGTATGAACAATGCAAAGGAACATTATATCTCTGATATTATCAGGGAAACTAGCTGACCCTGCTGCAGAGATGAAGGATACTGGCAGTCAGGAGGAGACCTTGCATCCTGCTGCTAAGCTTGGCCCCCAGGCTTGCTGATGCTGCAGTACCCAGAGCTGGCATGACTCTTCTCCTCCCTGTGATGTCATCTGGGGAAGACTAACTGCCCCGTCTGCGGTGGCAGGTCACTCCAAAGGAGCAAATGAAAGGGGGTTTCCAGTGCGACTGGGGACTAATATTATTTAGGGGTGACAGGAGGGTGGAGAGTACTGGGAGATGGTTTAGTGGGCTGTTCTAGTATTAAATGATATTTCAGTAGCTGGTTTATGGCTTAGTCAACCTAGTATGAGTAGATTTGATTGAAGCTGTTTCCAGATTAATATATTGATGTACTTTTTAGTTATTAACTGGTTTATATTGCTGTATGTTACTAAGTTTCTTGATGTATTTGGTTAATGATGTATGTTTGTTATTTTATTCTTTTCTTTGTTAATGCTTTGGCATGTATTTTGGTGCATAGAAGATGGTCTAGAAATGTAAATTAATGTAACATAACATAAGAACATGCCATACTGGGTCAGACCAAGGGTCCATCAAGCCCAGCGTCCTGTTTCCAACAGTGGCTAATCCAGGCCATAAGAACCTGGCAAGTACCCAAAAACGAAGTCTATTCCATGCTACTGTTCCTAGTAATAGCAGTGACTATTTTCTAAGTCAACTTAATTAATAGCAGATAATGGACTTCTCCTCCAAGAACTTATCCAATCCTTTTTTAAACACAGCTACACTAACTGCACTAACCACATCCTCTGGCAACAAATTCCAGAGTTTAATTGTGCATTGAGTGAAAAAACTTTCTTCGATAAGTTTTAAATGTGCCACATGCTAACTTCATGGAGTGCCCCCTAGTCTTTCTATTATCCGAAAGAGTAAATAATTGATCCACATTAACCTGTTCTAGACCTCTCATAATTTTAAACACCTCTATCATATCCCCCCTCAGCCATCTGGTCTCCAAGCTGAAAAGTCCTAACCTCTTTAGTCTTTCCTCATAGGGGAGCTGTTCCATTCCCTTTATCATTTTTGTCGCCCTTCTCTGTACTTTCTCCATCGCAACTATAACTTTTTTGAGATGCGGCGACCAGAACTGTACACAGTATTCAAGGTGCGGTCTCACCATGGAGCGATACAGAGGCATTATGACATTTTCCATTTTATTCACCATTCCCTTCCTAATAATTCCCAACATTCTGTTTGCTTTTTTGACTGCCTTAGCACACTGAACCGATGATTTCAATGTGTTATCCACTATGACGCCTAGATCTCTTTCTTGGGTGGTAGCTCCAAATATGGAACCTAACATTGTGTAACTATAGCATGGGTTATTTATCCGTATATGCATCACCTTGCACTTATCCAGCTTACATAACATGGTTCCTTTTCATCTAGACAGTGGTACTGGGATGTGAAGTCCTGATTCTACATTTTCTTGTAGTGTAAGGAGCAACATCAGTACACTAAAACAGCAAAGGGTAAACTAATAATGACAGTACATTCTCAGAACAGATCTTCAAGAACAATAATGTCTTTGACATGCTACCAGTTTCTATTGCAAAAAAGCAGGGCGAGGATCTGGAGCTATGAACCTTCTTTTGCAGTGAATTACCCAGGGATCTTTTCCTCTGTTTTATGTTCTGTCAGAAATTAGTCCACTCCCTGCAGTGACAGCCCTCAACCAGTGGCCATGTATTAGGGCTCCTTCCAAAACCTTGCAATCATGGGCCATAGGTTTGGCCACTAAATGTTGCCGTTATGCAGTGACTATGACTCTCTGCCCCAGGGGCTGTGAATGCTGCTTCTGCAGCATCCCCATCATCCAACCCAGAAAACAGAAGACCTGAACCAGGAATCAAACCCTGGACCCTACGTATGGTAGGGAGCCAGGCCAGTCTTGCATTTCCATGCTTTAATCGCTCCTATATCTAGTACATTCTCTGCTGCTCCATTTAAAGTCATATTATACACCATCCCTTTTTCTTTCATAGTGTCTCTAGTTCCCCGCCTGAAACAGCCTGTTTTGAAGAAATTGCACCTCTTGAAACATGCTTGCTTGTTGGCTGAAATACATTGGGACAGTCAACATATCTAGGAGGAGGAAGAAGCCAGAAATTATGCTCCAGGAAAGAACTGAAGAGATGCCAATAAAGTTATACAGAAGGGGAAAAAAAGAGTGGTGAATAAAAAGGTGTCCCTGGGGCAAGAGCTTGAGGTGATGGAAGGATCAAGCCAAGCCAACCACACCCTCTTAGCCTACTAACAGAACACAGGAGCAGCAGAAAGGGGCTGGAGACCTGAAGAAAGAGTACTACAGCCAGAAAACTACTAGTGAAGAACTAATGCTGAGAGAGTGAGAACCTGATTGGAGAAGATAGCCAACTACATAGATGTCATAAGAACATAAGAAGTTGCCATACTGGGTCAGACCAAAGGTCCATCAAGCCCAGCATCCCGTTTCCAACAATAGACAAGCCAGGTTACAAGTACCTGGCAAGAACCCAAATATTAAATCGATGCCATGCCTCTACAGCCGGTATTGGGCAGTGGCTATTCCCTACGTCAACTTGATTAATAGCAGTTTATGGACTTCTCTTCCAGGAACTTATCCATCTCCAAAAGTGAGGTCTACTGTTCCAGTGAGTGTGACTGAAAATAAAGAGTGAGATTTTTTAGATGGTCTGTTCAGGGTATGCATCTGGAATGATATTTGGGTTTCTTTGGTTTAATTTAAATGCAATTCTTTAATGCCATATGAAAATAAGATTGGAAAGATGTACTCCAGGAGTTTCCCACTTTTTGAGATGTACAGAACACTTTTCAACCTCCAAAAGTTTTGATGATCTCAAAACCTTCTCACTCACTCACCCTCAGCCGCCCCTTCCAAGTCGGTCTGTATGTGTCTCTCTCTCTTTCAGCACCACCCTATCTGCTTTCCTCCTCATACTTCCTAGTCTCTCTTCTCCAGTCTCTTCCCCTCCCACTACCTAACCTCTACCGACCAGTTTCTCTCTTCTCCTAAGCTCACCCTTATCAGTCTCTCCTACCAAACCCTCCCCACCACTTTCTCATCACTCTCCCGCTCCCTCACTCCCCTTTCGCCATAAGGTTGCAGTTGCCTAAATTCCCAGCTCCACTGCTGCCTCGGCTCAACTTCAGGTCCGAGTCGCCACTGAACTCCTGGCCTGCTACTGCTCCAGTCCAGCTCTGCTTCTGTTTCTACGGCTGGGAAGACCTGAGAACCCACTATTCAAGGCCCGGTTCCTCAATTTATTCTTTGGCTGGAGGGACTGGGAAACTCTGCCTCTTCCCCATCACCACTGCATGAGAGGAGGGGTTCACAGAGCATGAAGTACCTTCCAGTTGTGTGAGACTTGGTACATCTGCATTTATTGGAGCTGGAAGGCCTTGCTAGATGTGAGCTGTAGCAGCAAAACAGCAAATGGCCGAGTAAAGACCCAAGCCCTTGTCATGGCCACAGGACCTAGTCTACTCCAGGCAGGGCTCTGCAACCATCCCAGGGCTCAAGGGAGCTTGCCTACAGAGAGCTGAAAAGACTGCGGCTTGGAGGTGATCCATGAGGATCAGAAGAGGACCTTCGCACATGCTGAGGATTTTAAGACTATATGCATAAAGTGACGTATAGAGAGGTTCCTTGAATTTCTGATTATATTGTGAAATGCATATTTTGTTCTTTTTGTGAAGGCAGATATTTACATATTTTGAAACCAGTAATTTCCATCTGTATGATGTGCTCTGGTTGTGTGTTGGTCACTGTGTGACATGCTCCAAAAAAGCATTTGTACTGCCTTTTTGGGAGATTTAATGATTGATTTAATTTTTCTAGGGCAGTGGTTCCCAAATTTGTTAATGTTACAGCACACCCGGCACAGGGTTCACTTTATCGCGGCACACCATCACCTTCCTTCCCTGCTTCCGCCCAGGACATCAACACGTTCCTTCTCCCGATCAACCCTCCCCCCATCGCCTAGCATCATCGCTTCCATTCCTCCCTGCGCACACAAAATCATCTTTATCGCCCCCAGCTCACGAGGCATTGGGCAAGCAGTGCTTCTTACCTGCTGCTGCTTTCTCCTCTGCTGGGTTCCCTTGGAAGTCAGAACTGCGCAGAACCCTGTAATCTCACAAGACTCGCCGGCCCCACACAGTTCTGACATCGGAGGGCAGCTGGCAGAGGAGGAGGAGGAGGAAGAAGCAGGTAAGACCTACTGCTCACTGATGCCTCCTGCTGGCCAGAGGCCAACACATGGTGGACGGGAGAAGAGAGAGAGAGATTAAGGCTTTGCCACTGGCAGCTGTGATTCACATCCATCTTCTCTCTGCACCTGGTGCAAAATTCACAGTATGACAATTGGGAATCTCTGCCTTCTTTAGGGGTGAATTTTCAAAATGTTATGCACATAAAAAATAGCATATATGCGTATAAGTAGTTTCTGCTCACATAGTCTGTATTTTATAAAAGTAAAAAAAATACACGTATTTTCAGTTTCGCACGCGCGTAAAACGTGGTGGCCTGGGGACAGTCTGGGACGGGGCCAACAAACACACGTGGAAGTTGCCATTTTAAAAGACACACACGTAGATTAGCCAATTTACTCGCATAATTTTACACCTGCTAATAATCTGGCATAAGGGATTTTACACGTGTTTATTGTGTACTATTGGCCGGGTGGGAGATCTGTGTGAACTGGGGGAAGTTCAGGCTGAAGAATCAGGAGGGTCTCAATGACGTGGAGAAGGACTGGGTGAACTGGTGGACTATCTGGTAAAACTGGTAATTTCCTAGACGTGCACATTTGTTAAAATACTCTGACTTGTGCACATAAATCGATACACACAAGTCCTGCTTTATTTTACATGTAAAAATATGCAAATATTTTTTTTAAGTAGGTAGGAAGAATATGTGAGTTCAGTGCATTGATATATTCTCTTTCAATGCATATGCTCATAAGCATACATACCAGCGTATGTTGCAAGGTAAAGATACACATTTTATAAGATGCGTGTATATCATACGCGCAGGTTATAAAAATACTAGCGTAGATTTGCTCGCAGCTATGTACACGCATATATGCCGCCAATCGCATGTTTGAAAGATACCCTCTTAAACGTAGTTGAACATGAAATACAGTAAAAATCATGTTCTTGTTGCGATTTTATACGTTTGCCCGCGGAAAATCACTTGCTTATGTGCATAGAAATGACTTTTGAGCATTGACCAGCTTTTGTGTGGATAAATGATTTATACAAATAAAAAGTAAGCATGCTAACAGCTCTCATATTTTTACCCTGTTGCCTTTTGCCTCTGAGAAAAGAGAAGTTTATGGGGGTCAGGAGCAAAAATGCTTTTCCACCCCTCCCCCGCTTCACTTGTGACAGATCTTAACGCTAGTTTATTGATATCACTGCTTCTTTGCATTGTTGAAATCTAGCTGGGACCATTTGAAATGTTTAATTTTCCTTGTGCATAGGCTTTCTTCTTCTATAGTATGTTGTTCTGTCAAGTAAATATTTATGAATTCTCGTTTTGATCCTGCTTAATTATATATTATATTTTGCATAAACAAATTACATTTCATGTTGTTCAAATCAATAATAGATTTCTTTTGATTGAGCAAGTTCTTCCTTTTAAATTATAAATACACATTTTTCCTCCAGTGGTTTGATGTTTGGAAGTAAAAACTTAATTAACTACATCTATATTTGGATCTAATTGTATGTCACCTCTACTAATCCCTGGGTGTTTTTCTAAAGAAAATAAGGTTTAAAATAAATATAAACTTTGTCTTCAATTAAAGCAGCGTGCTCTGGGTTTAGGTGCTGCATCTTATTTGAAATTTCTCTGTACATGCTTGGTTTCAAATTTGTGTTCTCTGATCCAATTCATTTGGGGCAGTTTTTGGTAGTTAAGACGCCTGTTGGAACCTAGCTGGGGGCTTTGGGCACTAGTGTTGAAGAAGTATAGCGGCTATCTTTATGTTTAAAATTTATTGATGAATTATCACAATCCATTGCCCTCTCATATGGGGACTTGTAACGGGCTACTTGTCATTTTGTTTCTTTATATTTTCTGCTGTGGTAGATTTGTTAATACAGCTTCATGTTTTCTTGTGCTTAGCTTATGTTGTTAAAGGCGAATAAAAATAAAATGATTAAAAAAACAAAAATGAATATATCACCAGAGCATGGCTGGGAAAATGTTTGATTGCTATGGCTTCTCGCTGAAGGCAGCGAGGAGAAACGGCCACATTAAGCCAGTGGGAATCTTACATGCCTTCTGCCAGTTGCTCCTCTTTTCTGTGGACTCCGAGTACCCCAGTAATTGTCCAGATCCCTTGCCATCCCTTGCCTAGCACCTACATGCTGCTACCAATGGCTAAGGTGACAAAGTCAGCAACACTTAGGTTAGATCTTTTTTTTTTTTTCACAATATTGCTGGAATAGGTAGGTACTGCAATTGAAATCATCAGCTAGTTTCAGGTTGATGTAAACTGGCAGGCCTTGTGCTAGTCTGCATACTTAAAATAGGATTGCATGGGGCGTTTAGTCCAGCCCGAAGACAAATTCACTGATGCCATAAACAGCTGGTAGGTGGAGCACTAAGGAAGGGCCCAGCACTGACTGCAGAAAAGCAGAGAGCAGCACTTTCTTTTTGAAGCGAGAAGTGTGCTCAGTCCAGAATTATCTCCACACTCCCATAACCGGAGAGGCGCCCTTTCCCTAAAACACGTGCAGATCTGAATATTGGGTAAAGATCGCATCATCGTATTGTAGCAGACTATTTTAGTTTTGTAAATTAGAGATATTTGCATTACTGTTGAAAGGCTGGGATTATCACTTCCTTTCCATGCACTCACTGCTCTGCACACGTCAGTGCCCCTCTCTGTACTTTCTGTTCCACCCTACCCCCATCACCTGCCCCATCTTCAGATCCAGTATGTATGCCTACCTCCTTTCACTGCACTTCATGCATCCGGCAAAGTGGACTCTTGTCCTGGAAAGCTCATGGCCCAGTAAATCTATAAGGTTAGTCTATAAGTTGCCACCAGCCTCTTTGCCGTTTGATTGATTAGCATATTTATTTTGTTATTAATCCTGCCTTTCCAAGATCGCTCAGGCGGGTTAGCAGTAGATAACCCAGGATTCGAGACTTGCGTCCGTCTCCTCCCATGTCTACCCCTCCCCTTTTCCCAAATAATACAAACATACATCTTTATGGTGATAACAAAAGGCCGCAGTTTATTCAACTTAACCCGAGCCAACCTCTTAACAACAGTCCAAATACCCCAACTTCCCCTTCCTCCGCCGTAGCCCCCCCATTCGCTTACACCGCGTCCCGGTGATAAGCTGCCGTTTTGCCCCCCTTTCCCCCACTCACCCCGCCGCGTCACCAGCGAGGGTAAGCTTGCGGCCTGAGCATCGGCCCCCCCCCCTTGCTCGTTAGGCCTTCCCGTGTAGCAGCCCCAAGCTACACGGGCATTCCTCCCCCCCTCCGAACAGTGAATCACAATTACAAATATACAATCCACTATATGGCTCGGGTTTACCGCCACCACTGCGACAAGCACAACCAAACAACCAATAACATGGCATCCCAGGGAGGGAGGGTGGGAAACACAAACCCCTGCTTGCTCCTCTGCCTGGTTCCCAACTGCCGCGCTCCGCCACTCGGCTTCCCTATTAATCCTGCCGTTGTACCAATGGCGAAGCAGCATTCAAATTTGCTGCCTCCCCATTGGTACCCTCCACTATGCTCCCCCCCTCACCCTACTTGTCCCGCCCCCGCACACCGCCTCCCGCGCTCGCCCCTGAGTTACCGGCGGCGACACATTCGAGACTTGCATCCGTCTCCTCCCATGTCTACCCCTCCCCTTTTCCCAAATAATACAAACATACATCTTTATGGTGATAACAAAAGGCCGCAGTTTATTCAACTTAACCCGAGCCAACCTCTTAACAACAGTCCAAATACCCCAACTTCCCCTTCCTCCGCCGTAGCCCCCCCATTCGCTTACACTGCGTCCCGGTGATAAGCTGCCGTTTTGCCCCCCTTTCCCCCACTCACCACGCCGCGTCACCAGCGAGGGTAAGCTTGCGGCCTGAGCATCGGCTCCCCCCTTGCTCGTTAGGCCTTCCCGTGTAGCAGCCCCAAGCTACACGGGCATTCCTCCCCCCCCTCCGAACAGTGAATCACAATTACAAATATACAATCCACTATATGGCTCAGGTTTACCGCCACCAAACAAAGACTTAACTTTAGTAGTCTTTGTGCCCCCACTGCGGCCCCCTGTTACTCAGCTGTAGCCTAAGCCCATCCTCCAAGGCATTATTAAACAGGTCTATGCCAACATCGGAAAGGTGGACGCCATCCCCCAGAAAATAACCCCCCAGGAGATCCCAGGACCACTGATGCTGAATCCAGAAACCACCCTCCCGCACCAGCCATTTGCCCACCTGTCTATTCAATTTCTTCACGCCGTTGCGCCATAAAGGCTCACGCTGGTGTTTGAGGCGAATGATCACATCAGACCATCCCAATTTAGTGTGGGGCAAACGGTTCATGATGGAGGCCATGTCCTTTCACATCATTTGGATGAGCGCACGACAGGTCAAACGGCCTACATCGTTGCCACCCAAATGAATGATCAGCCATTCCGGGGCACCCCACCTGTCAATATTGCCTTGCAACAAATCACAGAGTTCTTCCCATTTCATCCCGCCTTTGCCGATCCACCGCACACGAACGTCCTCGCGAGTGAGATTCAAATGCTCGCCATACGACCTCTTCTTGGCACGACGGTAGGCACGATGGATGAAGGAATGACCCACAATCCAGGCACAATTCCTCCTCAACTCCTCCCCAGCCCGATCTGCAAAGCAAACAAACCCGTTAACAGAGGCCAAGCATGCGCACCCCCCCGACGGGAACCGCGCTACTGGCGGACGTATCCGCGAAACGCCGCCGACTTCCACCAGCCCAATGCCTTAATCCGCGCCTCGGACCATCCCATTTCAGCCGCCGTCGTAGCCGCACCGATTCGAAAAGAATGCGACGAAAAGCGTCCCGCGTCCCACCGCGTCCCACCGCACCGAATTGATACCGGGTGAGGGGGGAGCCGTCAGCGTGCACCAAAAAATGACCCCCAACCGGCGGGCGTGCCGCGAGGTATCCCAGCACCAAACGCACCGGGCAAACCAAGTCGCACGCATCCCGGACCAAGAAAATCCAGGCGCCCTTGCCTTTTGGATCAGTCTTAGACATACGAATCCGTAAGGTCACCCGCTCCGGAAACACACTCACATCCTTCACCTGCAACCCTTCCGGCCTCCCGTTTGCCACCCGGGACCGAGCTACTAACTCTCCGATCCGCAACGCGCCAAAGAAAGCCCATGAAAAAGCTAAACTAAACAGCGAACCCTCATACTCCGAACTACATACCCTGGCTAACCCCTGTATTAAAGCGATCAAGTCACCGTACCGGATGGGCAAACGCCTATCCACCCGCAGACCCTCCCCCTTACTCCAGCCCGCTAGGACTTTCTTAACGAAAAAACTGCGCAGGGGATTTTTCCGACCTTCCAGCTTACGGAAGAAAACATAACCCGCCAATTGACTCCGTACGGATGCCAAGGAAAAACCCGCCCCTTTTGCCCAAAGTATAAATGGAAGCACGTCCGGGTCCCTGCCCCTCCCCTTCCCTAACCCTGAAGAAAACAGAAAACGCGTCACTGCAGCATTTCCTGCCACGTAGGATCTCCAGGTTGCCGGGGCCACAGATCGCCGAATCAAGTCCCATGACGCAGCCTGCCCAGAGTCCACAGATGGGCTGGGACCCGCTCTCCATGACGATCCGCCTGTGGAGCCAAGACCCGAAAGGTGTCCCACTTAAAACGTGAGAGAGCATCAGCTATGAGGTTCACAGACCCGGGGACATGGCGCGCCCGCAGGCTGACATTCAATTGAAGGCATAACATTACCATGACGCGCAGGAGAGCAGAGACTCGCCAGCACTTCGCCGCCTGGCGGTTAACAACTTGCACCACCCCTAAGTTGTCACACCACCACACCACACGTTTATTGGCGAGGGCCCGACCCCAAATCGTCAGCGCCACCACTATCGGGAAGAGTTCGAGAAAGGTGATGTTCCTCACCAAACCTTCGCCCACCCACGTGGCCGGCCATGGCTCCGCACACCACTTGCCCCGAAAGTACAAACCGAAACCCGACGCCCCAGCCGCATCCGAATACAATTCAAGCTCGGCGGTGGACACTTCAGGCTCCATCATAATGCAGATCCCGTTGAACGAGCGTAAAAATTCCTCCCACACCGCTAGCTCCTCCTTCACCTGGCGCGACACCCGGATGAAATGATGTCCCGACCGAATCCCGACCGTCCGCGCATAGAGACGCCGTATGAAAGCCCGCCCCATAGGTATCACACGGCATGCAAAAGTCAGGGAACCGATTAGCGACTGCATTTGCCGTAGCGTCACCACCCGCACGCTGCTAACCAGCTGCCGCAACTTATCGACTTTGTCGTCCGGCAGTCGACAAACCATGTCCACGGAGTCCAGTTCGATGCCTAAGAACGTCAATCTGGTCACCGGGCCTTCAGTTTTATCCCCCGCGATGGGCACACCAAAGTGCGCGGCCGTGCGCAGAAAGCCCAGTAACTGCCGCCGACAAACATCGGCGTCCCCCGGACCAACAAATAAAAAATCGTCCAGGTAATGTAACGAATCCGCACACGCCGTATATTCCTTTGCTGCCCAGTGGATAAACGTGCTGAACATTTCGAACAAAGCGCACGAAATGGCACAACCCATTGGAAGGCAACGATCAATGAAGTATCCACCCTCAAAGGAAAAACCGAACAACGGGAAACAGGAAGGGTGTATCGGGAGCAACCGGAAAGCCGACTCGATATCAGCTTTCGCCAACAAAGCCCCCCGTCCCGCCCGTCGCACCAAATGTACCGCCTCGTCGAAAGATGCATATTTCACCACGCACGCGTCCCGCGGGATAAAATCATTAACCGACCCCCCTGGTGGGGAGGACAGATTCAAGATCAACCGAAATTTTCCCGGAACCTTCTTCGGAATAACCGCTAAGGGAGATAAATGCATCCTTTCGTAAGGCGGGCTCGGGAAAGGCCCCACTACCCGACCCTGCTCCAGTTCCTCCCTAAGTTTGGACCAGGCCACCTGACTCAGTCGAAGAACTGATCAAGAATTCCTAACCCTGCCCCCCTGCCCTGGACCCACATATGGGATCCTAAAGCCTTCAGAAAACCCCGCCCGTAAAATAGCAGCTGCAACCTTATTGGGATACTCGCGCAAACCCGCCAACAATTTGGGCACCCGAATCGGGGAGTCCGCCTTACATCCTAAGGCAGCCCTACTTGGGTCCCTTTCCAACCCCCCCCCCCCCCCCCCCCGGCCCCGTGGGCACATTTAACGGCCGAGTGGGCTCCTCCACAGGTGGCGCAAGCATGCCGGAACTTGCACTCCGGAAACAAGCAGGTAAGCTTGTTGAAACGCCAACATATGTCCCCCGCCCCTCCCACCCCTTTTGCGCCTGACTCAGCACTTCGTGCTGCCCCGATGCGAAAGGACTGCCCTTTAGCAAAACCCCCCGACAACACAGCTCCGGACGCAGCCCCCCCTACTGTCGCTTGGCTCTTCCTTCCGGACCCCACACTCTTGTTAGTCATCTGTGTCAACCACAGATGTATATCCTGAGAGCCCCAGGACATAAACTTGTTCCCCGCCATCTTGTCCCGGAATTTCTCATCGTAGTTGAGCCAAGCCCAACCATCATAATCCTGAAAAGCCCCTAGGATGCTGTCCGCATAGGATAGCAAAGCACCATACTGGGAAGGGTCGAAGGGACTCACTACGCTTGCCAACCTTAAAAAACCCCTCATCCAGTTTACAATGTTCTTAGCTATACGCGGTATAGACCCACTCCGCCAAAGGCGTTTCTTAGCCTTTTTAGATAATCTTTTCCCTCCACGGCGCCCCTCTAGCAACTTAAAAATATTAACAAATTTGCGCTTCCGAATACGCTTCAGCAGGCGGGTCGGCACCTCTTCCCATAACTCCGAGAGGGAGGCCACGGCCGGTTGCTCGACATCACATTTAGGCCCTTCCCCTAGAACCGCCCTCCGACTCGGCCGAGACCCACTGGAACCCGTCCCCGAAGACGAGGAACTGCCATCGGAGTCCCCTCTGGATCTCCGTCGCACCCCTTCCCTCCCCCGTCCCCGGTGCACAGAACCTTCCTTACCTGCTTCCATATGGGAGCTGGGAGCATCCACGAGCTCCGGTCCCTGGCCCGGTCTCACAGCGTCCTGTCGGCCCTCGCCTCCGTCCATCCGCCATTGGACCGGCACCGCTCCCGCAGCCGCACTCTCGTGGGCCCTCCAGGGCTCCCTGCTCGACGGACCCGGAAGGTCGTCCTCTGCCAAGTCTGTGAAAAAAGTCTCCGTACCAGCATGCCCCTGGCCGGACCCTGCCGACTTGGCACGGGTCGCGCTGTCTGGAGGCACCCGGACCTCAGGCTGGTGGGCCATCCCATCCGGACCCTGCATGCCCGTAGCCCAGCCCGTGGCACCAAGGGAAATAGGATCACCTGGCTGCAAGCCTGGTGACAGTCCGCCGTGCAGGCCGGCCGCACTGGGCCCTTGAATAAAACTGTAACCGGCCCTTGCCATGTAACCCAGGACCTCCGCCAGGACAGCAGCCGAAACTGGCTGGGAGGGGCCTCCAGGGAGGGGGGCCGGGTAACGAGGACCGGGGGGCGGGGGGTGGTGCGCGCTAGGGCCCCGCACTAAACGGGAGCCGGCACGGGGTGCACCCCTGCCCCGTGGAAAATCTGATGGGTCCACATGAACAGGGCCCCTGCGAGAAGCGCTGCGCCGCCGGCCGGCAAGGCCAGACCGCGCTCTGGGCATGACGGGGAGGGCCCGGGTACCTTGGGGAGGGGCTGCACCGAAGGGCTCCGCGGGAGGTCCAGCGCTGCTCGAGCAGGGCCTACGGCGCCTCTCCTCTACATCGGAAGGAGTGAAAGGGGTGGGACCGAGAACCCCCGACATGGCCGCCGGCTCAACAGCCCCGGCAGGAGAAAGGAAAATGTGTTGAGCCATGGCTGAGCCGCCAGGCCGCGACACAGGGGAGTTAGTAGCGGTGTCACTCTGCGCAGCCGCTTCCCGGGCCGGCGCAACAGGGCACCCCAAGGTAAGGGCGAAATGTGAGCCAGGGCTGGCCGCAAAGGGGGGGGGGGACACTGGCCGGAGGGGGGGGGGGTGGGCCCGGCGTCGGGCTCCGGACCACTTTCGCCAGATTCGACGGCGTCGGGGGCGGGAGAACCCGGGCACAGGGCGGGAGCCAATGGAGGGGGCAGGGAAAAACTATCAGCCGGCGAAACCGCCAAACTCACCGACGGCACAGAGCCCTGTGCCTCAGCTGGGCTGCCGACTCACGAGTCCAGGCCCTGATAATTCACGCCCCGTACGCCTAGGCCGCGAACGTGATCGCGCCGTGTGCTGCACTCGGGAGCGCCGCATGGCAGGGAAAGGGGCCCGTACGCCACGCAAAAGGAAGACCGGGCAGGCGAGCGAGCGGGAACGATTAACTGTTCCTCTTAGCGCCTCGCTAAGACCGCCGAGCCGCGAAACGCACAGAAGGGAACAGGCAGGCAGCAAACACAAACCCCTGCTTGCTCCTCTGCCTGGTTCCCAACTGCCGCGCTCCGCCACTCGGCTTCCCTATTAATCCTGCCGTTGTACCAATGGCGAAGCAGCATTCGAATTTGCTGCCTCCCCATTGGTACCCTCCACTATGCTCCCCCCTCACCCTACTTGTCCCGCCCCCGCACACCGCCTCCCGCGCTCGCCCCTGAGTTACCGGCGGCGACACGGGACAAGCCCGTGTCGCCTTCTTATATATAAAGAGTCAACATGTAGTAGAGGTAGATGCACAAAGCCCTTGTATATCAGTATCATTCTATAGTAAAGGATGGCTGAAGTTAATCCTGTTAGTGCATGTTCCCTGGATAAATCCCTGCTGCTCATACATTCATTTTTAATATGTTGTCAAGATAATGATCAGTCTCTTGGCTGTCTTACTTGATGCAGTGGTAGTTTATTAGATTAGGTTATGAATTACACTGGGCAGTTATGACATCAGTCTTCTAATTTAGCTTAAAATGATATTTGCCGGCTTGTTTTACAGTGCAGCTTTGTTCCTTTTGGATTTTTTTCTTTATTCTTTTATTGTGTCACAGGCATTGCTTTTTTGTTTCTAATTCTGTGGCCCCTCCCCCTTTATTTTTTGCATCGTGTGCAATGATTTTATGTGCAAGGGCACCCTTTAGGCCTTTGTGTGGTCCAAATGGATTGCTCGCCTCATTTGGAATAAAAACAACAAAACATATTTAGATGCAGTAGCATTAATTAGCTGTGTCTTGCGTCAGCTGCATTTATTTTGATTTTGTTCTCCCTCGCCCCTCCCCAAAATAAAATGGCTTTCAGTCATTTTGTTTTATGCATCTGGCTGATTTATTCTTTTCATTTGCTCTTTGTATGCTTTCCAACATATGGAATGTTGGAAAGAGTCATGTACAAGGGATCAATGTCCATCTGTGGATAGGCACAGTAACTCCAAAAATGGGATGGAAATTCACTAAATTTGGCATGCAAGAAGAACATGAATATCTGAGATGAGTTTGAATACCAGAAATATCAGATCCATATTTTCAGAGAAATGAGCTTCCAAAAATAAATCCTATTGCTTTCTATGAGAAGCTGTTAAAATGTTGACCAGTAGAGATGTGAATCGGAACTGAAATCCGAACCGATTCTGGTTCCGATTCACATCTATAGAGATGTGTATCGGAACTGAAATCCGAACCGATTCTGGTTCCGATTCACATCTCTATTGACCAGTGCTCCATTCCAAACAGCCCTCTTCTCCTATCAGCAGTCTGCCACAGAGAAACACAGGCAGACAGAGACAGGAAAAATAACTGAATCAACTCTGGCAAAGGATGATACAAAAAAGGTGCTTCCACATCCCATACCACCCCCCCCCCCCCCCAAATTACCCTGACACCCACCCTACATTTCTCATACACACTCCAAAACCCGCATACTCTCACATAAACCCCCTACAAACACAGTACCACACATCTCCCACATACATTCCTACATGCTTCTCCCTACACACACACAGGAAAAATAAATTATATGGCTTTTTAATTCAACCCCCTACATACCCTTGTACACACACACACACACACACACACACACATGCTACAACCACATTCCTGTAACCACACACCCCAAATATATACAACAGCTATATCCTACACCCACAAAAACACACCGAATTCCACTTATCACACAACCTTGTCACACATTACCCACCCAACACACATCCTGACACCTACATATACCCAATTACATGCTCCATATTTACATATACACCTATACCCCTCCACACACATCCAACTTAAACACAGTCCCCACGCACATACAACCCCCACCCACAAATGCACACATATACTCCCTCATAACATTTTCTATCTATAGACAAACCCCACAAACCCCATCTTCTACCTACAGACACACCCCACAAACCCCATACACACAATCTCCTACCCACCCAAAAAATGCCCCTATATATCTATCCCTCCCAGATACCTCACACTCACACACTTACACTGCACATAGCTCTATAGCCCCTGAACACATAACACACCTCCACATCCCCAAACACATTCTTGCAATTGCCATCCTTGCACATCCACAGACATCCCCCACAAAATCTTACCCAACCCCACCTATATTCAGTTCCTTAGGAGAAACTGTGTCCAATTGAAAAATCAGTCTGTTCGGGCTGTTGTAGATCTTGATCAAAATCACCTCTCTGTACAGAGGTAATGGGATGCTCCAGCATCGCAAAATTCACATTCATGGGAGAAATCCAGTGGATTCTTCCACTGGCTAAGTCAGCAAATTAAATGTTCAAAAATGCATGTGTGAAGGGATATACAAAAGAGATCCCCAGAATACCTTAAGGGACCCAATCCAGAGATCTGTCCTGTTCCACCTTAAGCCTGAGACAGCCGGGAATCCTTGTCTGGGAGGAGGAGCCTGGGAAGGTGTATATCTAGCCAGGCCCAGGAGGGAATCTTAGGAAGCCCAGACCAAGAAACTATAAGTTGATACATTGCTACTTTTGTTTAATAGCTGCAAAGAGCTGTAGAGTTGTTTTTCTGTTCTGAATTAATAAAAGTTCATGAATAACCAGCCAAAGCCTAGCCTGTGTCTATTCTCTGGCCATTTCCCACAGCGTGCTCGAATCCAACATATAATTTTTCCTATGTAGAATAAGGGGCATGGAAAGTGAAACTATCACTTTGGAGCAATAACAGTTGTGTATTGTGTTCATTGAATATAATCCTGTAACCATTGAAGGAAAACTCATATACAAAGCACTTTCCACAGGAAACATGCCCCTTCAACAATGATTCCTGATTATCGGATGGGGTATAGAAGATAGAATTCACTATCTCATATATTCAGTGCCCTCTTAAATGCAAATAAGGGCTTTGCCCAGAAGGGTACATGCAGCTGTAATATATTCCAATGTTGTGTAATGTTCTTGTAGATCGATTATACTTGCAGTGAATACAAGAGCACACATACAATGTGTGAGTCAGTGGTCATGGCACCTGTTTGTAATACTAAATCTCTATTTGTCCATCTAGCTATTCTGTAGGCTTTTTGAACAACATAAACAGATTAACTGCAATCAAGAAATTGCTGTCTTGCCTCAATCGCACTTGCTTTAAATTCATCCATATATGTACATAGACATCATAGTCATAAAAATTGGCTCACTGGCAAACTGTTACGAAGTCTCAAAGGGTGACAACTGGAGTGCTTAAAAAGTGTGTTATGGTCAATGGGTTTCCAAAAAATAGAATACTGGAACCCCATGGGAGAAATGGTAAATGCGATGTCCAAAAAAGAAACCATCTGAGTGCTAGCGACATATGCGAACTGTAGATTCGCATCATTTAGCCACTGCACAAATTGAATTAGCTGCTCAGCATTTCCAGTGCACAGTAAAAATATATCATTGATAAACCATCTCCAGAGTTTAATATATCTATTAAAGGGGCCCACCTAGAACCAAAGGGGCATTTCTCCTATGGGAAGTGCTCTGCATGTGAGTTTTCCTACAACGATGACAAGATTATTTTCAATGAACACTGGTGCATGATTACAGCAAACCATGTATTACACTAGTTGAGGCTTTATGCCTACCATAGTTTGACAAAACAGGTTGTGATGACACTAGTATTATGCTAATTGAGTTTCTCACTAGCTCTTTTTTGTGGTTTCACATGAAGAAACTTGCCCACAAACTTAGATAAAGATTTTAATATAGAGCAGAAGCCCAACACAGTAGATTTTCCTGGAGATGACTCCAAATGTTTATGAATTTTTAGTAGCAAATAAAAACATGGAACTTGTGGATACAAGTTCCAAGTTTTTATTCACAACTTCTATTCACAAGTTTTATTTTTATTCACAAGTTGTATCCACAAGTTCACATGGAACTTTTGGATACAACTTGTGGATGCATGGAACTCTGCCAGAAAAGAAGCCTCTTTAATGGTAATACAACCCTTAGACAAGTCATCATCAACTAATAAACCCACCCATTCCATCAAACCCATGGTGGGATCAGATCACAATTTTTTGTCAGTAGAATCATTGTTCTTTATAGTGTATTTTGGAAGATACAGCCATTTTTTTCATCATTTTCTACAGTTCAATATTATTTACAACATTGATTGGATGATATGGACAATTTATTATACATTGATAGTATATTTTTTGTGATCCATAGGGTGGGTTGTTATCTGATATAGGGCCTTATTTACCAAGGCTATCGCAGGCTTGCGCTGCTAGCGCAAGCCTGCGATAGCCTGCAAAGGTAGCGCACGCCTGTGCTACATAAATCGGGGCGGAGTCGGCCCCGGAAGAGGAGGAGTCGGGGCGTCACCGGGGCCGACTCCGCGAAGACGCCGCAGACAACGAAAAGGTTAGGGGCCTTTTCGCACCCAATAGCTACACCTTCTATGGTGGCGCTATTGGGTGTGAAACCGGTAGCGATCGCTGCGGGCTAGCGCAGGGTCCCCGCCCCCCATTAGCGCAGTTTTCTAAAGTATCGCAGGCCTGCGATACTTTAGAAAATGAGGCCCATAGCTTTATTTCATTGTATATGAAAATTAAGAATTTGATAAAATATAAATAAAAAAACAGGGTTTGTTTATGCCTTTTGTGTTATGGTAGCTATGTCCAGTAAGGATGTATATCATGAAGGCGAGGTTATGCCTCCATTTAATTAACACCACCTGTTTTATTCTTTTTTAATTTTAATTTTTTAGTTTGTTTTATAGCTTTAATTTTTGTATTTTTAAAATCCTTGTATTCAACATCTGATATTGCCATTGCTATCGGTCTTTTAATCTCTCAACGTGCTTGGAGAGGATGGCTGCTTTCAATAGTTTCAAATGAAGAAAAGTAATTCTCTTTCTGTGTAGCACCTGACTCTTATTGCACCCAGTCTCTCAAAGTATTTAAATAGGGTGGCTAGTTATATTGTTCAAAGTAAGAGTAGAGTTCTTCTTAATCCTCACTGCATGTAGCCACACTCTTTTATTGTGCCCGACACTGCCAGTGTTTTGGCAGAACACCACCTGCTTCAGGGGCTAGAGAGATAATTGAAGTTATCGGAGAGAATTCAATTCCGAGGCGCCATTTTCAAACACCTCTTTAGTAACACCACTGCCACGATGCCTAGTGGAAACTGCTGGTTTCATACAGATAGCAAAGCATACCAGTGCAGTAAAATTTAATTTCAGAAGTCTTAGAATCCTGCTCAAATCTTATCGACAAGGTTTAACAGAAACTGAAAGTGTTTCATTAGGAAGTAAAATGTCAAAATTTGTATTAATTGCTGTTGCTTATATAATCCTGTGGTTTGTTTATTTTCCAGCTGGCAAATGGTGGATCCTGGACAGTGGCTTGTTGAACATTACCAGCGTAACATTTGATGATCGAGGAAAATACACCTGTGTCGCCTCCAATACTCATGGCAGCGTGAATAATACAGTTACTCTGAGAGTTATCTTTACCTCTGGAGATATGGGGATCTATTACATGATTGTCTGCCTGATCGCTTTCACTATTGTTATGATCTTGAACATCACCAGACTGTGCATGATGAGCAGCCACCTCAAGAAAACCGAGAAAGCCATCAATGAATTCTTCCGAACAGAAGGAGCTGAGAAACTTCAAAAGGCTTTTGAGATTGCAAAGCGTATCCCAATCATTACTTCAGCTAAAACCCTGGAGCTTGCCAAAGTGACTCAATTCAAGACTATGGAGTTTGCTCGTTACATTGAGGAGCTGGCCCGGAGTGTTCCCCTTCCACCTCTCATCATGAACTGCAGAACAGTAATGGAGGAAATCATGGGGGTGGTCGGCCTGGAAGACCAGGGACAGACCTTTGTAAGGCAGGTTCCTGAAGGTCGAGAGGCCTCTAATATATGTGAGGTCTACGCCATGCCCAATGCTTTAATGCGCAGCGACTCCCCGGCTGACGATTCCGATGCCTCGTCGCTCCATGAACAGCCACGACAGATTGCAATAACGGTGTCGGTGCACCCACTGTCTAGCAAGGAAGGTACAGATGCCCAGTCACAGCATAGTGAGCAGTCTGATGTCAAGGAGGACCACATAGCACAAGCAACAGCACTTTCTACCGAACTGTCCCCAGTCCCCCTGACAGATAGCAAAATGACATGTATTATTTATGAAAGCCATGTATAATATTTATTCTCAAAATCTATGCATATCAAGGAAATCAGGTGGGGCCCTTTTTAAAACGGAAAAGCACTTACCACTAAGCCTTACTGGTTAAACTATATTGTGAGGAAAGCATGCATGTGGGCTGCTGATTACTTTCTTCCCAGTCTTACAATCTGTTGAGGGCTGAATAATTACTATTATTGTTTGCTGTTATGGAATCATGTTATGTACCAAAAAATGTTTTACCTTGTAGATTTCCATATCAGTCTCCTCATATGTGAAGGACCTCCAGATATGATCACGCCAAGGTGCTAGACACTGGATATGCTAAACAAAATCTCCTTGGTTTATTTTATTTCCTGTTTCTGCCAGAGCCTATTCATTTTCTTTGTGGTAATAAAAAAAAATGCAGTTCTGAATTTAAAATAATGCCCAGGAGGCAACACTGTGATAGCAAAATAAAATTCCCATTATTATTAAGGTTCCAATTCATTTGCCAATTACATTATCAATTAAAGAGTGATAAAAGAGGATTTTAGATGTATGAGCTCACAGAGATGATAACTGTGGGTATTATATAGGCACCAGAAAATAATGAACTTTGGGCCTCATTTTCAAAGCACTTTACCGCGTGCGATAAATTCGCGAATCGCGTTAACAGCTGTTAACGCGATTCGCGAATGCAAATTAGTCATTTGGTATTCAGGGGGCGGAGTTGGGGCGGAGCATATGTAAAGCGGGAACCTGTGTATCGTGTGCGGCGATTTGGCCAACATTTTCTCCACCTAGCATGTTGTTGCCCAGGTAGAGTGTCCATCAAGCTAGGTGGAGAGAACGTTGCCCAAACCACTTCTTGGTGTGAGCGTCCTCACTCCGACGGCCAGCAAATCTGCACTAGAGACCACTGTTCTGTCCGTAGGTCTCATGTGGAATGCAAAAGTGGCCCCCAACCCCCGACGCTCATACCTAATCCCCACCCCGAGTTAGTAGGTAGCCCTCCCATAGGGATTCAAATACCTATGTAGGGCATAGGCCCTATAGTAAGGTTCTCTCTCTCTCTCTCTCTCTCTCTCTCTCTCTCTCTCTCTCTCTCTCTCTCTCTCTCTCTCTCTCTCTCTCTCTCTCTCTCTCTCTCTCAAGCCTGCAACAGGCTGTCTGGGACTATCTCGCACCGCGATAAAACCCTGAAAGAATCATCGTGCAGTGGGAAAACATCGCATGCGGCGCTAATGTTTTCGCGAATGGCGAAAACATCGCCGCACACGATGTTTCCCCACTGCACGAAAGAAGCCTCATTTGCATTGGTAACGCCCCCTAATGCGTTACCAATGCGATATTGGAAAATAAGGCCCTTTGTCTTCTTTAGAGGGGAGAGACTGACTATATACATTCATACATAGGGAAAACTGAATATACTGGCTGAATGCAAAAGGAGGAATCATTTGATTACTGCACGGGTATGATGAGGCATTTACTTTGCATGAACTTAAACCAAAATGGTGCTTATTAGAGCTCTTCTCTTCACCTTGCTAACACGACTAGATGCAACTTTCCTGAAAGGCTTGAGATGGCCCCCAATGTGGTAAACAAATTAAAGTGCAGTCTGCAAGTTGGAATCTTGGACTAGGCTATTATTTTGTTTTAAGTTCTACAGTGTTTTCGCTGAACAGGGAAAATAAATTGTAAGGTCCATATTCAGCGCCGTTTTTGACCAGTTAGGTTTGGCACTTAGCTGGACAAAAACCTGGGATTTAAAAATCCCACCAGTCTGACTGCCCTGGGCATGACCAACTATTTGACTGAAAAGTTAGCTGAATAAATTCAGGGCAGAAGTCGTTCTCTGGCTACCCCCTAGATTAGTCAAAATGCTATAATTTTGCATGGATAATGCCCACGATAAGAAAAAGAGGTGTGTTTATGATAATTTTAGAATTATTGGTTTGCATAGGTAGCTTTTCACGCTGGGGTACATTTTAAAACACAGCGCACACACGTACTTTTGTTCGCATACCAGGCGCGAACAAAAGTACGCTGGATTTTATAAGCCACGCGTATCTTATAAAATCCAGGGTCGGCGTGCGCAAGGGGGTGCATATTTGTGCAACTTGCGCGCGCCGAGCCCTGCGCGCACTGCCCGTTCCCTCAGAGGGAACTTTCCTTACACCTCCCCCCACCTTCCCCTACCTAAACCCCCCCTCCCCCCCTCGGCCCTATCTAAACCCCCTCTACCTCTATCGCACAAGTTACGCCCCCGGATGACTCACCAACCACGTTATGCCCCCCAACACGCCCACCCCAAGAAAGCCCCGGGACTTACGGGCATCCCGGGGCTTTGCGTGCACCAGAAGCCTATGCAATATAGGCTCGGCGCGCGCAGGGCCGTTTTAGAAGGGTTATGCGCGTACCTTATGCGCGTAACCCTTTTAAAATCCAGCCCATAGTGTCCAGAGAGAGAGCGATAGAAGTCAACTATTTATATCACTATAGGAGGGCCAACTAATAACTCGAAGTGAGGTTTTGATGGTGGTTTAGGGTTTTGGGGCCAGTTTGACATGTAGAGTGAGACGTACGAACAGCATGGTACACCTCAGTGAAGATTTGACGTCATTTGGAGTGAAGAAGTCTCATAAAGATGAGATTTGTACAGTGTTCTCTTGTCCTAGCTTGATGGTCTCTATAACAGGGGACTTTCAAGCTAGGGTGAGAGGACAATGTATAAATCTCATCTTTGTAAGACTTTCCTCACTCCAAATTATGTCAAATCTTCACTAAGGTGTACCTTGCTCTCACTAAGGTGTCTCACTCTGCATGTCAAACTGGCCCCAAAACCCTAAACCACCACCAAACCCTCACCTCGAGTTACTAGCTGGCCGTCCTATAGTGATATAAATAGTTGAATACTGTAAAAGCCTCCCCAGAGGTTCTCTCTTTCTTTCTCTCTCTCTCTCTTTCTCTCTTGCTCTCTCTCTCTCTCTTTCTCCCCCTCGGAGGGGCCCTGATAGCTAGGCTGGCTCTCTGGGAGCTTCAAAACTACTAAAAATGGTCCACCCAGTGGTTGTATTACCATAAAACATGCCCCTTTTCCTATCGCATGCGATATTTTTTGCATTTTGATAAATACAGGCCTAAGTTAGCTGGATAAGTTTATCAAAGAGGGCCATCGCCCACAATAAAGGAGTGTTTGGGGTATTGACCCCATTACCCGATAGCAGTCCCAGCACAACCAGCTGGGACTGCTATCGGCTTCTATACAGCCATTTGTTTCACAGTCAGCTGTCTTAAACGTATCTTCGATGCAGCTATCTTCAGCACAATTGGCCATCTTAGATCAGGACCTCTCTTTTGTTTTGACACAGTTACATGACCCTTTTAACACTAGGATTGCTATATACAGATTATGCAATTTAAGTGTAATACTGTATCTTTCCAAACAACTTCAACAATCAGCGGGAGATATAGCTATAGTTAGGGACCTTTGTTTTCAGTTTTTATTTTATTTTGCCTGGTTTTCGAATTGATGATAAGAAAAATCACTGGAAAAAATTACTTTGTTATAATACACAAGAAAATAATCAATGGAAAAGTTATTTTTCCAATGATATTTTTTTGTGATCGCATTGAAATTCCCAGGAAAAATAAAATAAAAACTGAAAACAAAGGTCTCTAGCTGTAGTTAAGAACTGCACACAATGGATATCACCAGGTCCACTAGATCCTTATATTCAAACATTCAAGGAATTGCTATTGCAGGACTTAGCAGAGGTCGAGAGATGCAATAGCAGGACCTTTTACAATATGTGAGCTGAAAAAAAATTACTTTGTGCATCTTGAAGTCAAAGGGGGAGCTGTAGTAGTTCAAGATACACATATATAGCACCTATAGTACAACATTTATCAGATGGTAAATATTTCCAGTTGATAATGGCCGATCCCACAGTAGAGATACTACAACAGATTAAGATGTTATTGCAATTTACTCAGATAAAGAGAGATCCTTCTTGTTGGTGTACAATCTGCATATTCTAATGTTATATGCATTTCCAAAAGTCCACAAATCATTAGTGAACCCTCCTATTCCTTCAATTATATCTACTAATGGGTCTCTACTGGAGCCTTTGGCCACATTTGTTGATTACTTTATACAACTGGCAGTTCAGTCAGTACACCATTCAAAAAGGAAAAAACTTCACATAAATATCTAAATCATTTTAAATAAAAATTATTCAACAGGATGTCATCCAAAAAGGAGGAAAAAAGACCTCAGAGCCTCAGTACCTGTTTTCAACGGAACAATGTGATATTCAAGAGGTTGTGCCAATCATAGGTCTTAAAAAAAACCTCCAGCCACCTAATTTACTTTTATTATTTCCAACAATTTTTTTATCTTCTTTATTATTTTTTTATTTTCTGTAAAAGTTCCACACCAGTACTGGAATTCATAAAACCATTGAAGAATCCCAATCTTGTAAACTGCTTAGTATATAATTGAGAGTTCTTTCAAACACTGCATCTGAATAGTATAGTTATCTGAACACTGATGTTATATATATCTAGCATCTGTTTCTTCAGCGAGGTATTGCTGAAGTAAAAAATCATGGAGGCAGAGATTTCCTGTTTTAAGTTTGAGCCTTGACACAGCCGGTATGGCGAAACGTTAGCTGACGTCGGCTCTTATTCTGAACAAGGTTCTTTTGGCTTTTGAATTTGTACAAGTCTTTCACCTATCCGGTTCATTTACTTGCTAGTAGGATCAACAAGGGAAACAGATGCTGGATATATATAACATCAAGAATCAGATAAGTGTTATTCTTTAAAACACTATGGGGCGGATTTTAAAAGCCCTGCTTGCATAAATCCGCCCGGATTTACGCGAGCAAGGCCTTGCGCGCCGGCGCGCCTATTTTCCATAGGCCTGCCGGCGCGCGCAGAGCCCCGGGACTCGCGTAAGTCCCGGGGTTTTTCGAGGGGGGCGTGTCGGGGGCGGGACGTGTCGTTTCGGGAGCAGGCCCGGGGGCGTGGTTTTGGCCCGGGGCGGTCCGGGGGCGTGGCCGCGCCCTCCGGAACCGCCCCCGGGTCGCATCTCGGCGCGCTAGCGGCCCGCTGGCGCGCGGGGATTTACTTCTCCCTCCGGGAGGCGTAAATCCCCCGACAAAGGTAGGGGGGATTTAGATAGGGCTGGGGGGGTGGGTTAGATAGAGGAAGGGAGAAGAAGGTGAGGGGAGGGCGAAAGCGAGTTCCCTCCGAGGCCGCTCCAATTTCGGAGCGGCCTCGGAGGGAACGGAGGCAGGCTGCGCGGCTTGGCGCGTGCCGGCTGCACAAAATCGGCAGCCTTGCGCGCGCCGATCCTGGATTTTAGCGGCTACGCGCGTATCTACTAAAATCCAGCGTACTTTTGTTTGCGCCTGGTGCGCCAACAAAAGTACGTGAAGGCGCACTTTTTTAAAATGTACCCCAATACTATTCAGATGCAGTGTGTGAAAGAACTCTCAATTATATACTAAGCAGTTTACAAGACTGGGATTCTTCAATGGTTTTATGAATTCCAGTACTAGTGAGGAACTTTTATAGAAAATAAAAAAATAATAAAGAAGATAAAAAATTGTTGGAAATAATAAAAGTAAATTAGGTGGCTGGAGGTTTTTTTTAAGACATTGTTCCATTGAGAACAGGTACTGAGGCTCTGAGGTCTTTTTTCCTCCTTTTTGGATGACATCCCGTTGAATAATTTTTATTTAAAATGATTTAGATGTTTATGTGAAGTTTTTTCCTTTTTGAATGGTTTATTATATCTTTTTTTTTTTAAACTTTATAAGTTTTTCTAAACAGTTAACAAGAATATACTTGGCAAGCAATGATATACAGAGAAAAGAAAACACACATTCACATATTATTCAATACACAATAAAGCAAATATCTTATCACTAACATTTAAATCTCTGAAATATCCTGTCAGACCACAATTTGAGGGGATTTCAGTTGTAAATATTAGAGATGTGAATCGGAACCGGAATCGGTTTGGATTCCGGTTCCGATTCATATGTGGGGGTTTTTCCATCGGGCCCAATCACGTTTTGTTTATCGGCTGCGCCCCAGCCGATAAACAAAAAACCCACCCCGACCCTTTAAAAGTAACCCCTTAGCTTCCCCCCACCCTCCCAACCCCCCAAATTAGGCAGTGTAAGTGAAGACTCGAAGCCAACAATTAAATCCCACAGGGCCTCAAGAGACACTGCCTCAGGACGAGCAGGAATGGCAAAAAATTCACCACCATCGGTATCACAGTTTCTCGGGAAGGAAGAGGCAAGGAAAGGCCTGACCCGGGACCCAATCTCAAACAAAAGCCTGATATTCCAGACACCAAGAGAGCTTCTATAGAGTGCGCAGGTATAGAGAATGAGCCTGGATTCAGTGGCGAGTCTCAGAGAGAGACCCCCCCCCTCCACTGCGGATGCAGGAATCATGTCATCGCGAAGTGCTGTGGTGGCACTCTCCGGAATGGTTCTGTGCGCTGGAGGCTGGCAAAGTTCTGGGCTCAAGGACACCTCCTCTGCAGGCAAACGCAGCTCTCCCAGACCATGCTGCACACCAGACTCCTCGGCTCCAACCAATGCTGGCGAGGACATGAAGCAGGTGATGGCCAGTTGTTGTCCAGAAGAGGGAAGAGGGTCAGCTTGGAAGGCAAATGCGCTTGGAAGGCATGTCAGGCAAACAGAAAGGAAAATAGGACAACAAATGCTGCATGACCTCATTACACCACCATCTTGCCTCTCCCCCATTTTTTTCCTTAATTTGAGCATTTCCGCAGGACTCAAATGAGTTTCCTGAAGGAATACTACCTTGGAGTGAAGTTTATTTAATCGCAACAATACCTTTTCCCTTTTCACTGGGGTCCCTAAGCCGGCCATATTCCAGGCAACTAGCTCAAGGGTCATGGTTTAAAAACAAAACAAAACATGAAATCTGAAAGAGATGGGCTAACCCAAAAGAATATCTCGCAAGGATGGAAATTGCAAATAAATGCCACTGCCCTTTCCCAGTAATACAATTATAGATACCTGCCGAACTAAACCAGTAGACTTATCTACCAGTAAAAACCACATCAGAACTGAATTTTTAGCATCAAAAGCCCTCTTCCCCCTCACCCACCCACCCTCCCCTTCAAGCACCAAAGGAAAAAAAGCTTAGAGTCAAAAACAGAATTATCCCCACTGGGGAATGTCTCCAACTTTTAACTGAGACATATAACAGTCCCTTGTAAAGGGACAAGGAGTCACACTGATGGTAGACGTGTTTGGCCAACACCCTACAAATAAGGGTAAGTACCCCCCCCCCCCCCCGAACTAAAGTTATATACCTCCACTGAGTTTACAATAAAAGAGAGTGGGAGAATGCATATAAAAGATAAACACCCAGAGAATTCACCAAACATTGAACCCCAACAGTATTAATCAGAATATTTTTTACTACTCCTTAGAGATAGTGTTGTCGAGATTAGAAGAATCTAAACGTCCCATCTTCAAGTAGGATGGTTGATGTCGCTGGCAGGCAGTGCCTTTACAAAATCGCTTGCCGCTGGGGCCTTTTCAAAGATCTGTGCAGTTCCCTGGTGCCAAATCTTCAACTTATATAGCACAGAAAAGTGAATTTTCCTGGATACTAATTTGGTGCAGACAGAAGAAAACTCTTTACGCATGCTCAATACGCTAGGCGAGAAATCTTGGAACAGCAAGATCTTCCTATTTTCGAACTGGAACTCTCTGGATTTGCAATACTACTGCAAAATAAGAGCTTTACGAGCATAGTTCAAGAGCCAGGCAATTAACATCTGCGGCCTTCGCACAGTGTCTGCAGCCTCTTTGCTTCCTATCCTATGTGCCCTCTCAATGAGGCCCAACAGCGAGGGCGCAAACGAGGGAAACACAGAATGCAACCAGGCCTCAAGTGCATGTTGCAAATCAGAGTTAGAAATAGTATTCCAATGA
The DNA here is from genome assembly GCF_901001135.1 of Rhinatrema bivittatum. NCBI lineage: Eukaryota > Metazoa > Chordata > Amphibia > Gymnophiona > Rhinatrematidae > Rhinatrema > Rhinatrema bivittatum. The sequence continues at coordinate 88,785,716 of NC_042615.1, read as the reverse complement.
ACCGGAGATTGTTATGCCTCGATCGGTTTTCCAAATCATTGATTTTGTCATCTCTGCTTCTGGCAACCTTTTCCAGCTCCTCCACTCGACGCTCCAAAGCCCTATCAACCTCCACCAATGCCACTCGCCCCTCCACCCGTTCAGTCCTGGTGTCATACTCTCCTAGGGAAGCTCTCACCTCTGTTCTTTGCTCAGAGATCTAGTGCAGTCTTACATCCAAAGCAGTTACCACTGCTTGAGAAATCTTCTCCTCTGGGGAGTCTTCCTCGGGATCTACGGGTGGGTCTGAGAGAGCGGCGGCCATTTTGAGATCCAGGGCCTTAACTTTCTCTTTGTCTTTTTTTAGTGCTCGAGACTAAAGGAATCGACTCTCCCGTTCAGAGTAGAATCAGGTCTAGGTAAGAACTTGACGTGGTTCATCAGGGGGCTCAATGTGATTAAGGAACTTGCAGAATTAGGAGAGTGGTGGCCGCATCTCGGTCTGCGTACTGCCTACTGAGCCGACCACATCACGTGACTCCCATTTTTGGATCTTTAAATTACACTGTTTTTCCCATTTGGGTTGAATGAGGAGCTTGAGTGGTTTTCCTTGATATAATTATTTTTAAAATGGGTATTGTTTTATTACCATTTAAGTTAATTCTAACATCATTTCAGCAGCTATTTAATCAATATTACAGCTGTATTTTAATTGGCTATTTTTCCAAGCAGTATTTGGTTGTTCACAAAAACACGTTATTTTAAAGTTCCTATCTGCACAACCGAATGCTGAGAGTAGTGAGAGCAGACATGTAAGCTTCAGCAACACCCCTAATTAATAATTCCTTTGAAACACGGACAGAGTTGGGTCTTAGTATCATCTTTGTTCGCATCATCAAATCTCAGTGTTACGACTGTTGCTGCCCGACATCTCCACTCCGCCCTCCCTACCTCTTTGGCGATTCCTCCCGCGGTTGATGGACTTCTGGCTGCCGCGGCGTCTGCCTGCTGTCCTCTCCAGCGTCCCTGGTCCGGCTTGGGTGCTGCATCCCGCCATGTTGTTCAGCTGCCATAGGGCGCGCGTGCCACGTGGCCCTGCTTCTTATTCCTTCTTTAGAGTGAACCGCAGGGGTGTTCCCCTGTGATGACATCACGCATCCCGGATACAAAAGCCTATTCTGTTTGCTAGCTAATCGAGTTAGCAAGGATCTCCTTACAGATGGGATTCGCTCTCCCTACCTAGCTATTCTGCCTCTCCTTTATTGGACTTACTCTATCGGGGTACCCACTCCTCGGGGGCCTCTCTCTTTTCTTTCAGGTCGCTGTCTGGAACCGGTACTCGCTCCTCAAGGGCCCGTGTTCCCGGACTCACTGCCTGAGCTCACTTCTGCTTGGAAGAACCCGCTGCCTACACCATCAGTGAGTTACCATCTCGATTCTCTCAGAGCTGTTCCCTGGAACCAGGTACTCGCTCCTCAAGGGCCTGCCTCTATTCCAGCTTCTGTGTTACCTTCCGGGAGAAACCGCTGTATGAGTAAACTACCAACAAGGCTCCATACCAGAACCCCTGTGTATGCTCCACTGTATATGAGGACTCCAAAAAAATATGATGGATTGCATATGAGCACACCAAAAAAATATTTAGTTAAGTGGTTGTGCTATTATAGATTTAATTTCAGTTTATATTTTTTCACTTTTTTTGCTGTTTTATTTATTTTCATTCTATTTAGATTCCTTTAATATCATAGCATATATCTCATTTATCCCCATGGCCATGTCCCATACAGACTTTTTCTTCTGTAAATGCAGTGATATCTACTCCCATTTCAATGTGTATTCTTGCCAGCTATCTGTTGAGGTCCGGAAGTGGATCCTTGGGCCGACTGGCTGCCAACGAATCCAATACCTGCTGTTGCAGCACCAGGCGCTGAGCAAGTCCTGGGATGGCCTGCAGGCCGGCGAGGTCTGCCGGATCCATGGTCTTGCAAACTGTTGTTGTCCGGAAGTGGATCCTTGGCCCGACCGGCGCAGAGAGACGGTCGGGAGGCAGACACGCACGGCCGGAGACGAATCTTCACCTGGAAACCCGTGACCCCCCCAGAGGAGCTGTTGGGGCCCGGGTCGCTATGGCTTAGGTGGCTTCGCCCTGGAAGTCTGAGGTCCCCCCAGGAGGAGCCCGTAGGGACCCAGACCGCTGGGACTTAGGAGAGCGGCTGGCGGTGGAAGAAGACCCGGAGCGGACCAGGATCTGGACAGGCCACAGAAGACAGAAGCGTGGAGACGAACCGAGGTCAAGGCAGGCAGCAGAAGTCAGAAGCGTGGAGACGGACCGAGGTCAGGACAGGCAGCAGAAGTCAGAAGTGTGGAAACGGACCGAGGTCAGGACACTGGATCAAGCAAGCAAACAGGAGAACTCAGGGAGAGGCAGGCGGGAGCAGAGACACAGGTACCGGCAGGCAGGTTCAGGAACGCTGGAACAGGCAGGATCAGGAACGGCAACTTAAGACTCATAAGAGTGACCGCGTTGCAAGGCAAAGCAGGGAGGGCTGGTGCCGGTTTAAATCCCCCGCCGGCGTCTGACGTCAGCAGGGGGGCGGTTCAGCACATCCGGGTGCTGGACCTACAAAAGGTCGGGCCTCGCACGCGCGCGCGTTCCCCTGCAGGGGGAGGAGTCTTCGGCGGTGTCTCCTTCGTGGAGACGCCGCTGCCATGCGGTCCAATAGGCCTTGGATCCCGCGACTCGCAGCACGGCAGGAGCCCGGAGGGCAGGTAAGGACCCGATCGCTAGCCTAGCGACCGGGACCGCAACACTATCAGTCCTTTTCCAGTTCCTTCTTTCATAGTCTTTATCTGCGGTTATTTTCTCTGTTTTTTATGTTCAGTAATTCGGCTTTTTTTCTTTGTCATCTTCCACATATTCCTCTTATTATCTTTCCAGTCTAACAATCCCATATATATGCCAGGAAAAACAGTGGAAATTATTCTAAAGATCAAAATCACAGAGCATATAGAAAGACATAGTTTAATGGAACAGAGTTAACATGGATTTACCCAAGATAAGTCTTCCCTCACAAATCTGCTTCATTTTTTGAAGGGGTTAATAAACATGTAGATAAAGGTGATGAAGTATATTTGGATTTTCAGAAGGCATTTGACAAAGTCCCTCATGAGAGGCTTCTAAGAAAACTAAAAAGTCATGGGATAGGAGGCGATGTCCTTTCGTGGATTACGTGGTTAAAAGACAGGAAACAGAGAGTAGGATTAAATGGTCAATTTTCTCAGTGGAAAAGGATAAACAGTGGAGTGCCTCAGGGATCTGTACTTGGGCAGGTGCTTTTCAATATAATTATAAATGATCTGGAAAGAAATATGAGTGAGGTAATCAAATTTGCAGCTGATACAAAATTATTCAGAGTAGTTAAATCACAAGTGGATTGTGATAAACTGCAGGAGGATCTTGCGAGACTGGAAGATTGGGCATCCAAATGGCAGATTAAATTTAAAGTGGACAAGTGCAAGGTGTTGCATATTGGGAAAAATAACTCATGCTGTAGTCACACGATGTTAGGTTCCATATTAGGAGTTACTACCCAGGAAAAATATCTAGGCATCATAGTGGAAAATATATTGAAATCATTGGGTCAGTGTGCTGCAGCAGTCAAAAAAGCAAACAGAATGTTAGGAATTATTAGGAAGGGAATGGTGAATAAAATGGAAAATGTCATATTGCCTCTGGAGCACTCCATGATGAGACTGCACCTTAGTGCTGTGTACAATTCTGGTCATTACATCTCAAAACAGGTATAGTTGCACTGGAGAAGGTATAGAGAAAAGTGACCAAAATGATAAAGGGGATGGAACAGCTCCCCTATGAGGAAAGTTTAAAGAGGTTACGACTGTTCAACTTGGAGAAGAGACGGCTGAGGGGGGATATGATAGAGGTCTTTAACATCATAGGTCTAGAATGGGTAGATGTGAATCAGTTATTTACTCTTTTGGATAATAGAAGGACTAGGGGGCACTTCATGAAGTGAACAAGTAACACATTTAAGTCTAATCGTAGAAAATTCTTTTTTACTCAATGCACAATTAAGCTCTGGAATTTGTTGCCAGAGGATGTGATTAGTGCTATTAGTGTAGCTGGGTTTTAAAAAGTTTTGGATAAGTTCTTGGAGGAGAAGTCCATTAACTGCTAGTAATCAAGTTTAGGGAATGGCCTCTGCTATTACTGGCATCAGTAGCATGGGATCTTCTTAGTGTTTGGGTACTTGCCAGGTATTTGTAGCCTGGATTAGCCACTGTTGAAAACAGGATTCAGGGCTTGATAGACCCTTGGTCTGATCCTGAATGGCAATTTGTTCTGTTCTTAAGTTCTTGTCTTCCTTTCACTGACATAAGCAGAAAAAAGTCTTGTTACTTTATTTTCCTGCATTAGCTTTGCTTTCCTTTGCTCAGCCCATTGCTGCTCTGTCTTCTCTGCTTCATTCAGCTGTCCCAGATATTCCTGCTTGCCCTCTCCTTTATAAATTTATTTAAGATCCCTTGTACCTTGAATGCTAATCTGTTTGCTTTTACCTTTGCAGCCACCTCCTTGAAAACCATGCTGGTCTCTTTTCTTTTCCTTGCTCGTACCTACTTTCCGGACATAAAGATGCATTGCCCTTTATGATGCCTTTTACTTTAGCTCACATCCCAGAAATCTTCCACCCTAGTAGCTCTTCCCTGAGTTTCTCGCTCATTTTAACACGGTTGGCGCTTTCTGAAGTCAAGGACCCTGACCTTTGTAATATCCCTGTCTGCCTTTGCTCTTATATTAAACCACCCTGACTGATGATCACTGCAGCCCAGATGACCTCCTACTTCCCCACTAGAAACATTTTCCCTGGTAATTACAAGTGCCAGATCCATATTGCCCCACGGGGTCTGTTAGCATTTGAGTAGAGACCCTTAAAGGAAAAGTAGGATTTCTTTGTGTGTTTCTACAAGTGGGATGTTCCAGTCAACATTTGGTAATTCAAAATTTCCCCATTGGGAGCACTTCCCACTTCATTACTGTCTGATGTATGCCTTTGATTAAACCTCCATCCAATTCTTCCACCTTTGCCGGAGGTCTGAAGATCGCTCAGCTGTAGATAGAAGTGCCATCTCCCTTTCCAAGATAACCTCCAGTGCTGCCTCTTTCTCCTATTCCCCTGGATTTCACTTGTTCTCCTTTTTTTTTTTTTTTTTACAAGACGTACTTCTTCTCCCTTTCTGCTGACCCCCTGTGCTTTCTGAAAAGGTAATTGGAACTCTTTTAGCAATGTTTCTCAGATAGCCACAATTTAAGTTTGCCTTTGCCATTAGGCCTTGCAAATCAGAGATTTTTTTTTTTTACATATGTCTTGCCTATCCCCCTTATTCTTGTTTGTAAGAGGGTTTGTGAAATACACTCCTTTGTGTGATTCTCCACTTTGTGAGGGGTGACAGCCTGACTCAGCTAGCTTCTGTTTGCCACTCCATCATCCAGTTGAAACTCTTGCTAAATGTATGATCTGATCTATTCGCGTAAGATCTCGGTTCCCTTCTCAGGCATGTGCAGGCTATCACTATTTCAGTGTTTTTTTCTAGCTAGACATCCAGTCCTCAAGAAATCCAAAACCCTTTTGTGTACATCAGCTATTCAGCCTTGCATTGAAGTTCCTTGTGTGACCTAGCTGGCTTTCCCCTTGCCACACACAGACAACCATCAGATAATGCTACTGTCTTTTAACAGCTGCCTGAGTGCTTTCCCTAATTTCTTTTGTACTACACTGGCTTGATTCCCAGCCATATTATTTGTCCTCTGAGTGGACTATGAAATCAGTCTCATCTTCCAATCTTTCCACTCCAGCAATATTAAGAATATTTTGTACCCCAGCTAGGCAAGGATCCTGGTAGGCACTTACAGGTCTAATTAACTTCGGGAGTTAGCAGGTCAAGCCCTGAGTTTTGAATTTCTCACCCAACCCAACAGAACTTTTTGCCAGGAAAGAGGGAACTCATTCATCATGACAGGTTTGTTTGTGTCTCCACCCACTCTTTTCCTTTGCTTTAAAATTTGGAAGAGGCATGTGTAAGGCTTTCAGTGCTTCCCTGGCTCTTCTTTTGGCCATATGACTTCTCTCCATTGTCTGCTCTGTGGAGGCTGCTGTGCCACACAGTATTTTATTAAAGGAGGTGTGCCTTGGGCTTGGAAAGATTCTAGAATTTTCTTTCCACTGAAAAGTGCTTGTTTCTTGTGCATCATTAATTCTTTTGAGATATTTGAATGTCTCTGTTGTATCTTCCCTTTCTCTACTCTTCTGGGGTATCCATACTTAACAGGCCAATACAGAAAGAAATGCACTCTCCTGGCATGCGCACAGGCCAGTGTCCTAGGCGTGCGATCCAGTAAAGAAAAATATGCTAATTAGGGCCTGTGGTAAAAGGAACGGCAGCTGTCAGCGGGTTTGACAGCCGATACTCAATTTTGCCGGTGTCGGTTCTCGAGCCCACTGATAGCCACGAGTTCGGAAACCGGATGCCAGCAAAATTGAGCGTCTGTTTTTTAACCCGCGAGTCACGGGCCGATTTAAAAATTTTTTTTTTAATTTTTAATTATTTTTTACTTTTGGGACCTCCGACTTAATATCGCCATGATATTAAGTCAGAGGGTGTACAGAAAAGCAGTTTTTACTGTTTCTCTGTACACTTTCCCGGTGCTGGCAGAAATTAACACCTACCTTTGGGTAGGCGCTAATTTCTGAAAGTAAAATGTGCGGCTTGGCTGCACATTTTACTTACTGAATCGTGCGGGAATAACTATAGGGCCATCAACATGCATTTGCACGTTGCGGGTGCTATTAGTTTCGGGGGGGTTGGATGCGCATTTTCGACACACTATTACCCCTTACTAAATAAGGGGTAAAGCTAGCGTGTCAAAAACGCGCGTCCAAACGCCGGAGCGCACTGTACTGTATCGGCCTGAGAGTCATTAAGACTCGTCTCATAGGCCTTTTGGTGCAGACTCAGCAAAATTTGGAGAGCCCCTCCCAGATCTGCTTCTAATTTATCTTTATCCTTCTGGAAATACATTCTCAAGAATTTGACACTGTAGATGAAGTCTCATCAGTGGCCCATATTGAAACATTATATCTCCTTTTTTATTACTGGAAATACTTTCCCTACGTAAAATAGCATTTTTCCAGTTATTGTTACTGTTTTGTCACACTGTTTTTCTACCTGGAGGACATCAGGTATCACCCAGAGATTTATTTATTTATCATTTATTTATTTATTTATTTTGAACTTTTATATACCGACATTCATGTGCAAAAATTACATATCATATCGGTTTACAGCAAAACGTAAATAGCATAAAGAATACATTACCTCGAACAAGGGATACATGGAACTGGGAACTGGAGGTTAAATATAGGAGACATAAGTAAACACTGCAAGTATATAGGGGCTATAAATTAACACTGCAAGTAAAAGGAGCCAAGAATGCACAGAAACATTTCCAATAAATTAAGTACAGGAGATATAAGTAACTGTTAGAGTATGATGCCAAAACGGACAAAACCTTTGAAACTGGGTAAACAGAGCCGAAAAGGGAGGGATTGGGGGGGACCTTAAACCAAAACAATGATGAAGATTTTGGTAACATGTGGGGTAAAGAGAAACATTTCTTGCCAGCAAGGGGTATGCCTAGATCAGAGCCCGAAGAGATTGAATAGATAAGCTAGTCCAGTTGAGAGAGAGAGAGACGATTCTTCTGAGTTAGGGAGAAAAGCCACGTTTTGAGCTTTTTTTTTGAAGGTTAGCGGGCATGGTTCTTGCTGGAGATCTGGGGGGAGAGCATTCCATTGCGGGGGACCAGCTGTAGATAGTGCGCGTTTCCTTAAAGAGGATTTGGCTGGGGGGAGCGTACAGAGTGCCTCTGTAAGCAGATCTAACAGGTCTAGAGGGCTGGTGGGGACGAAGAGGGATATTTAGCTCAAGCGGGGTGAGCTTGTGCATGGCTTTGTGTATTATCGTTAGGACTTTGTACAGAATTCTGAATTTGATAGGTAGCCAATGAAGATTTCTGTCCTGTTCAGTGTTTATCAGTACCTCACCCTCCATCAAGTAATGCTTCCTTACATTTCTGCATCCCAAATGTAAGACTCTTTATTTTATTGCCTTGAATTTTAGTTGCCAAAGCCCTGACTATTCCTCAGGCTTTCTTTGATCACTTCTAATTTTTTCTAGTCCATCTGGAGTGTCTTCTTTTCTTTTCTACAGATCTGCGAAAACTATACCTTTTCTACAAACCTCTCTGCAATATCACTTGTGAAACTATTAAACTAAATTGGAGCCATGACCAATCCTTGAGGCCTATGGTAAAGTTCATTGGGTGTGGACTTGGCCCTCAGAAATCCAGGAATAAACTGAACTACAATTTCAATAGAGTAAGCCTTCCATATCATAATTGCCAGCACTCAACCTATGAAAAAGCCCTGAACACCATTACACCTCTTATTAGGAAAACAGGTTGTTATAAATCCCTACACAGAAACTAAAATGCTAGCAGAATACCTAACCTCAGTCACACATGCAGAACACAGTTAGACTCTCACCAAATACAGAAAAAAAGATCATAAAATGATCCACCCACCACCACCACCACTGCCACCACTACCCTCCCTTGGTGTAGACTCTGTTTACTGCTATCCTCTGTTGCCTGTCACTCAACCAGTATCTAATCCAATTTACCATATATGAGAATAACTTTCGAACAAGTCCATGTAGCCCCATATTCACTTGTATTTGTCTGCATGGAGATCTAGTACAGTATTTTATAACCTGGATGTATAGGTACACACAGGTTATAAAATATGTATATTTCCCCCAGAGTACAATTTAGAGGGGAATGTAAATATCACCAAATGAAGAGACAACCAAACGTTACACAGGGTATAACCAGCCTTTGTCACGTGTGATTTAACTTCACCCTGCCGGACGACTCAATCATTTATCCCAGCAAGGAAGGTCTTTTTATTATAAATTTATTTAACAATTAAAAATTGAATCTGTGACCACAAAGTAAGGAATCAACCCAACACCAGCTGATATTTTTTGAGCTCACTGCATCGGGTTAGAGATTTCTTAGTTACTTATGTGAAAGATAGTTATCTCAAGGACTAACTAATCTCGATGATCCACAGCAAACCATCTGGTCTTAAACAAGCGGACATCTTCCTTCTTATTTCTACCCCCGAATGTACACATGTATGTTTGTTTATGAGCAAGTATCTGCAATGAATTGAAAGAATCGTTCCTGCCTATTTTATAAGCATATGCCTGTATATTTTACGCACAAAAAAAACTTGCAGAAAACCGTAATTTATATGTAGAAGGTGTATTTTAAAACACCAATTTGCTGATACCTCCATCCTTCAACTAGTCCTTCTCCAGGCCTTTGAGACCATCCTAGTTCTTCACCCTGAGCTCCCCCCAGTTCACCCAGATCTCCTACCCAACCAACAGTAGACAACAGATGAGTCTGATATCAATTGCTCTAGATTACTAGCAGGTATAATAGTATTGCACAAATAAGTTGCCTAATGCATTAATGTAAATCTCCTATAAAATAGCAATTTCTGTGCGTACCATATGGTCCCGCTTCAGAACACTCCTGGACTGCCCTATCTTTGCATAGATACAAGTGCTCATTTTTGCACGTTTTAATGGACATTATTTTTCTATGCACTAATAAGTAATGAATAGCTTTGCATAGTTTTGCATCTCATTATCTCAGCATAGGTTTTTGCATTAAAACACTAAGGAGCTAATTAAGAAGCATTAAAAATGCTGTTAATGCATGTAAACTAGATGGTGCACACTAACAGAACTTTTAACACACACTAACACTTAGAAAAGCCTTAGCGCACTTTAGTACAGCCGTCTCATAGTTTGTCCAGTTATCCCCTGTCTATCTGTGTTGCTGCAGACCCTACTGAAGCTCTGATGATTGCCCAATGCCCTCCCCTCATCCTTACCACTTCCCTCTCTATCTCAAAATGTTTTAATTCTGCAACTCATGATTACCACCACTTCTGGTAGGCATTTTCAGTAACCCACAGCTTCCTTGGTAAGGAAGCGTTTCCACACATTGGTGTTTTGTCTCCAGTAATTGTACTTCATTTTAGTATGCTTCTATCTACATAATCTTGACAGATGTTTTGAAATTGCCTTTGGCCAGCATAGTAGCTTCATTTTAAGAAGACATTTGCTGGCAATATATTCCATGTAAGGGTTTTATGTAGCTCTATTGCTGATGTCTAGATATTAGGCAAACTGTTCAAACTACGTGCTTGATTTTTAATCCCTTTTTTTTTTTTTTAACTGACTGGGAAATCATATCCTGTAGTTTTATCTCAAAATATGCCTGGAATATCCTTTTTAGAGAAGTGATGTAGCCAGAAACAGTAACAGAATTCAAGAAAATATGGATGAGCACGGAGGATCCCTACTGACAGAGACGTGAAGGAAGCACTAAAGGTTCAATGGGAGTCTGATATATTGCAACAGGAAGTAAACTGGGCAGACAAGATGGGCCTTACGATCCTTATCTGCTGTCATATTCTGCTCTTCTGTGTTGTGTGATGTGTTAAATAAAAAATGCACCTGAAGAAGGGATCTTCGTGACCTCAAAACCTCATATACTACATCATCTTTGAATAATTCATATGCTGAGATCGCAACCTGCAAAGAACTGGAATTACAATACTATAGAACTTGTTAGGTTTCCATTTTCATGTCCAGGACCTGAACAAAATTAAAGGACAACTCCTTTCATGAAACAAGCTAACCCGTCTCATTGGTCTTAGAATTTGTGTACTCTCTCACTGGTCTTCTTTATTTTTTAATTTCATTTTTTTACCGGCTGAAGTCAGCATTTCTGGGTTGGGGCTTCCTTTTTAATGCCATGCTTTATTGTTCATTCTGTCTGCCCTGCTGGCTACATGTACCCCGCTTCCATGCTTGCATTCCTTCCTAATATCCCATCTCATTTCCTATCGTGTTACCACATACCAAAAAAAGCACACGGCCTTGTGATCTTTCCCTCCAGCTTAAAGCAGCAGTGCGAGAGCAGGAAGGAGAATCAAGAAATTCAGTTGGCAGCTATGGCTAGTAAAATTAAGATGCTTTTTAAATTTTAATTCAGACCTTTACTATTAGCCCTCACCCACCTCCTCAATCTCTGGGCTCAGCCTTCACAGCGCTCCAGTAAAGATACAATATTTAACCAAACATAATATGAATGTATAAATTCACAGTGAACTGACCTCAGCCTTCACAATACTCTTGATAGGGGAGCCCGGGTTTGCTTCCCCTTCGAAACATAGTACATGATAGTAGAAAAGGAGCATAAGGCCCATCTGGTCTACCCAATTTATTTCCTTATTCAGTGCTACTGAGCACAGTTGATCTCTGGCTTTGAAACCAGCATGCCTGCAGCCTGAATCCTGCTAATAAGCCTCACTGTTGTGGCTATCAGTTAGGCCCCACAGAGCCTCAGCTTCAAATTTCCTTCATATTAAAAATGATGATTAGTGAGTTCCAACTGGGCTGTAACCTGAGGTGTGGAGAATGGTGAATAGAAACCCCCTCCTCCCAAATAAAAAAAACAAACAAACTAGCTGCCTCTTATTTTTATTCCAAATATTTCAGATGAAGGAGAACAATTTATTTTTTAAATACTTAAAATATGCCCTAAATCCTGATGGAAAGAACGAATGTGCAGCCAGCTATATGAGGCTGCAAAATCTTGTGTTGAAAGAAGAAAAAGTCACTTTCTAGACTGATTAATGGATTGCAATCAGTTCTATCTTTTGAACATTTTTTTCTCTTTTCTTTGTTATTGGGCCAGTGAGTTTTTGTAGCCATGGAAACTGGGATACATACAAACCAAGTACTTTGCTATTTCCACATTGTTCAGCATTATCTACTGATCTGGCATTCACAGCCTCCGCTAGGCCAAAGTTTATACTCAAGAGACTGAAAAGAAATGTGTCTATAACCTGCCAAGCTGTAACTTGGCACAGCTGTACTGTAAATGAATTGCACACAGTAATCAACAAGCCCAGACAGTGAAAAGCTCAAAATATAAGTGCCCTCTGGAGGGTACAGCGGATGAACCTCCAGTGGACAGGGAACAAAAGCTTGCAAAGAGCAGAGTTTGTTGACTTTTAATCAGTTTTATGACTAAAATACCAATGGAACTTTAGCAGCAAACAAATAAACCGTCATTGGGCATTGCAGCAGTCAAAAGGTTTCCCTCTTCTCCCTTGGCAAAATTATTCTGAAAATAAGACCTGTTGTTTTGAAGTTCCCATATAAATGAATGTTTCTTACACTAGCATTTCAGTGTTAAGAAATTGTAATAACAACCTGAGAGGAAGCCAGATTCTTTGCAAGGTGTGATACTACTTTAATGGACCAGCTTAAGTATTGGCCAGACCTGATGATGTGCGTTTATTTCTTGATAATTTTATAAATGAACATTCGATATTCCGCCCTTTCCCAAAGTTGGTCTCAAGACAGACTGCAATAAATACAAACGAACAGAGGCATTAGAGCGGCTTACAATCACATCAGAATTTGCAATGAACGTAGCATTGGGTTCCAGCAGAGGAAAACCCAATTTCTGAATAGCTTCAAGACCCAGTTGTGTGCTGTTGTGTACAATGCAATCTCTTCAAAAAACAACAAAGGGACAACCTTATGCCGTGGAAGAATTTTATTTCAATTGCCCGACTCCGGCCGAGTTTCGCCACTTAAGGCTGCATCAGTGGCTTAAATTACAGTCGGTAGAATATAGAGCATCAATAATATGTAGCAAAGTGATGTATAATCTGAACTGTATAAGTAGCTCTGCACTGTTGCTTGAGTACAGTGTGTAAAACACAACATTGACTTTGTGCCGTCATCAATTTCGACTTCGTGCCGTCATCAATTTTGAAAAACAGAAAACTATAGAGACTTGCAACGCTTATGGCATCAGATGCCATAAGCAGTGATTCCTTCTTCTGGCAAAATTTGGCGTTGCAAGTCTCTATAGTTTTCTGTTTTTCCAAAATGATGACAGCACGAAGTCAATGTTGTGTTTTACACACTGTACTCAAGCAACAGTGCAGAGCTACTTATACAGTTCAGATTGTACATCACTTTGCTATATATTATTGATGTTCTATACTCTACCGACTGTAATTTAAGCCCCTGATGCAGCCTTAAGTGGCGAAACTCGGCCGGAGTCGGGCAATTGAAATAAAATTCTTCCACGGCACAAGGTTGTCCCTTTGTTGTTTTTTGCCTTGGCTACGTGGGACCGCCTTCCGATTTGTTTTATTGGACCTTCTAATGCAATCTCTTGTCAGGAGATCAGGAAGCTGGGCCAAGGATGTGGGTCTCAGGGCAAGGCCTGACTGAAAAGCCATGCCTTAGCTTTTTTTTTTCCTGAACTTAAGGTAGCATGGCTCCAGGCTCAGGGCCAGTGGTGCTTTATTCTAAATGTTTGGTGCTTAACAGCTGAAAGCGTAGAGTCTTGTACAGGACATCTGGCACTGGTCAGGGGAGGAGATGAAAGAAGACCTATTTTGGTGAGTCAAAATTTCCTTGAGGGTCTATAAGGGGAGAAGAACTGAGGGACAAAGCAGAGATTAAATTGTATCCTGCTTTCTACTGGGAGCCAGTGAAGGTGATTTAGAATAGGCTTGATATGATCAGTTGCTTTTGCATCTACCAAAATTTTCGCAGCAGTATTTTGTACAAGCTGGAGGCACTTTTTGTACTGTATTCTGAGATGCCATTCGATAGGGAATTGCATGAGCTTTTGTGACCCCTCAAAGGCATCACAAGTGAGCATGTGAGTCCAAAACAGCACTGAAAACAACTCTTTTCCCTGGGCATCATTTTGTCTAGCAACTGCTCTGGGTCCTCTTTTCAGATGTCCACAGCCACCAAAACTCTCTACTTTTATTGTGTTTATTTATTTATTTTATTTATTTAATTAAAAGTATTTATATACCGTTTTTCAAAACAGGGTATTTTGTCAAAACGGTTTACAAAGTACAAATGAAAATAAAAAGTAAATTAAATTAAATTAAAATAATATTAAAATACAAAAACTGGTATATACCTTAAAAGGTAATAATGTTAACAAAAATCTAACTAATAATGGAGCTGGGCCAAGGTTCATTTTGTAATCATGGAAGGGAAAAGGGTGGGGAGGGGGGGGGGTTTGAAATGAGAAGAAAAATGAGATAGACTTATGGAGGCCGGGAAGGATACTAGGTAGTGGAGTGTTGTTGATTCGATTGTGAAGGCATGTTGAATGCTGTTTGAAATAGATATGTTTTTAATGATTTTTTAAATTGTTGAGAATTGGATAATAGACGAAGTGGATTGGGTAAAGAATTCCAGAGAGAGGGGCCTACGACTGAGAAGGCCCTTCTTCTGGTGATGTCTAGTCTAGCCTGTCATGGGGAGGGAATATCTAGTAAGTTTTGGGTTAGAGATCTTAAATGTCTTGCTGGTTTATAAATGCGAAGTAGTGAATGATGTGAAGATGAGTTATTTATTAGACCGTGAATGATAGTGAGAATTTTATATTTTATTCTATATTTTATGGGTAACCAATGAAGAGATTGAAGAATGGGTGTAATATGATTTCGAACAGGAATACCTGATAAAATACGGGCTGCACTGTTTTGAATGATTTGTAAGGGATGAATTATAGAATCGGGAAGTCCTAAGTAGAGGGCATTACAGTAGTCTAACCAAGAAAAGATTAAGGATTGGAGAATAGTTCGAAAATCTTGATAAAAGAGGAGGGGACGAAGACGTTTAAGGAGCTGTAGCTTATAGAAGGATTTTTTTATTAAAGAAGAAATGTGTTTCTTAGAAGCAAGAACTTATAGGGAAGTGCAGGCTCATCCTGGATAATACTTATGGTGGGCCAATGAAAGATATCATAACTTGCAAGGAAAACAGGAAAGTCAGCTGATGAGAACAATTATTCCCATTACCAACACAATCACAGAGCGCTAAAATGTCTCTCCTGGGTACTGACATTTCAAAGGTGCCTCTTCCTGTTAGGAAGCTTGGGCAGGTGGTTTTTCATCTCCCTTTCATCAGAGAGGCAGCAGGGAAGCGATCACACAGCTATCCACTTGTGTTTCTTGTATAAGGACCCACCTCGATCCCCTGCAGGGGAGCATTTAGCCCCTCTACAGTCCCACTCACAAAGTAAGCAAAATTCCCCTGTGATTGGTCTTTTCAAACATCATGGTGATGATGCTTGAAAACATCAAACATCAAACATCATGGTGATGATGTTTGATCATGATTTATACTACATTGATAAAATAATGTCCCAGACTACAATGGATGTTGCATTCACATAGGAACAAAGTACATGCGAAACGGAGGAGGCCCCCACGGGCCCTGGATGATCGTATCCTGCCCAGCTGCCCAACTGAAAAAGTCCCTGGCCTCCGGGGCAACCCGACCCGTCCAGGGGGCTGAAATGGAGGAGGCCCCTTGTTGGCAGGGGATCAGTCCTGCACACCTGCTACAGAAAGTAAGTGTGTGTGTGTGTGTGTGTGTGTGTGTGTATATATGAGAATAAACATGTGGGCCTAACAGAGAGGAAGCATGTGTGTGTACGTGTAAGAATGTGTACTGAGAGGAAGCTTGAGCGTATGCTTGACAGAGAGGAAACATGTATACGTGTGCTTGACAGAGAGGGAGCCAGGGTGTGTGTCTATGTGTGTACAGGAGTGAGTGAGAGCCAGCATGTCTGTATGCCTGACAGAGAAGGAGCCAGTGCATGTGTGTGTATGAGAGGGTGGTGGGGTGTGTGTGTGTGTGTGTGTATGGGAGGGTAGTGGGGTGTGTATGAGATGAAATGGTGGAGGGGGTACTATATGTATATGAGAGGGTGGTGGGTGTGTATATATGAGAAGGGCGTTTGTATGTGTATGTGTGTGTATGTGTGTGTGTACAGGAGTAGTGGATGTGATGTATCTGCTGTTTTGAAATATTTTATTAGTGTTTGGTAATATTTTAAACATTTTTATACATGTTTTTAATTGACTGAATTTATCAGCAGATTTGACATTCTTTTTATTGGTATGTTTAAAGTTTTATATTTCTTGATTGTGTTTGCATTTCTTACAGAGTTTGGCTTCTTGTGATTTCCAGTTCAGTTTTTGTCTGCACGTTTCAATTTATATTTTATGATCTTTTTTTCTGTATTTGGTGAGAGTCTATCTGTGTTCTGCATGTGTGACTGAGGTTAGGTATTCTGCTAGCATGTAGTTTCTGTGTAGGGATTTACAACAACCTGTTTTCCTAATGGGAGGTGTATGGTGTTTAGGGCCTGATATAATATTTGCAGTATGGCTTTTTCATAGGTTGAGTGCTGGCAATTATGATGATATTTATTCCTGGCTTTCTGAGGGCCAAGTCCACCCCAATGAACTTTACCATAGGCCTAATACCATATGTGATCCAGAAAACTGCCTTGATTACTATGAGAAAGGTAGTTTATTAAGTTTATTAAACTATTATTATTGAAAGTGTGTTTTTTTTGCAGTGTATGCCTATATAATATATATGTTGTTGTAAGTGTTGCTGTTTTTACTTCAGAATATTGTAGTTTGAATGTCTATTTTCCATATGCAATCTGCCTTTTTAGGCTGGGGAAGTTACATTTTAAAATGGAAAAGAATGCATACGTTTTAAATTTTGTGGGGAGGGGAGAGAAGGGGGAATGAACGGCTGTAAGGTTTCCTAGGGCATCTAAGCCCCTTGTATCAGCCCGAAGAGAGATTGTGTCACACACACAGACTCCCACCATTCGCCAACCTCTCACACCCCCAGGAGGCAGATCCCAGAGAAGGGTGGGAGGCAGGCAATAGGGAATGGAGGAGTCCTATTTCTAGACCCAGAAGGCGGGGCCACCCTGCCCCATTAAACATTTCTCCAGTGCCCCCTAGTGCAGACACTGAAGACTGAGAATGAAAAAAGAACAGGCCCAAAAATTGAGTGGTTAGAGCAATGGGCTGCAAGCAAGGAAAGCCAGGGTTCAAATCCTACTGCCATTCCTTGTGACATTGGGCAAGTCACTTCACCCTCCATTGCCTTCCCCCTGCCCTGGCCCTCTGGGATTTCACCTGCACTGGGCCTTGGGGGGTGGGGGGCATTTCATCCTTCATCTCAGGCAGCAGATTGCCTTGAGCTGCCCCTGATTATCAAACTAACCAAGAGAACAGATGTATATTTCAATAAAACATGCATGTATTCTTTAATTCAGAACATCTTCAATGCAACAAACACAAGTTCAAAATCTACAGACTGCACATTCAAAAAATGTTTTAGTTTTGGGAGGGATCCAAAATGGCGGCATGGCCTGGACATGCTGAGGCTGCTTGCTCACCTTCTGTTTCTTCATTCTTTTTTTCTTTCTTGGAAAATGACACCAAAAAAGGAAGGGGAAAGTTTGTGTCTATCCCTTGAAGTCAGAGGATTTTCTTAAGCAACAGCATATAACAAAGTTCATGTCCAGAATTCCTGCAGCTTCGGGAAACTGTGTTGGCGCCATTGCAGTGGCAGGCAAGGGAGCACCTGAATCTCCAGGTGAAGAAACATCTCTGAGTCCCCTAGATCTCTGGCCCCTACCATCAGAGTGGCTTGCAGATTTGAGTGGGCTGTATGGGGCACCAGGAGATGAGGTCATCGGCGTTTCTGAGTTGGAAGGAACCCTGTTTATGTCAACATTTGGCGGGGCTTCCGCTGTTTCGGTGGAGTTGGAGCATGAATTGAGGGGAAAATTCCAACCTTCTCTCACTGAAGTAACAAATAAGGTTGCTGCTGTTTCTGCTGACTTCCTCCTTCCCTGCAGCTGGGACCTCCAAATCCAAGGTGGTGACTTTAGGTTCTCTGTGGGACCTGATTTCCATTCACAGGAATCTAATTGCTGACTGCTCCTTAAAAATTGCTTCGCTGCCTCAAAAGCTTGAGGGCAACCTTCAAAATCATGGCAAGCAATTAAATGAACATGGCAATAGAATTACCAAGTGGGACCTCTAGTCTCTCAATTCTACAATGGTGCAAGAGCAGGGGTCCCTTTCCAGGTGCATTGAGTACCTAGAGAGTCGTGAGAGACATCTTAATCTACGTCTGTTTAACTTCCCTCAGGTGGTTAGTGAGAGTCTCCTCGTATGACACAAAAAATATCTTGTTGAAATTGTACATATATCTGAAGAAATTATTCCAGTATTTAATAAAGTGTACTTTGTTATTTCTAGTTCATGGTTGCTTAAGAACTCTTTTGCTTCTTTTGAAATGTCTAATTTGGCGAACTTTATCGAAAGTTCTAATGTAGAAGTTTCTGAATGTTTAACTCTATTGGTTACTTTGGTTTCAGAATTTGATTTGTCTCATATTATGAAATTATAATTTCAAAATGTGAATATTATTTTTTTAGAACAGGCCATGATTTAGCCAGGGCCACCTAGGAAAGGAGAAAGGGTTTCCTAGCTATGAGATCAGAGGCATTAACACTGGGGGCCTCCGTTTTATTAAGGTTTCTCTATAAGTTCATTATTAGATACAATTGTGATTGCTGTGGGGTTTTTTTGCCCCCGATCAGTTAAGCTCTTTTTTAGATTCCAAAAGTGTGATTATTGAGTCCCAGTCTGAGATACCCGGAGATCTATAGTAGTTTGACTGTTGCGGTCCCGGTCGCCAGGCTAGCGACCGGATCCTTACCTTTCTGCCGGCTCCCCCGGGGCTGCCGCGATCCGCCGCGTCTGGGGCCTGTAGGGCCGCATGGCAGCGTCTCCCTCCACGTGGAGACGCCGCCGAAGGTCGAGCCTGACTCCTCCCACTGCCTGGGCACGCGCGCGCGCGAGGAGTGGGCTCTTAAAGGTCCAGCACCCGGAAGTGCTGAAACGCCCCGTTCCTGACGTCAGACGCTGGCTGGCTATTTAAACCAGCGTCTGACTGCCTTACCTTGCTTTGCAACGTGGTCGCTCCTTGAGTGGTTAGTTGCCTTGTTCCTGCTTGTTCCAGCCGTGCCGTGCTTCCAGCTCTGGGTCCTGCTTGTTCCAGCCGTGCCTTGCTTCCAGCTCTGGTTCCTGCTTGTTCCAGCCGTGCCTTGCTTCCAGCTCTGGTTCCTGCTTGTTCCAGCCGTGCCTTGCTTCCAGCTCTGGTTCCTGCTTGTTCCAGCCGTGCCTTGCTTCCAGCTCAGGTTCCAGCTCGTTCCTGCTGCGTCTTGACTCCAGCTCCGACTTCACGATTCTCCTTGCCTTCAGCCAGCCACGACCCTCGGACTTCTTCACGATTCTCCTTGCCTTCAGCCAGCCACGACCCTCGGACTTCTTCACGATTCTCCTTGCCTTCAGCCAGCCACGATCCTCGGACTTCTTCACGATTCTCCTTGCCTTCAGCCAGCCATGATCCTCGGATTTCTTCGCGATTCTCCTAAGTCCCAGCGACTCGGACCCCTACGGGCTCCTCCTGGGGGGGTCTCGGGTTTCCAGGGTGAAGACGTCATCCTTCAGCTCCAGCTAAGCTCCGCCTCCCGGCTCATTACCAACTGTGGACGTCGTCCATATCAGCCGGCCCAAGGGTCCACTATTGACTTTCTTCACAACATAACAGTTTGCAAAGGCCATGGACTCGGCGGACTCCTCTCCTGTGCAGGCCATCCCTGGCATGGCTCAAAGAATCCAGCAGCAACAGCAATGCCTAGAAGTCTTGGCTGCTACAGTGGATCGTTTAGCCAGCCGCTTGGACGCCAATCCTCCATCGGTGGCACAACCTCTGCCTCCACCGGCAGTTCAGATTCCCGCTCAGACTCAGCTTCCAGCGCCTACACGTTATTCCGGGGATGCCAGATCGTGCAGGGCGTTTTTGAACCAATGCTTCATCCGTTTCACCTTATTACCGGGGCAGTTCCCGTCCGATGCCGTCAAGGTAGCTTACATTTTGTCTTTACTCGATGGGAGGGCCATGCTGTGGGCCTCTCCCATGTGGGAGAAACAAGACGCCATGCTGCACAACTTACAGGATTTCGTGACTCATTTCAAACAGACTTTTGACGAACCAGCTCGTGCAGCTACCGCTACCACTGAAATCCTGCAGCTAAGACAAGGGTCCCGCTCACTAGCAGAATATGCTATTGAATTCCGTACTCTGGCAATGGAACTCGGTTGGCAGGATGACTGCTTACGGGGTATTTTCCTGGAAGGACTCGCAGGTCGTATCAAGGACGAGTTGATGGCTCGCGACCTGCCCCTCACCCTGAATGGGGTAATAGACTTAGCAGGGAGGATAGACCGACGATTGCAACAACGAACCAAGGAGGCTCGAGTGCTTCGTCGTCCCGTTTCCTTGGCACCTTCCTTCTCCAGGTCTATGGTAGTACCTCACAAAACATCATCGGCCACCGGCAGTTCCTCGGAGGAACCTATGCAACTTGGAAGGGCGCCTCTAACCGAGGAAGAGAAGAAACAACGCCGCATCCAGGGTCTTTGCCTATATTGCGGTACTAAGGGTCATTTCCTTGCTCAATGTCCTGCAAGACCTGGAAATGGTCGAGTCTAGGGAGAAATGAGGAGATTCCCCTAGGCTGTGCTAATCCTGCTCCTCATTGTACAGTTCCTATAACCTTGGAGTATCCTGGAGGTTCCTTCCAGACGCTAGCTTTGATTGATTCCGGTGCCGGAGGGAATTTTATCTGGAAAGAACTGGTACACCAGCTCGGACTACCTACTAAGCACCGGAGACCCCCATTACGGGTTACCTCTATCCGGGGAACCCCGTTACTGGGATACATTTCTGAAATCACGATGCCTCTCACCTTACGAACTGGTGTGCTTCACACAGAGACAATCTCTTTTTTACTACTTGAGAAATCTGTGCACCCTGTGGTCTTGGGACTTCCCTGGTTGCAACAACATGCTCCTGTGATCCATTGGGACTCCCTCCAGATTGTGCAATGGAGTTCTCACTGTTTCCAGAATTGCCTGGATCCTCTTCCAAGTTCAGAGATAGTACTCTCTCACTCAGTCCTAGAACTTCCTCAGCCTTACCAAGAATACTCTGACGTGTTCTCTAAACAAAAGGCCGAACTCCTCCCATGCCATCGGCCTTTTGACTGTGCCATCGATCTCTTACCAGGCTCCACCCCACCACGGGGTAGGGTGTACCCTCTGTCACTGCCAGAGACTCGTGCAATGTCGGATTACATCACGGAAAACCTTGCTAAGGGCTTCATTCGCCCTTCACATTCCCCTGCAGGAGCTGGGTTCTTTTTTGTATCCAAGAAAGACGGCTCCCTCAGGCCATGCATAGACTATCGAGGCCTGAATTCCATCACAAAGAAGGATCGCTATCCTTTGCCGCTAATCCCGGAATTACTCGATAGACTCCAAGGGGCTAAGATTTTTACAAAGCTGGACTTGCGTGGGGCCTATAACCTTGTTCGTATTCGTCCGGGTGACGAATGGAAGACAGCGTTCAACACTCGAGATGGACATTATGAATATCTGGTAATGCCTTTCGGCTTATGTAATGCCCCAGCTGTCTTCCAGAATCTTATGAACGAGGTTCTCCGGGAGATGCTTCATTCCTTTGTCATTGTTTACCTCGATGATGTCTTGATCTATTCCCAAGATCTCTCCTCCCATCGCCAACACGTTAAACGGGTTTTGCAGGCGTTAAGAGACAATCATCTATACGCTAAATTTGAAAAATGCCAGTTTGAGTGTGAGTCCCTTCCGTTCTTGGGTTACATAGTTTCCTCGTCCGGTTTCCAGATGGATCCAGAAAAGGTGGCAGCCATTACCAACTGGCCTCGCCCGTCTGGCCTGAAGGCTCTACAAAGATTTCTTGGCTTTGCCAACTTTTACAGACATTTCATACCGCATTATTCCCAGAAGGTAGCTCCCCTCACTGCGTTTACACGCAAAGGAGTTAACGCTCATGATTGGTCCACTACCGCCTCGGAGGCCTTTGAAGCGTTAAAACAAGCTTTCTTAACAGCCTCGTGCCTACGACACCCAGATCCACAACGTCCCTTTATTGTGGAGGTCGATGCCTCGAATCTGGCTGTCGGCGCCGTTCTCAGTCAACACGATGCTTCCGGCAAATTGATGCCATGTTCCTACTTTTCTAAGAAGTTTTCACCTGCCGAATGTAACTACGGCATCGGGGACAAAGAACTCCTAGCCATCAAGTTAGCCTTCGAGGAGTGGAGGCAATGGCTAGAGGGGGCTAATCATCCGGTAACCGTGTACACGGACCACAAAAATTTATTGTATTTAGCCCAAGCTCAACGGCTAAACCTGCGGCAAGCAAGATGGTCACTTTTCTTCAGTCGTTTTAATTTCCTCCTCAAGTTTCGACCAGCAGAGAAGAATGTGCGGGCCGATGCCCTCTCTCGCACTTCTCAGCCGGAGGAGGAGGAGGACTCACCACAGACCATCCTGGACCCTGCTTGTATTCAACTAAGTATCACCTCCATAGCCCCCGCAAATAAAATTACTGTTCCTAAAAGACTACGGAAGAAAGTTTTGTCTTGGGGACATGACTCGCTGACCGGGGGGCATGCTGGTAGGCTACGAACTTTGGACCTTATAAATCGCTACTATTGGTGGCCCGGCCTTCGCCGTGACGTTTCCACCTACATCAACTCTTGTCCTACTTGCGCCCTGCAAAAAACCACTAAACGGCTCTCCGAGAGGTTTTTTGCAACCATTACCCATACCCACAGAACCATGGACCCATATTGCCACGGACTTTATGGTGGAACTTCCACCTTCGCAAGGCAAAACCGTGGTATGGGTCACAGTGGACCGCTTCTCTAAAATGGCTCACTTTGTGCCTTTGCCCAAATTACCTTCCGCCACTGAATTGGCCTCTCTATTCACACATCATGTATTTCGTATACATGGTCTGCCTCAGGACATTGTGTCTGACAGGGGTCCTCAGTTCACAGCCAGGTACTGGAAAGCCTTATGCAAAAAGTTCAAGATCCAGTTGAGTTTCTCTACCGCTTTCCACCCACAAAGTAATGGGCAAACAGAACGCATGAATCGTTCATTGAAGTTGTTCCTACGAGCGTTCATTAATCACAAGCAAGACAATTGGGTAGAACTTTTGCCCTGGGCGGAATTCGCATATAACAATCAAATACATACGGCGACAGGGAAGTCGCCTTTTCAAATCGTGTATGGTAAACAACTCAAACCACCATTACCTCTACCAGTACCAACCTCCTCACCTGCCGCTCAGGTTACCGCAGACCAGTTGAGTAAACTTTGGTCCTCTGTTCAACATCGACTCCATAAAGTCGCACGCACTGCTAAACACCACTACGATCGTCATCGAAAACCTGCATTCACTTTCCTTCCAGGCGATCGAGTGTGGCTCAGTACAAAGAACATTCACTTGAGACAACCGTCCAAAAAACTCTCACCCAAGTTCTGTGGGCCTTTCCGCGTAGCAGAGAGGGTAGGTTTAGTCTCGTATCGCCTTCGACTCCCTACCACTCTACGCATTCATGATGTCTTTCATGTTTCTCTTTTGAAACCAGTAATTCTTTCCAGATTTCACCCCAGACCGCTCGATGATGGTTCCACCACTACGGTTGAGGATCCTACATTCCAGGTACGAGAGGTCTATGATGCGCGCTTCGCCAACAGACGTTGGGAATATCTGTTGGCTTGGGAAGGTTGTGGGAATGAGGACAATACGTGGGAACCTGCCCGCAACATTTTGGACAAGACTCTTCTGCAACAATACCATCAAGACCATCCTGACAGGCCAAGCCCTTTGAAGAGGGGGCGTAAAGGAGGGGGTACTGTTGCGGTCCCGGTCGCCAGGCTAGCGACCGGGTCCTTACCTTTCTGCCGGCTCCCCCGGGGCTGCCGCGATCCGCCGCGTCTGGGGCCTGTAGGGCCGCATGGCAGCGTCTCCCTCCACGTGGAGACGCCGCCGAAGGTCGAGCCTGACTCCTCCCACTGCCTGGGCACGCGCGCGCGCGAGGAGGGGGCTCTTAAAGGTCCAGCACCCGGAAGTGCTGAAACGCCCCGTTCCTGACGTCAGACGCTGGCTGGCTATTTAAACCAGCGTCTGACTGCCTTACCTTGCCTTTGCAACGTGGTCGCTCCTTGAATGGTTAGTTGCCTTGTTCCTGCTTGTTCCAGCCGTGCCGTGCTTCCAGCTCTGGGTCCTGCTTGTTCCAGCCGTGCCTTGCTTCCAGCTCTGGTTCCTGCTTGTTCCAGCCGTGCCTTGCTTCCAGCTCTGGTTCCTGCTTGTTCCAGCCGTGCCTTGCTTCCAGCTCTGGTTCCTGCTTGTTCCAGCCGTGCCTTGCTTCCAGCTCTGGTTCCTGCTTGTTCCAGCCGTGCCTTGCTTCCAGCTCAGGTTCCAGCTCGTTCCTGCTGCGTCTTGACTCCAGCTCCGACTTCACGATTCTCCTTGCCTTCAGCCAGCCACGACCCTCGGACTTCTTCACGATTCTCCTTGCCTTCAGCCAGCCACGACCCTCGGACTTCTTCACGATTCTCCTTGCCTTCAGCCAGCCACGATCCTCGGACTTCTTCACGATTCTCCTTGCCTTCAGCCAGCCACGATCCTCGGATTTCTTCGCGATTCTCCTAAGTCCCAGCGACTCGGACCCCTACGGGCTCCTCCTGGGGGGGTCTCGGGTTTCCAGGGTGAAGACGTCATCCTTCAGCTCCAGCTAAGCTCCGCCTCCCGGCTCATTACCAACTGTGGACGTCGTCCATATCAGCCAGCCCAAGGGTCCACTATTGACTTTCTTCACAACATAACATTGACTATGCAGGATTTATCATGCTATTTGTGATTTCTTGCTAATTTCTATTCTCTTGTTTATTACTGCTGGCCCCCTTTTGTTACGTATGTAATAGATGTCAAAAATTAAACAAAAAGAAAAACGCAAAGAAATCTTAGGTTTTCCTTTCCTTTCAGAATGCACCTCCTACCCCCTTCCCAGTGTTGTCACAATAAAAAAAAAAAATTTCCCACTGTCCCCATTCCCATCTGTCACACATTTTTGGAATCCAGGCTTAGATTCCAAAAATGTTATGTTGACATCTGTCTTAAAGATCTGTTATGCTGACATCTATCTTAAAGCTCTGAGACTGCATTGTAGAATTAGGATAAGATGGCTCCTGGAAATTGCTAAAGACCAGAGATCCAGAGATGATGTATGGCTGTTGCATGCTAGGGTTTAATTAAATATATATTTCTTTAGAGGCTAAAGTTTTGCCTTATATGGAAAGTAAGTTGTTTACTAGTTAAGTTGTCTGTTAGTTCACGTAGATAAAATGAAAGCTTATGCATAGGTATTTGTACAAGAATTAAGTATAAACTAGCAATTGTACCTGTTCTACCCCCGGGTGGCGAGCCTTTTTATTGGCACATATGCTCTTGTATGGAAGCATTAGCTGAAAAGGAAAAACTAAATTGTTTTCACCCAGGGCAAGGGACGTAGAGGCACATTTGCTAGAGCCAGGGCTGGCAAAGTTTATTTACCAAGCTGTCTCTCGCACTCCCCCACACACCCCTCTCCTCTCTCACACACACATTCTCTCTCACCGGCATCCCCCTCCCCTCATATAGGCTCCCTCTCTCTGAAACCCACACTCAAGCATCCCCCCCACCCACCCTCTCTTACCTCCCATGCTCTCTCTCACACACACAGCCCCCCTCTCTCACACACACATTCTCTCTCACCGGCATCCCCCCATGTTCTCTCTCACACCCTCCTGCTCTCTTTCACCCTCCCCTCCCTGACACACATTCTCTCTCACCGGCATGCCGCAGGACCCGAACCGTTTGCGGCAAAGATTAAGGCTCGGCGCACCATTCACGGCACATGGGGGCCTTCCATTTTCGCCTTGAGCAGAAAATAGCAGCAGAGACCCCGGCATGCTGCGAACGAAGCGTATATCACGGCACACGCTCCATTCGCGGCGAAGATGAAGGCCCGGGCATGCCAATCACAGCACATGGGGCCTTCCCTTTTCACTGTGAACGGCACGCCAGGCCTTCATCTTTGCCACGAATGGAGCGTGTGCCGCGGGACACGTTCCGTTCGCAGCATGCCAGGGTCTCCTCTGCTATTTTCTGCCTGTCCCGCGATGGCCGCTGTCCTTCCGGTTATAGTCTTCCAGCGAAGGAGGGATCTAAAGAGTTAATTTCATCTGTGATACTCAGAGCTCTCCGGGTTTGGTCAATGACTGTAAACTGTTTATTACTTTGCATGCAGTAAAAAAGGAGCCTTACCTGGTCTCAGCTGATTTCATGGTATTACAAATTTTTCTTTATGTTTTTAATATGGACCAGCTGAATACAATGCAAATTTAGAGGCCTCCAGGAAATCCCCTGAGTGTCTTACCCTTGGGATTTTCCACAAATCTTACCACGTTTGTTGGGTTGAATAAATCAAAATGAGGCAGGAGCATTCCCCAGTCACTTCTGCCCTACTGGCCCTAAGTGCTTTTTAATTTTATTTATTTATATTCTGTTTTTCGGCACTTCACAGCTGATTGCATTCAGGTACCTTAAGTATTTCTCTGTCATCAGAGGGCTCACAATCTAACAGAGTCATTCATCAAAATGCGTTAGAGCGTTATCGTGGTTGTTAGGGCCCTAACGCCCGCGATAAAGCCATAACACATGCATTATTTTTCACATTGTGTGATGCGTATGCAAATTCCAAAAATGTAGTCAAAGAGGAGGCGTTTGCGCAGGGTTTATGAAAATGAGGGATGATTAACGTTGCATGCGATAGCACAACAATGTACGTTTTAAAGCCAGAAATAACTACACCTTTTTTCCTAGTGTTAAGTTGTGCGATTTGCCCGAATCCCGTTGAGGGGAGAGAGAGCCTCTGGGGTGGCACATATATTCAGTCATCTATTTAATTTAATTTTACCTTTCTGTTTTTGGCTTAAAACCAATGGGCCAGATTTTAAAAGGGTTACGTGCATAAGGTAAGCGTGTAACCCTTTTAAAACCCCCCTGAGCACGCCAAGCCTATTTTGCATAGGCTCGGAGGCGCACGCAAGCCCCAGGACGCACGTAAGTCCCGGGGCTTGCAAAAAGGGGTGGTCAGGGGCGTGACCAGGGGGCGTGGTTTCAGATGGGGGCGTGTTCAGGGGCATGTGGGCAGTCCAGGGGCATAGCCAAGTGCCCCAACACAGCGGCCTGTGTTGGGGCCTGGCGCGCGTAAGTTACTACTGCCCGGAGGCAGTAGTAACTTTTCAGATAAAGATAAGGGGGGTCTAGATAGGGCCGGGTGGGTGGGTTAGGTAGGGGAAGGGAGGGGAAGGTACAGGGTGGTGGAAGGAAAGTTCCCTCCGAGGCCGCTCCAATTTCGGAGCGGCCTCGGAGGGAACGGGCAGCGCGCGCAGGGCTCGGCGCGCGCAAGTTGCACAAATGTGCACCCCCTTGCGCGCACCGACCCCGGATTTTACAAGATACACGCGGCTACGCGCGTATCTTATAAAATCCAGCGTACTTTTGTTCGCGCCTGATGCGCGAACAAAAGTACGCGCCTGGGCTGTCTTTTAAAATGTACCCCCTTATGTTCATCATGTGTTTCAATTTATTATTTCTTGTAATTTTAACAAGTTTTAACTTATTTTATTCAATTTTTTTTATCCTGTCATTTAGTGTTGATAGTTTTATGCTGTCTTATTTATATTTCTTTTTATCACATTATGTATGTAATTTTATTCACTGCTAGGCCTAACAGTGTTAGAAGGTCTATATATTGAAATACATGTAAATGAATACCGCTATAGGAGGGTCATCTAGTAACTTTAGGTGAGGTTTTGGTGGTGGTCTACAGTTTGGAGGCAGTTTTACATGCACAGTCAGACGTACAAACAGCACAGTACACAACAGTGGAGTTGATGTGATTTGGAATGAGGGATGGTACACAAATATGAGAATTCTACAATGTACTCTCGTCCTAGTTTGATAGCACCCAGAGGAAAATTGGTGTGTATAACAGTAATTAACAGTAATTAAAAGCACCTTTGAAATGTTTTCAGACTTTACAACTGATTAAAAAAAAAAAAAGGTTTTGTGGATTGCAAAGAATAATTACACTTAGCCCTGATGCAGCTCTGGACAGAAGAAATGCTGACAGTGTCAGAGGAAAAGTTTTGAGAAAGTGCATCTGATCTTTTGAATATTAGAAAGTGTAATTCATCTTTTGAACATTATTAATAGCGATTGGACAGAAAGTGCATCCTATTTTTGAACAATACTTGTAGTGTCTTATCAAAGGCAATCTAAGTATCAATTCTTGTAAATTAACAAAAACTTCTTTTTTAAAAATATATGAATAAGGATAAAAAAGAGTAAAAAATACAAACTGAAGAGGTTTTCTTTAACTAATGATGGTGCTTCAGCCTGTGTTATCTAAGGCAAGTGTAGCCTAGATATTGACATCTGAAGCTTTTCCTCCATATTAAATCTTTTGTGCTATAGTAACAATTCTGGTTGCAATTTGTTGATGACAGTTGCTAGCACCCAGGTGTCTGCTTTTTTGTAATTGATCACACTTGCACAAACACCTCCCTCTTACTTACTTTCATGTTGTCAGTCACACACACATGCTCCCTCTCCCTTTGGCTCGCTTTCACTAACAACCCCACCCCCAGCACAAATGGCAACTACAGTAGCCTCCTCCTCCAAGTCTTGCAGCCTGAGAACGAAGAATCCCATCGGGCAGCGTTACCTATCTGGTTAACTTAACCAGATATGTGCTGATATTCGGTCTTAACCAATTAAGTTAATCGATTAAGTTAGACCTGCCATATAGCTCGTCTAACTTAGCCGTATTTAACTTATATGCAGATATTCAACAGCATAGCCATGCTGCAGAATATCCCATTTAAGTTAATTGGATAAGCCTTA
Organism: Rhinatrema bivittatum; assembly: GCF_901001135.1. Classification (NCBI taxonomy): domain Eukaryota; kingdom Metazoa; phylum Chordata; class Amphibia; order Gymnophiona; family Rhinatrematidae; genus Rhinatrema; species Rhinatrema bivittatum. Next base: position 88,756,718 of record NC_042615.1, on the reverse strand, counting down.
TCTGGTTAACTTAAATAAATGTTTATTTGTAAATACTGGGCCCAAAATAGCTGTTAATACTTGGGCCAGATTTTATAACATGTGCGCAGGTGTAGATTTGTGCGTGCAAATCTACGCATGCATGTTATAAAATCCGAGGTCGGCGCACGCAAGAGGGTGCACACTTGTGCACCTTGCTCCGAAATCGGAGCGGCCCCAGAGGGAACTTTCCTTCTACCCCCCCCCCCACCTTCCCCTCCCTTCCCCTATCTAACCCGCCCCCCCCCCCCCCCCCCAGCCCTAACTAAATCCCTCCCACACCTTTATTTTGTGATTTACGCCTGCCTCTGGGCAGGCGTAACTTGCACGCACCGGCCAAGTGCCGGTGCGTAAACCCCCGGCACAACCGCTGTGCCAGAGACCTCAGTCCCGTCCCCGGACCGCTCCCGGACCGGCGCCCTGCCCACGCCCCTGCCCCCTTCCCGCCCCTTTTTCAAAGCCCCGGGAGATACGCACGTCCGGGGCTTGCGTGCGTCGCCAAGCCTATGCAAAATAGGCTCGGCGCGCGCAGGGACAGATTTTCAGGGTTACGCGTGTAACCCTTTGAAAATCTGCCCCACAGGGAATTGCAGTGGTCTACTTTAGAAACGACCAACAATTGCAAAATAGTGCAAAAATCAACATCTGATAGAAAAGGTTTAAGTTCACATAGTACATGTAATGTATTAAAAGCACTTGTAACAATTATCTTTATCTGCTCTTTTAGAAACAAATTTTAATTGTACCTCAAGATTTCTCACTATAGGGGAAATATTAGTAGACCTAAGAAACAGAACTGAAAAACAGTAGGACAGATGAAAATCTCCTGAGTATTATTACATTTGTCTCATTGATATTTATAGCTAATTTGTTGGCATACATCCAGTCATGAATGGATTTTAAACAATGACCTACATAATCAAATGCATTGTGATGGATGAAGTAACCAGGACAAAAAAATGAAAAAAAAAACCGATTAGGCTACAAACAGGTCGAAGATAGATATTGAATAGAAGAAAGCACTGATCCTTGAGGGACGCCAGTAGTGATGGGAATCCATTGAGATGTCTAGTATCCTACTTTTTACTTCAAAATAGCGGTCAGTGAGAAAAGATTCAAACCATTGCAAGGTGTGATCTGCAATGCATATATCCTTTAATTGTGATAACAGCAGTTGATTTATTGTATCAATTGTGGCTGAGATGTCCACAAAAGTAAAACTTAGTCAATGGACATCTCAAAGATGCGTCTGAACAAATCCATATTGTTTAAACCCATGGATAAGCAATAGGCATATGCAGAGTCAAAAAACGTGTTTCCATTTGTACATTCATTTTATAGATCACAGTTATTTGTTAGGTTCTTGTCAAACAAAAAAATCATTTTGTTTGTTGGTTTTATTCATTCATTTGGGGTTTTTTTCCAAACAGTTTTATTAGAAGGAAAAACCAAAATACACAATAATGCAATAATGCAGATATCACTCCAATTTTTCCCATCTTCTCCTTCACTCACCCCCCCCCCCCCCCCCCTACACACACACACACACACACTTGCCACCTGACCCATCCTTCTACATTGAAATAAATGCTTAGGTAAATTTAAAAAACTAATCATAAAAGCAATAATATACAGAGGTGCTAGGATCTATTTAACCAAGATAGTTTGTCCGAAATATACTCTCATAATGCAGAAACAGGTGGCATCTGGAATTGTGTCAAAGGATATAAATACTGAGTATCCTCTGACAATGACTTATGAAAAGGACCCCATATACTTAAAAATCTGAGTCTTTTCTTTGATTTAGTCCGATGCACTGGAAGTTCCATCATGAAAAATTCAAGCATTTGTATTCTCCACATCACCAGCATAGGAAGTTCCTCTGATAACCATCGAATTGCAATATAACGCTTTGCAATGCAACATGATTTAATCAAAAATTGACTAAAGTATTTCCCCAAAAATTGTCCGGGTTGTCTGTAACCTAATAAAGCAAGTGCAGGGGTCATAAAAACACAGCATGAGATATATTTTCCCAAAGTCGTGAGATCTTAGGACAAGACCATAAACAATGAAAAATATAGGCCCCTATTATAGAACATTTATGACATTGAGATAAGTTAATAATCTTCATGTGACATGTCTGAAGCGAAGATATCAATGTTCTATGTGCTATTCTATTGTTATGCTCAGGCTTGTGAACCCTTAGGCCGACGGGAGGATGGTATACCTTTGGAGAAGATCCGTAGGTTCTCCCGTCGGGAGGCGAGGCAGGAACAGAAGATGTGACTAGCTGACCCTCGGCACTGTAGACGGAGACGACTGTGGAGGCGGACGAAGAGTCGTGACGCCGAGGAACGGAAGTGTGTCTTCGCCACTGGAAGTCCGCGGTCCCCCCAGGAGGAGCCCGTAGGGACCCGGACAGCTGGGACTTAGGTGGACCTTTGAGAGGTCAAGGAAACGGACGTTCGGTGCAAGGGATGACTGGAGCTTCACCCCTGGAAGCCCGTGGTCCCCCCCGGGAGGAGCCCGTAGGGACCCGGGCCTCTGGGACTTAGGTGGGCCCTTGGAGACAATGGTCAGGAAGAAGTCCAAGGTCAAGTGCCAGAGGGTCGTCGCTTACCAGTCCGAGGTCACACACCAAGGGATCACCACTTGCCAGTCCGAAGTCAATACCAGAGAATCACCGCTTGCCAATCCGACGCCAGGAACCAGGAACACCAAGACGAAACAGGAACAAGGAATCAAGACACTGGAACTCACCGAAGCAAGCAAACCTGACCAATGTAGGACGTTGCCAAGTCAAGGAATGAGCAGAGGAAGCCTCCTTATATACTTCCTCTGCCCTGGATCATTGGAAGCAGGTGAGTTTCATTAAAGGGATCAGGTCCCTTTAAATCAAGCAAGGAGGCGCGACCTCGTGCCTAAAGATGGCGGCGGCCATCTTGGATTTTCTCCGCAGAGGAAAGCCAGCAGAACGCCGTGAGGGAGGAGCAGGGACGGCTCCCTACCCGGCGGCCAGACTGCGGACCAGCCCCGGAGTGACGGGCACCGGCCCGGGGGAATAAATCAGGAGTTGCCGCAGCGGGTCACCGCCGCGGTGGAGGTAGGGGGCCGCGCCCGTGGCTGTCCACGGGCGTGGAACACAACATCTATATTGCAGCCCTCTAAGATTAACATTTATTATAGTGGCAAACATTTGGGAGAGAGCATCCAAAAGACGTTTTTTGTCCAGCACTATATTTTAAAGTATTTAACAAGAATTTTGTGCATTGAGTCATGTGATGGTTACACTGTCTCTTGTTTTGTAGTTATTACCTTGAAACAGCTCAACAGTGAAATGCTAGCTAACGTTGGGATCAAAATCAATAAAATGTTATTACCTTGAAACAGCTTAACAGCGAAACACTAGCTAATGTCGGCATTTTGATCTGCAATATCATTATGAAGAATTGTGTGCAATGGTCTTGCAGGCTTTCGAATGAGAATCGGTTTGAAGTTAAGCCAAGAGTCTTTTGAGATCTTAAGATAAGTTTTGTCTTTTTCAAAAAATATTTGAGCTATGTTTAGCCATTTGAGCCAATAATTGTGAACTCATCAGAAAGCATTGCATGATTCCAGAGGAGTAAACATTATGAAAATAGAGATCTCAATTGGATATCACAAGAAGAATTAAACAGTGATTTTTATCAAAAAAAGAAGAAACATTGAAATAAAAATTAAATGCAGAAATACTTGGGGAGGTTTTTCTAAAAGACCGATGATTGACCTACCCGTAAATGTGTATAAGTTTTGTATGAGACCTATACTTGGGTTCTGAGGTCTTTTTTCCTCCTTAAAGGGATTATTGCATATATTTTCAATTTGTGGTGTGTGTAATGGGTTTTTCTATTTGAAAACATCTTGAATCAAACACTTACGAGGCATCCCAAATTCTTCTTGGGATGCTGCCCTTCACGCGTCAATGGAAATGCCCCACTATTTTCTTGCACCTCTGTATAAGGTCCTTCAGGAATAAATTCCCATGGGCTTGGGCCCCCAGTCCTAGTGCATCCCTCACTGCCAGATGCATCAAGTGTGCAAAACAATGGAAAAGCCCCATATTCCATTGTACCACTGTCTGTCACAAAGAAATCTGCCTGAACACTCCTGCCTCTCTGGTCTAGTTGCCAACTCTCCTCATCTTTCTTATGGCTGATAGGATATTGCATGAATAATAGAATAATAAAATAAATAATAAAATAATAAAATAATAATAATAGAAGGACTAGGGGGCATTCCATGAAGTTAGCAAGTAGCACATTTAAGACTAATCGGAGAAAATTCTTTTTCACTCAACGCACAATAAAGCTCTGGAATTTGTTGCCAGAGGATGTGGTTAGTGCAGTTAGTGTAGCTGGGTTCAAAAAAGGTTTGGATAAGTTCTTGGAGGAGAAGTCCATTAATGGCTATTAATCAATTTTACTTAGGGAATAGCCACTGCTATTAATTGCATCAGTAGCATGGGATCTTCTTAGTGTTTGGGTAATTGCTAGGTTCTTGTGGCCTGGTTTTGGCCTCTGTTGGAAACAGGATGCTGGACTTGATGGACCCTTGGTCTGACCCAGCATGGCAATTTCTTATGTTCTTATGGTGGCTATTCATTACCTGGGTGTGCAGCACAGCCCACCTACACCCTGATGCTTGGTCCCTGCTAGAGCTGCTGCCTGTCCTTGCCTCAGCCAGGTCCCACCAGTGTACCACCAATAAGATGTAGACATGCATAGCATTCATGCTGCGCAGATATCGCTAGTGAAATGCATGCTACTCCCCTCTGCCTAAGCCAACTGTGTCTGGATGCAACTATGGCACTGATTGTAGAGGATGGGAATAACCAGCCTACTAAATGTAGTCCTGGAGGAGATTTTGTAATTGAGAATTGACACATGCAGAAGACGTTTAAAGCCACATTCTCCACTACCTACAGGGGCTAGTCATCCATGGCAATCATTTTTCCAATGCTCCTCATTACTATTTGGGATGCTGCCTGCCTCTTGTCCCTAGGACAGTGTTATGGAACACCACCCCATTCCCTCTATGGTGGTTTGCTGCTTTGGATGCATGGCTGGGGATTGCTGGCCTGCCACCTGACTGCTGGAAAAGGTCGTGGGATCAGCTTGGGAAAATGTCTTTCTCTTTTCAACCCCTTTCCTCTTACGTTTACTTTCACTGGCAGAAGGGGTCCACAGGCTAGTATTGCCAACCTTCCCTGATGGCAATGCTAGTGGGCACTGCTTCTGCAAGTGATGCTGCATACGAGTGTTTGTCAAATGCCCCACTTGCTTCCCTCGACTGATATCCTTACTGCTGTGAATACACTGAGCGAAATGTGGGTCCCCTGTCATTTTAAAGTGCCTCCATATCAAGGATGTCTTTCACAATCTCTTCGCTATATCAATGAGGGCTGACTCTGGCACTGGAGTTTGCGTTGAAAGTGGACCCTGAGAAAAAATGTCATGGGCATCACTCACACTCTCTAGCTGCATTGCCTGCTCTTTCTGGGGGCTGCTTTCATCACCATCAGTCTCATCATGTCTCCCCTATCACCGCACTGGAGGCTAAGACACTACTGATTAATCCTCTCAATTTTTCTTCAGTTGCTAGCTGTTCAATTTCTGATTCAGAAGATTCTTCTCATAATCAGTTGTTGAAAATACAGTCTCCATTGCTTCAGATGCAGAAACCAATGTAGATAACCATGCTGCTAGTTTTGGCTATTGCACTCTGCTGCTCCTGTCCATGCTCCTGGCCAAGACGGCTTTCTTGCCTTTTGCCCTTGCTCCAAAACAAGAGGGAGAGGAACAAGTAGCAGAGGCATGTGTTCTCCAAATTTCTTCTTCCTTGACCTGCCTTCTTCTCCTGCCATTCAGAACCTTAAAAAGTCTCTGTTCTTAGGGATAATACTGCCTTTTTTATTCCTATTAGGCAGGGCCAGCTCTCCACCAATTCTGCTCCTGTCAAAGCTGTCAAGCCTGCCATTCCCTCCTTTCCCTTTTCCTGATATGATGGAATGTGTTGAATTACACTGCCTACTGGGGTTTTGATATTACAGAGGAATTGATTTATTGATACTGAAACTGATCCCCCCCACTCACAATGTGAAGAATTGTTGAAACACACACACATACACACACAAAGGGGCTGATGCAATACAGTGTCCTCAGCCGAGCACACTGTATAACCTGCAGTTGGATGCGGGTTGTATAGGCACTAACTAATCCCCTTATGCAATAAGGAATTAGCGCCTCTACAACGCGCGTCCAACGCAGAGTGAATCTAATAGCGCTCATCACATGCAAATGCATGTGAATGAGGCTATTAGGTATTCACTCCCAATGCAAAAAAAAAATGTGCATCTAGGACACACATTTAGCGATCAGAAATTAATGCCTGCCTGGAGCAGGGTTAATAGTTGGGAGCTCTTAAAACTAGAACAGAAAAGCAGAAAAAACTGCTTTTCTGTACTGCCTCCTACTTAATATCATTGCGATATTAAGTAGGAGGAAAACCAAAATGAAATAAAGTTAAAAGGCAAGCATCCGTTTCCTGAACCCCCTGGCAGTGCGGCTGTGCAGCGTTTAGGGAAACCGATGCCGATAAAGTTAGCGGTTTTCCTAACCAGCGGATGGCCGACGCTGATCGAGTTCTAGCGTCTCCTTGTTAACGTGACCCCCCCTAATTTAAATATTGCATGGCACCCCCAGGGGGGTGCCCGGGGGCGCATTAAGAAAGTAGGCGCTGATTGTTCAGCGCCCGCTTTCTGCGCATATTTATTGCATCAGCCCCAAAGTGTATGTGTATGCTGTGTGCACTCAATGCTGATAAGACCCTTCTCTTCAGTCTGTCAGCGTTCTCTCACCTCACTAGTGTCCAGACAGACAGAGACAAAAAAATCACTAGCACTGTTATATTCTCCACATTGTCTTCTACCTGGACCCTCCCCCAGTGAAGATAAAAATAAAACAGACAGCAACAGTGCCACTGCTTCTGTCCTTCTGGCACAGTGTGTGAGTCCACTACAGTACAGAGAAGATCAGGAGCAGCCCTTTACCAATGCCAAATCCCCAAGTTTCTAGCTTTTTTTTTTTTTTTTTAAATCTGAGAAGCATTTTCCAAACATGTCCTTCTCTACCAAGTGCTAGAGAGGAAATACTTCTTGCATATGCTCAGAGTTTACAATGGGAGTAGGCCAGCATCCCTTGAACCAGATATCAGCTATAGGCTAGTTCAGGGGTGCTCAGACCAGTCCTTGCCCCCCCCCCCCAGTCAGTTAGGATATTCTTAATAAATATGTATGACATTTATTTGTATGTACGACCTACTATGTATGGAAATATTTTTCATAATATTCATTAGGGATATCCTGAAAACCTGACGTTTTGGGGGCTGGGGGACAAAAGAGTAGCACAGAGACTAAGGACCTCATTTCCTAAAGTATCGCAGGCCTGCGATACTTTAGGAAATGAGGGGCGGGGGGGCGGGCCTGCGCTAGCAGGCAGCGATCACACCGTCGCGGTGCGATCGCTGCCGTTTTCGCACCCAATAGCGCCACCATAGGAGGTGTAGCTATTGGGAGCGAAATAGGCAGCAAAAAGGCACCTACCTTTTCACTGTCCACGGCGTCGGCGCAGAGTGATGCCCGGACTCCTTCTCTTCTGGGGCCGACTCCGCCCCGACTCTGCCCCCATCCTGGTATCGCACGCGATAAGGGACTTTTTGCGTGCGAAAGGTCCCTTATCGCATGCGAGCGGCTTGGAAAATGAGGCCCCAAATCTTTCTTGTGAGACTGGAAGATTGGGCGGCCAAATGGCAGATGAAATTTAACGTAGACAAGTGCAAAGTGATGCATATATGGAAAAATAACCCATGCTGTAGTTACACGATGTTAGGTTCTATCTCAGGAAAGAGATCTAGGCGTCATAGTGGATAATGCATTGAAATTGTCGGCTCAGTGTGCTGTGGAGATCAAAAAAGCAAACAATGCTAGGAATTTTTAAGAAGGGAATGGCAAATAAAACAATGGATTCATAATGCCTCTGTATCGCTCAATGGTGAGACTGCATCTTGAATACTGTGTGCAGTTCTGGTCGCCGCATCTCAAAAAAGATATAGTTATACTGGAGAAAGTGCACAGAAAGGTGACCATAATGATAAGGGGCATGGAACGGCTGCGTCGTGAGGTAAGGCTAAAGAAGTTAGGGCTGTTCAGTTTGGAGAAGAGACGACTGAGGGAGGATATGATATAGGTCTACAAAACCATGAAAGGACTTGAAAAAGTTAATGCAAATCAGTTATTTACTCTCTCAGATAAAAGAAGGACTAGGGTGCATTCCATGAAGTTAGCAATTAACAATTAGCTCATTTAAAACAAATCGAAGAAAATCCTTTTTCACTCAGCTAGTGTAACTGGGTTTTAAAAAGTTTTGGATAAGTTCCTAGATGAAAAATCCATAAACTGCAATTAATTAATAAGCAATAGTAGCCTGAGATGTATTTAATGTTTGGGTATTTACCAGGTACTTATGACTTGGATTGGCTACTGTTAGAAACAGGATACTGGACTTGATAGACCCTTGGTCTGACCCAGTATGGCAATTCTTATGTTCTTATGTAAATCAATTCTTTTCTTCCATCTTTACTGAGGAAGATATAAGGGAGATACACATGCCAGAGACTAAATGAATTATTCGCTTCAATCTTTACCCAGGAAGATATAAGGCATTACCTTAAATTATACTTAAAGGTAATGACTCAGAGGAACTAAAACAAATCTAACTGAATCTGGAAACTATAATAAAGCAAATTGACAAGCTAAAGAGTAGCAAATCATCTGGACCAGATGGTTTATATCCCAGACTGTTGAAAGAACTAAAAAACGAAATTGCAGGCATATTATTAGTATCTGTAAACTATCTTTAGAATCATCTACTATACCTGCAGATTGGAGGGTTACCAACATAATGCCAATTTTTAAATAAGGGTTCCAGGGTTGATCCAGGAAACTATAGGCCAGTGAGCCTGACTTCAGTGCTGATCAAATTGATAGAAACTATCATAAAGAACAAAATTTATGAACACGTGTTTAATGGGACAAAGCCAACATGGATTTAGCCAAGGGAAGATTTGCCTTACCAATCTGCTACATTTTTTTTAAAGTTATAACTAAGCATATGGATAAAGGTGAGCCAGTTGATATATTATATCTGGATTTCCAGAAAGTGCTTGACAAAGTACCTCATGAGAGACTCTTGAGGAAATTAAAAAGTCATGGGATAGGAGGCAGTGGTCTATTGTAGATTGAGAACTGGTTAAAAGATAGAAACAGAAAGTAGGGCTAAATAGTCAATTTTCTCAATGGAGAAAGATGAATAATGGAGAACCCCAAAGGTTTGTTCTGGGACTACTGCTTTTTAACATATTTATAAATGAACTGGAAATGGGAACAATGAGTGAGGTGATCAGATTTGTAGATGACACAAAATTATTCAAAGTTGTCAATTCACAAGAGGATTGCAAGAAATTGCAAGAGGATCTTGCAAGACTGGGAGACCGGGCATGCAAATGGCAGATGACATTTAATGAGTTCATGTGCAAAGTAATGCACCTAGGAAAGAGTATTCTAAAACAGTGGTTCACAACCTTTCTTCGGCCGGGACACGCCTGACAGATGGTTCTCATATGCGTGACACACTGAACATGTGACAGTCTAAGGGCAAAATGTAAATATACATTCTGTATCCTCAGGAACCCCCTCGACCCCCAACAATGGGCGCAGAGCAGAACTAGGGCATTACCCAACAACTCACCATACAAAAAAAGATATTCTGGATCTGATGACATCTCAGTAAAAGCAAAACAAACTCCCTTTACTGGCAGGCACAATACTCCTCCTTATGAAAAGACAGTAAATTTACCACTAATGCATGTCCTATTGAGAAAAAAACACAACAAATAAAAATGATACAAATGCCTACATGCTAGTAAAATATCTCACCTCGGTCACACACCCAGAATTGACCTTCACCAAGTACAGAAAGACCACAAATTATAAATATGGAGACAGATACTGGAAAGGAAAACCAAAACAGCCACTCTGCATGCAGTGCAAACCTGGAGAAAAGGAAAGAGAAATATAGCACCTAACATAGTCCCAGGATTTGCAATAATGCACACAAACTAATCTGCACAAAGTTACACCTGCATTATGGAACACACTCAAACAATAACAACCCAACTTATGAAATGGCAATTCTACAAATATTAAACTTAAAAAGCCACCTTTACTTACCTTCTCCAGCAACTTTCCTACTCCTTTCTCTTGCAGGCCAATAACCCACACCAGAAGCAGCAGTGGCTGCTGAAGCTCTGTCCTCACAGTCCTCTTCCTTAGGGCCCACAACCAGTCACTCACACACAGTAACCTCCCTAACCAGTCTCTCTTCCTCACACACTCAACAGTTATCTCCCTGACCAGTCTCTGTCTTTCACACACACACACACACACACACACACACACCAGTCACCACCCTGACCAGTCTCTCTTCCTCACACACACCAGTCACCTCCCTGTCCAGGCTCTGTCTTTCACATACACACCAGTCACCTCCCTGACCAGTCTCTGTCTCACACATACACACCAGTCATCTTCCTGACCAGTCTGTCTCTCTCTCACAGAAACACATCACCTCTGACCAGTCTCTCTCTCTCTCTCTCTCTCTCTCTCTCAATCACACACATGCTCTCTCACTTACATACAAGTTCTCAATCACACACAAATGCTCTTGCTCCCATTCAACCACAAACCACAAAGCTGCCACTCACGCACCCATTGTATCACACACACACACACACACACACACACACACACACACAAAGCTGCCACTCACGCATCCATTCTACCACAGGCACACTCAAAGCTGCTACTCACACATACACACAAGCTCACGTGGAGCCTCATCTCATTGTTTGCCCCAATAAGCCTGGCCTCTGCTTTACAGCTGCCACCGGCCTGGCCTCCGGCAGCGGCACACAGCGTCTTTCTGCTCTTCAGCTGCTGCCGGCCTGGCCTCCGGCACACAGCGTCTCTCCGCACTTCAACTGCTGCTGGCCTGTCCTCCGGCAGCGGCGCACAGCGTCTTTCTGCTCTTTGGCTCCGCCAGCCTGGCCTCTGCTGGTGGCATGCAAGGTCTCTCCATACTTTAGCTGCTGCTAGCCTGGCCTCCGGCGGTGGCACTCCCCTACCAACTGCATTGGCCAGTCTGCCCCTGGGGAGAAGGGAAGCACAAATGGGGCAGTGGGACACCAGGAGCCGCAGCACACCTGCCGGTGCTTGGTGACACACTGGTGTGTCGCAACACACCAGTTGAGAACCGCTGATCTAAAATATAGCTATACAATGCAAGGTTCCACATTATAAGTCACCATTCAGGAAAAGGATCTAGTCATCAGTGTTGATAATATGTTGAAATCCTCTGCTCAGTGTCCGGTGGCAACCAAGAGAGCAAATAGAATGCTAGGAATTATTAGGAAAGAAATGGAGAATAAAATAGAGAATTTCATATTGATTTTGTATTGCTACATGGTACAACCACAACCTGAGAATTGTGTGCAATGTTGGTCACCATATCTCATAAAAGGTATAGCAGAATTAGAAAAGGTATAGAGAAAGGCAATCAAAATAATAAAGGAGATGGAATGATTCCCCTATGAGGAAAGGCTAAAGAGGTTAGGACTCTATAGTTTAGAAAAAAGATGGCTAAGGGGAGATATGATAGAGGTCTATAAAATAATAAGCAGAGTGGAACAGGTGAAGTCAAATTGGTTGTTTACTCTTTCAAAAACTACAAAGACTAGGAGACAATCAATGAAGTTACTAAGTAGCATATTTAAAACAAATAGGAGAAAATAATTTTTTACACAATGAATAATTAAACTCTAGAATTTGTTGCCAGAGGACATGCTGAAAGTAGTAGTGCAACTGGGTTTAAAAAAAGGGTTGGACAAGTTCTTGGAGCAAAAGTCCATAAGCCATTATTAAGGTGGACTTGGAAAAATCCACTGCTTATGCCTGGGATACGTGACATGGAATCTATTTATCTTTTGGGACCTTGCTAGGTATTCATGACCTGGATTGGCCATTGTTGGAAATAGGATACTGGGCTTGATGGATCTTTGATCTCATCTAGTATGGCAATCTAATTTTCTTATGTTCTTATGAGGATTGGTTTGAGTACCCCTGGACTAGATAAAAAGATGTTACGTTGTGATTTGTCCTCTGTATGGTTTCCTTGCCAGCTTGTCCTGCCTCAACTCTGATAAGGCTGTGAGGTCACACAGGCATAAGCTGGTTACTACAGTTACAAGTTTGTTTGTTTTTGCTCAGCAGTACACAGCCATAGACATCAATGGGCCACAGTCTTCAATGGGAAACATAAACAAATGAGATAAACATTTTCATCTTATTCATGGAATCCATCCATTCACTTCAGGAGAGACCACAAATGAAGCAAAAATAGAGCCATTTTAACTATTTGTTTCAAATGAATGGACATCCCTAATAAGCAATGGCTTCATCAAGTCTACCTGTTGATAATGATTTATGGATTTTTCCTCCAGGAACTTGTCCAAACCTTTTTAAAATCCTGCTAAGCTAACAGCTTGTACCAAATCCTCTGGCAATATATTCCAGAGCTTAATTGTGCTTTGAGTGAAAAATTGTTTTCTCCGATTTGTATTAAATCTGCTATTTAGTAACTTCATGGAGTATCCTCTATACTTTTTATTTTACATAAATCATAAACTGAACTTAACAAAAAGCTTGTTGAAAATAAAATGCTTTGTTTCTTTCAGAATATTTTATAACCATCAATCTCACAGAGCTCTGCTGGCAATGCATTCTATAATGTAGACCCAATCACTGAGAACACTCTCTTGCGTGCTTCCTGAAGGTAGACATATGTAACTGAAGGCAGTGCTAAAAGATTTTTCTCAGCAGATCATAATGTTCACGTAGGAGTAATTTGTTAAATCCATAAGATATTGTGAGCCATTATTTTTAAGAACTTTAAAAGCCTATGTAAAAGCCTTAAAGTTTAGACTACCAGTAAACAAATGCATTTCATGTAAAGCTGGCATAATATGGATCTCCAGGACCATTTACAACAATCAATGAGGCAGCTGCATTTTGCAAAAGCTGAAGCACCTTCAAGTGGCATATTGGAAGACTCACACAAAGGGCATCACAATAGCCAACTGTTGTCAATATAAAAGTTTTACACCACATTTTGAAAATCATCTTTAGGCAGCAAATATCTTAAATGCCTTACTATCCTAGATTTAGAGAACTAAGACTTTAATACCATTTTTAACTGTAATTTCATAGTTAATCAAGGATCCAATAATACTCCAAAATCTCTCATATCAGTGGCGAATGAAATAGGAGTACCATTGATCTGCAAAGTAGTCAATACTTCAGTACCTACCAACCCAAAGGACTTCGGTCTTAGATATATCCAAAACCAACATATTTTGTGATTACCATTTATTCACTGCAGTGGTACAAGATGAGAGGTGCTCAATAACAAAAGTCACACTGTTTCCTACAGGAAAGGACTAGTAACTAATTGTGAAAGTAAAATTAACTATTATTGTTTTACCAAAATACATTTTGGGCACCCTAATTGAGAAGAATGGAAATTAGGTAGATTACAGAGGAGCCCTTGGGTCAAGCCACAGCTGCAGTAAAAAGGTTGGAGAAACCTCATGCTGTTTATCATTAGGTTCAGCTTGTATGCTATTAAAAAAAATAGCATGCAAATTGTTTAAAATAGTCTGCTTATCAGAGCTGAAACCACAAATCCAGTTGGAAAAGTACATGCTAATATGGATCATCAAGATTATCTTATGGTACAAGTTATGATGTGTCTGCTCTGCCATGAAAGGTCAGCATATGATACAACTCAGTAGATTTTTTTTTTTTGTATTAAGTATTCATCATTTCTGCAAAAGGCCTTCTCTGGACAATGGAAAAAAATCAAAAGTTTGATAGAACTATATTTTAATACCTACAGTACTTGAATGTAATTCTCTTTGAAGTGTTATGAAAGGCAGAATATAAACGTAAAAAAAAATGTTACAAGGTGCTTTATCAGGACCCTGACAGGTTCCCAGTGTCAGCACATTAAATCCAGACAAGCAGATCGCAGGCACAACGTCAGTAGATACAAGGAAGTTTAGGACAGAGCCAGAATTCCAGTTTATTGAGAAAGCTTTCATCAGTCTGTTCTGTATCACATTTCTTTCGTTTTGCTGATATTTAGTGTGCCTGGTTTCTGCTTTTCTTGTGGACATTGGGCCTAAATTATCAAACGTATTCTGTGCAATGTTGGAGTGGGGGAGATTTAAAAACAGCAAGCCTATTGTTGTTTCTATTTTAAGAACACATTCTTGAGCTCACAGAATCTTTCTTTTTATAAGACCATGCTCTATCTTTGTATGTATTTAGGAAAGCCTTATTTTATTAAACTGCAGCTCCCATCATACCAATGTTCTGACAAGGTCACATCCAAACACTCTACCAACAGTTCTAGTCAGCAGCTAGCTAGGGGTCGCATCACTGCAATCATTAGAGGTATACGTAACCGTGGCTTCGCACGCTTACAAAATGTTTTTCCCTTTTTCTATCTGCTGGGAGATTTTTGCATTTTCAGATCCTCCCCAAGTGTTGGCCCATCCCCCTGTTTTTGGGATTGGTCAGTGCTCCTCTATATAAACTGGGTTGCGCATGCTCAAAGCGTGGTTGGAAGTTTTCTTTGGTTGGAGTTACATTCTGTTTTGGGAGAGCAGTGGAATTTTTTTCTGGTGAATCCTTATAAGTCCCACAGCCTGCAGCAGTGGGATTATTCAAGTACAGAAGTCTTGTGAGAGCCTTCACAGACTTAGAGGGCTCTGAATTGTAGAACGATTTTTGGACTTTAAGAGAGCTGGCTATTTTTTTCTGATCAGCTCCCAGTTTGAGAAGACTGAATTTTGGCTCTTCTGCTCTGCGCTCAGCTAAAGCAGAATCATCAGGGTCAGAGTCAGGGCCAGTGCAAGGGTGTTAGGCGTCCTAGGCGAACCTTCTGCCCTGCGCCCGCCCTGGTCCTGACCTCATTCACGGAGACGTTGCTTGTGGTCCTCCGAGTGTTTGCTTCTCTTGGCCGCGAGCAGGATGGGCACTGCTTGTGGCCCCTCATGGCTGCTGTTCACCGCTCCCTAATGGTTGGCGCCCTAGGCAACCGCCTAGTTCGCCTAATAGGACGCACCGGCCCTGGTCAGGGTACTGCATCGCTTTCCAGCCAGTAAAAGTGGAGTGTGTGGTATCACAGGAGTAAGAGCTGTGAGTTGAAGAGGGTTTTTCCTTTTGTTGGGAAGGAGATATTTTCCCACTATCATCTCCCTGCCTAATTTGTGGAGAGGAGTGTTTTTTTCCTATCACTGGGAGAGGAATTTTGGGCACTGATTCAGAGACTGACTATGGATAGAGAGTCTGTAGCACTTGGAGTATTATTTTGTTTTTTTCTTATGATGATTTTTGCTATTCCCGCCTGGATTCTATTTTTTAAGTTGCAGTAACATATTTTTTGTTTGAACACCACTCTAAATCTCTGCCTGCATCTTCCAACCTGGAACCAGCCTGCTGAAAACTGTTGAGATCTACAAATGTGAGTACTAAGAGAGAGTGGATGAGTGGAGAAAGAGACTGGATAAGGTACCCACCTCAAAGAGTCTAGGACCCCAGAAGCTTGTTCTCCTTCCCACTGATTGGACCTTGGTTTCCCCTTGGATTAACTACTCAAAGAAGTTGTGTGAATAGTGGAAGGTCCAGGACAGTGAGGTCTATATTTAGGGACCTCTACCCCAGAGGGGCTTCCATATATTTGAAGATTCCCTCATAATCAACAGAGTCAGTGCTTCCTTAAGATACTTATATTAGAAATACACACATAAACATAATTAGCATATTTAGGTTTAATTCAAGAAGGCTGCAAATTTGCAAGCAGCATGGGAGAGGAACTCTGTTCTTAGACAGTTTTCTTCTGATTCATTTCTTTTACCTTTTCCTCATTATTAAGAGGAAGGGCAAGGTCCAGTTTTGTCCCACGGCACCACAAAGCACCTCAAGGGCACAGTGGGGCTAGGTGGGATCATGGAGCTCCTGCCCTGGCCTGGTGATAGCTCTGAGCCCTGAGGCTCATGTGCTTCCCTCTGAGTTCCAGTCCAAGCCTGTCCCAGTCTTACCCTACATACTATTCCTGAGTTCTAGTCCAAGCCTGTTCCAAATTTACCAGCACACTATTCCTGAGTTCCAGTCCAAGCCTGCTACAGCTTTCCAATATGTCCAAGCCTTGCTCCAGCCTCATCAGACTGTCCAAGTCTTGCTCCAGCCTCACCTTGCTGTCCTGCACCATTCTGGGGGTGGTGCTCCCCATGCTCCATCTGGACTGGAGACATAAAAGGAATCTTCTGGAATTGACCAGAACTGCAGAATGTGGGATTAGTAGGTACACTGGAATGCAGAACAGGGAGAAAGATTGATGCCTGCATGCAATCTCAGCTACAGGTTCATCTTACAAGAAGACAAAAAAAAAACAGCATTTAGCATATTAGTAATAAGGAATTTGTATTAACCAGTTAGAGAAATGGCATGAAAATTTAAACAACTAACTCATTGGTGTGTAAATTAGAGGGGGAGACCTATTTTAGTTTTTAACCTATTTTATCAGTAACAATCTTTGAAACCACTCCTGAATTTTATGTCTGTATTCTTCAACATCCAAGAAAATCCTTTGCTGGTAATCGCACTCTCCTGGGATATCATTTTGAATAAAAGATTTTTCTCTCTTGTTGGTTTATCGGTTTTAAGCATTTCTTTCAGTCCACAACAAACCTGCCTTGAGCTTGGAGGGCTCTGACGCACATCCAATACATTTTCAAAAGGAGCAGCTTCTAAGTTTGAAGCCTTCTCTCAGGGTTACCTGTGACACAGTTCCTTCAACAGGATCACCTAAAGGAATTTTACAGATTGTTTCTCCTAAGAAGAATATTTACAGGTCAGTTCTAAGTCTAAAATAACTAATATGAAGGATATATAGAACGTTATTGTGGATTTAGAATCATCTTTTTCCAAATTGATAAACTCTTTATGCAGTCAGCTTGCTAAGTCCGTATCCCATCTTCGGACACAAGAGTAGAAAATTGTAAGTCATGTGAAACGAACTGAAGTGACTGAAAAGAAGGTGACTGAACTCCATGAAGACATCGCCTTAATGAAAGATTCTATGTGACCTTGCATAGAAACATGGAAGTGCTGGAAACGATTTTAGGAAACAAAACATGAGATGGTTTGACCCTGCATCTCAGTGTGGGGGTGGTAATGATTTCTTCTGGGATTTTGTTTTTCTCTGAATATGCTGCAACTTTTTGAGTCACTCAGGAGAGAGCTCTTGGGCTTAAAGGAGTGTATTTTCCAACATGTATTCCTAGCGCATCTAGCTCCCTTAGAGCATATGAGAGCTCCAGGGAGGTAAAGCCATCTAAAATGTCTTTATTTATTTTATATTATTTTTATACCACATACTCACAAGATGGTCACAGCTGTTTACTGGAAAAGAGAAGTTACATACATAATTTAAAACATAGATAATCACTAAACACCTGCAGGACTACCCAAACGTCACCACTTCTGCGTAGACCAGGGGTGGGCAGTTCCGGTCCTCGAGGGCCACAAACCAGTCTGGTTTTCAGGATATCCCTAATGAATATGCATGAGAGAGATTTGCATGCACCCTGCCTCCGTTGTATGCAAATCTATTTCATGCATATTCATTAGGATATCCTAAAACCTCGACAGGTTTGTGGCCCTCGAGGACTGGAATTGCCCACCCCTGGCGTAGACTATCCTGATACTCACTTCAGTTCAATTGGATCTCACCTCGAGTGGGAGTATGCACCAAACCATTTCTGCAGTGAGTAATATGGTTTTCTACTAGCCAAGTAATGAACTCAATGAGAAAAATACCTGAGTTGGACAGCTAGCTGCATCAGAATTAATGTTTTAATTAATTTTTTATTGATTATACTCAAATAGCATATAAATATACAACGTCAACAGTCAACATCATAATGTCAGCTGCATATACAGCAATCCATTGTTTACATAACATCCAAGATCAGAAAATCCCTACTCTTTTCCCGACCTTCTGCCTAACCACCCCACCCCCACCGCCCCCAAACCACTACAATGTTTATTTTCTTAGATCAAGTAAAAAAAAACCTCAAATAAAGACCCTGATTTCAACTCAGCTTGTCTCTCCATGAAACATATGGTGCCCAGATCTTATTAAACCATATCAGCATTTAATGTTAGATCATAGTAAGCTTACACAAGTTAAATGTTCACGCCACTCGATGTTGGACTGCTTCCAATGAGGTTGCCGATGTCTTCTTCCAGCAGTTGATTTTGCAATGAGCCGCTATACAAATCTGTTGGATGAGAGGTTGAAACAGTTCTGCAATGGTGCCCGTGGGTATACTGAGTAATGCACATTTGGGGGGGGTGGGGGGTTGCTTTCCACTGCTATCCCTGTAAGCAAACGTATCCAGGACCTACTCTCTGCCCAAAAACCTTTAATAACTCCCACCAGGTATGGTAAAAATTCCCTTTTTTTCCCCCACAACCCTTCCAGCATTGATCATCTAAACGTGGGTTCATTTTACACAATCTATCTAGGATCTTATAACATCTTAAAAATACTTTATAACCATTTTCCATTAGGGAGGCAAATATAGAGCATTTCCCAATCTTCAAGAAAACCAGATCTCATTCAGACTCACTCATAATTCTCCCTAAATCAGTTTCCCATACCCTCATATGCTTAGGTTTCTCACGGGGTTCCTGATTCAGCAATGCATACATCTTTTATATATCCCTTTGCTTTATTTGTAGATTTGCATAGTACTTCAAGAAAGGTTTTCCCCAGACACAACTCCTTCTTAATGTGATCTTGTGCAACAAAATGTTTGAGTTGTGTTTAGGGGTAACAATCTCACACTGTTAATCCAAATTGCCTAACAGCACTTCCCTCCCATACCTACACTAAACAAAATATTCCTATCAATTTCCAACTCCTGAAATTGATAGAGGTAAAATCTAGCTGAAATTCTTTATTATGGAAAATAGTGGTTCAATAAATATTTTCCCATTTTTCCCACCTTAAGCTTCACCTTAAGAGTAGTTAAAGTAGCTGACAGGAGCATGGCTACCTGCCCCCAAAATTGCTTAGGGAGTCAAATAATGTCTCTCAGAAGTGGAGCACTGAATGATGAAACCATGAAACTGATCTGAGTCACTGGTGGACCAGGGAGGAGCAGGTAGATGTAGCATGGGGTAGCTTGGTGCCACAGGAGTGGGGGCTGTTGAAACTAGAGGAGTCGGGTTCAGCTGAAGGGCGGAGCTCCTTGGCTAATTGCTGAAGGCAATGATTAATGCAGGAGTGGCTTTATATACCCCTCCATGCCCGGGGCTGATGTTGTGTTGGAAGCTGGCTGAGTGTGGCGGCCTATTGCCCGGACAGGGGAGAGCAGTGTCGGCATCTCCAGAAGCAGTAGAGATGGCTGGCATGTGACAGGCTGCCATGTGCATCTTGGGGGTCTCTCCCCATGCCACAGACCATTGAGTGCAACAGCAGACCCACATGTACTTAAATCAGTAATGTATCAACCTAAAATGTGAGGGAAACTGAGTATTCCAAACCTTTGTTGGTATTATGCTGCTTCGCAATTGAAAGCAGTGGTGGATTGGCACCAAACTACTGAAATAAAACCATGGTTACTGATAGAGCAACAATTTTATGAGGCTCCACTTCTGAGAGACATTATTTGACTCCCTGCCTTGACAATAGGTTGACTTCCTGTTACCCAGTAGGTTCACCCTCACCATGGTAACGCTGACAATAAAAACCTGTACCCTTCATGTGGAACGAATTGCCTTCTGCATCATCACAAAGCCATCCACTCCATGGCACTGGCACTATCCTGTCTTCAATAGCACTCGCATCAGTTTGACTGGACTTCATTGCAGTTCTCCAAGTGGGGCCTCAACTGTCATGTTTCTTGCTTGGAGAAGGTGGAGGTTTTTCAATACCTCCCCGTGGCGGTTACCTCGTCTGGGATTCCTCTGCAGTAGAACAATTTCTCTCATGTCTTCTCTAAGAAAAGAGCTGAGTCTCTACCTCCCTATAGGGAATATGATTATGGAATTGAGTTGCTACCTGACTCCAAACCATCTCGGGGCACGGTATACCCATTGTCGCTTCCAGAGACAAAGGTGATTTCCAAATATATCCATGAGAACCTCGAAAGGGGATTCATTAGCCGTCCCACTTCTTCACCCAGTGCTGGTTTTTTCTTTGTCTCAAAGAAGGACGATTTGCTCAACCTCTGCTTTGATTATCGGGGATTAAATGCAATTATCAAAAAGGACTGCTACCCACTGTCTTTGATCTCAGAGCTATTCGATCACTTGCAAGGGGCAAGGATCTTCATAAAGCTGGATCTCCAGGGAGCCTACAATCTGATCCAAATCCACTCTAGTGATGAATGGATAATGGCATTCAAAATGCGTAATGGGCACTACGAGTATCTAATAATGCCCTTTGGGCTATGTAATGCCCCAGCCATGTTCCAAAAGATGATGAATGAAATCTCCAGGGACTTCTTCTACATCTGTGTTGTGGTGTACCTTGATGACATCCTTATCTTTTCCAAGGATTTCAACTCACATTGCCAGGATGTTTGCCGGATACTTCAGCGTCTCTGTGACAACCAGTTATGTGCCAAATTGGAAAAGTGTCTTTTTGAAAAAGAGAGACTTCCCATCCTAGGGTTCATTGTCTCCAGTAAAGAGTTTGGCTTGGACCCATACAAACTTAAAAGCATCCAAGATTGGGCCCAGCCAAGCGGGTTACAGGAACTGCAAAGGTTCTTGGGCTTCACCAACTATTACAGACACTTCATCGCTATTTACTCCAAGATCTCCGCCCCTCTCACCGCCCTCATATAAAAGGAGGCAAATATCAAGATTTGGCCTCCTGAAGCCATGGTGGCCTTCCAAAAATTAAAGGACGCCTTTCTGATGAAACCATGTTTTCATCACCTGGACCCTAAACATCCCTTCATCAATGAAGTAGATGCTTCCTCCATGGGAGTAGGGGCCTTCTTAAGCCAGCACTCCTCCAATGACATTCTCTACCCATGCTCCTTCTTCTCAAGAAAATTCTCCCTCGCTGAATGTAACAATGGAATCAGCAATAGAGAGCCCCTGGTGATCAAGCTTGCTTGGAGGAATGGTGCCACTGGCTAGAGGGTATACAGTACCATATACAATTTACACTGATCACAAAAATCTAGAACGCCTCCATCACACTCAAAGCGTAAATGTCCGACAGGCTTGACATCTGTTTGGACAATGACCCTGATTGTCTTCCATCTGCCATTGACCACTGCCTGGACACCAATTCTGATTGACCTCCACTGTCCACTGTTTGGAAACTGTCTCTATTTGACCTCTGTCTGCCACTGACTCCTTTCTGAACACTGACTCCGCTTGTGTTCTACCTGCGCTAGACTCTGGCCTGTAACTTTCCCTTCTCATCGGATCTTCACCACCTCAAAGGCCCGCACCTATGTCCCAAGGGCTCAACCTAAGGGGAACATGGGCTAGTATTGGTGAAGCTCCAATTGAGCCTCTGCTTCAGACAGCTCCACCTATGATGGTGGGGACCTGCAGGGCTCCTCCCTACAGTTGCGCTGCCATCTCTGCCCAAGGGTCCACGTCCTCAATATCTGTGATGCCAAATGTACTGACAGAGGCAGTGCTGGAAGTGTAAACGTCCACGTAAGCTTATGTAATGCCTTAATGTGGGGAGGGGATTGCCCTGTGCATACAGTATCTTCTTACCCGAGGACAGCACTACTTAGCCAGATATCTTTAAAAGATATCCGATTAAGTAGCATGTTATCTGGCCACACAAGGCCGAATAATTAAAAACCCTGTCTGACTATATTCAAATATAGCTGGGTAGGTTTATTATTATTATTATTATCTCTTTATTAATTTTTCAAAAACTTTACAAAGTATCCACTTTGAATTAGAAATATGGCATTACAATAAAGGATGAAATAATATCAATAAGCAATCATTATACAATAAATGTAACAAATATAATAAATGTAACAAGTTCTATCCATTGTAATACCCATTAGACCTCTATAGGGAGAGGGGATGGATAACTGCAAATTTAGGAGAATTCAAAAAGAAATATTTTCAGAAGTAAGGCTTTGCATAACCATTTATCTTCACTTAAGGATCAGATACATTTAGGCTCAGTTGTACAAGAGCTTTCTTCCCTTCTGCAAAGCTTTTCAAGTGTTCTGGCTGATAGAAAATATCTATGTCATCTTTGTATTTTACGATGCATTTGCACAGAAAGCGCAAGAAAAACAACGCTCAGTTGGGTAGGTTTTTAAGTTATCCAGCAATATGCAGCCAGATAACTTTAGGCTGGTATATTCAGTGGGATGTTTTATCCCGCTGAATATATGAGGCAACAAGTTATCCGGCTGACTTTATCCAGAAAACGTGTCCACTAACTGGCCTACTAAATATTGACTTCAAGGTGGTTTCTGTATCCTCGATCACATAGAAACAAAGAAACATAGAAATGACGGTAGAAAAAGACCAATCGGCCCATCCAGTCAGCCCAGCAAGCTCCCACACTTATTTTCCCATACTTATCTGTTTCATCAACCACCAAATACAGGGCCCTTGTTGGTAACTGTTTGATTCAAATTTCCTGCCATCCCCTGTCATTGATGCAGAGAGTAATATTGGAGTTGCATCAAAGGTGAGGATAAGGCTTAATGGTTAAGGGTAGTCACCGCCGCATCAAGCAAGTTACCCCGATGCTTGCTTATCCAGACTGCACAGATCAATGCCTTTTTGGATGTTGCCTTAATGTAAATCACCATATTAACAAGCCGATACTGTAACGTGCACTCAGCTGAGCGCACTGTTTTACCCGCAGTCGAAGGCACATTTTCAATGTGCATCCACTACCCCTTATACAGGAAGGGGTTTAGCGCGTCCAAAAACGCGCGTCCAACCCTCCCCCCCACCCCGAAACTAATATTAATCATCCCATGAAAATGCATGATGATGAGGGTATTAGTCATTCGCCCAGGATACTGAAAAATGTGTGGCCAATCCGCACATTTTATGCTCAGAAATTAGCGCCTGCCCATTGGCAGACATTAATGTCTGAGCAGCCAGAAAAAGTGTACAGAAATCAGAAAATACTGCTTTTCTGTACATCCTCCGAAATAATATCGTAGCGATATTATGTTGGAGGAACCAAAAGGTAAAAAAAAAAAGATTAAAAAAAAATGTTTTTTAAAAAGTGCCGGTGGGTCAGGTTAGGGAAACAGACACTCAGTTTTACCAGCATCTATTTTCCTAACCCGTGGGTCAGGTTAGGGAAACAGACACTCAGTTTTACCAGCATCCATTTTCCTAACCCGTGGCTGTCAGTGGGTTCAGGAAATGGATGCTCGTAAATCTGAGCATCAGTTTTCTGAACCCGCTGATAGCCGGCCTCTCCTGGGCTTCTCTGCTAAGGAAGCGCTAGGGATGTGCTATTGTCTCTAGCGCCTCCTTTTTAGCACGACCCCTCCTTTAAATACAGGATCCTGCCCAGGAGAGGTAGCTGGGTGCGCATTGGGAGAGCGAGCGCTCAACAATGAGCGCCCGTTTTCCCCGCACACTTTACAGACTCGGTCTGTTACTGTCTGTTATTTTGTGGTCATTGTCTGCAGCCATTTGCCCAGAATTAAGCCTGATTGATCTTGATGGATTAGCGTAGGGATCAGAGAATTTAATTGGTCAGCTAACACCTTGGCCAGGATCTTTAAATCCAAATGAATTTAACTACTTCATGGTGCACTTCTGGTTCAGGATTGGATTAAATCAACTCTCTCTTGCTGGAGAGTATTGCGTATTGTGTTAAGCGTGTGAAGTAAATAAACAAGGGGGTTGAACTGGACTAGTGTGACATGTTTCATTAGAAGCACACAAGAGTATGGAATCCAATGAAACTGGTGAGAAGAGCTCACCTGGGGCCTACCACCCATCTCCCTACAGAAATCCTTCGAGTTCTAAGGAAAATAGAGTGGTGCAGGTTGCACTTAATTTTCTTAAACTGCCTTCTTTCTCTCCCTCTGAGATTCTTACAATATACCCATCATAAAAGTAACACCTGAGGTGATTCCCTGACATTGAAAATTTACTAACTACCCCCTCCTCCCTCTAAGAATCAAGGGGGGAAGAGTGAAAACAGAGAGGAAAATGCTTGAATTGCAATTTTTTTTTTATATTTGGAAAGATGGATTAGTGGCTGGAAATAGACTCTGCTGATGGAAGACTAGTGAGAGGCAGACTAGTGGCAGCACTGGGAGGCCAGGGAGGAAGTGGGCTGGCAGAAGTAGAGATGCGGAAATTGTGAGTAGACAGGCATTTTTCCATGTTTCAGAGGCGATGGGTAAATTCTGGTAATGGCCACAGAATCACAGGAAACGAGCCCTCGTTTTACCCCATGGAAAGCCAAGACTACAAGTCTATAGATGCTATAGGATAAGGACTGACCCAGCCTGTCTTGGTGACATAAACTCTGTTGTTACAACTATACCAGGAGGGTTCTACGCTTCCCTTACTTTTTTTACATGGAATATCATGCTTTTTAGAATATTATTTATTTATAATGTTTTTAAATACCATGATCTCCAATTTACATCAAAAAAAGTATATCTGTGATGAGCAAGCACCATAGACAATTAATTCCACATAGACAACAATAAACAGTGTTGGGGATGCTCATCAGTTAAATGTCAAATAATCCTTAAACTTGTTTTAGTCCTCAAAGAGAGAGAAAATAGAGTGTTATAAATATTATATCTCTTCAGTTAGGCACTTCCATTGTCACAAAGAAACAGAACAAATTAATCATACTGTTGAAAAAAAAAAACAAACCCAAAAAAACCAACATCCAGATTTCTAATTCCTTATGGCAAAAAGGCTATATACTGTAGCAATCATTTAACAAAATTAAACTGAGAAAATCTGTTTCTTGATACATTTAAACTCTCCCATAATCTCTTTGTTTAAAGTTTAAAATATCCCATTCTACTTTATGCATAAACCCCTACATCAAATATTAACAGCAGCTTCTATTGTTCTATTTCTTGCAAGGTGCCCTGCCCTGATTTGCTCCCCTTTAGGTGCCTTTGTCCTCTCCTATTTTTATTTGCAAATTTAAGTGACTGTGCAGACTCAGCAGGTGCCTTTTAATCCCATAATTTGATATGACTGCATTCTCTGCCCTGATGCAATACTTAAGCATACTTATCTGGCACCACCTTCTGTCAGCAAAAGACAGGCCAGATCTGTCACAACATCAGCTCAGGCACCACTGAAATGGTGCAGACATTTGGCCTCTGCTAATTATACACTGCATGAAGTTTTTCTGAGAGAAGCCAGGCAAAGAAAGTAGCCTGGCTCCCCCTGTCTTTGTTCTGACAGCAGCTAAATCCGAGGGGGTCAGTGGATCTGTGCCTAGCAGAGACAGCTGCCCTGTTCAATTCAAAAGCTCAAAATAATGCAGGCGATTAAAAAGGTTTGT
Source organism: Rhinatrema bivittatum (assembly GCF_901001135.1). Lineage (NCBI taxonomy): Eukaryota > Metazoa > Chordata > Amphibia > Gymnophiona > Rhinatrematidae > Rhinatrema > Rhinatrema bivittatum. The sequence continues at coordinate 88,730,892 of NC_042615.1, read as the reverse complement.
GCAAAAATGTGGCAGTAATAGCCTGAGTACCATAATGCCATATCATTAAAAATTTCTTCCAGGCTTTAGAACAGCTATGAGCCAGCATATACTGTTATATATTTAGATGGAGAGAGATTCACTACATCCTTTAGAAAAAAGGTAACCTTTACTAGGCTTTATATCAAGGCTCATCATGCACTATACAGATTGTACAGATCTCTCTGATGAATACTTCTGACAGTTTTTCTTTCATATACTCTGAACATCAGAATGATAATATGTACCACAATTTTTAAGGAAGTAAGGCAACTGCAATGTCAATAAATCTAACACAGCAAAGTCTGTGTGTTGCCTTGAATAACTACTATTCTTGTCAATCACCTTAGGACCAATTAAGGTATGGAAAAGTTTGCTCTGAAACAAGTTTCAGCGTGCATCCCTACAAACCTTATGTAAGCCAGCAAGGTTTCATAGACCCTGCTATCAATGCTTCTCTCATTTATTTTCCAGAGCATGTGCGGGTGTGCACTACTGGCGTGCACATAACTTTGACTTCTCCAAGTTCTTGTGCTGTTTGCACCCCCTACCATGAGCTGTTTCTACTGTAGTGCTGCTTGCTGCCACTAGGGTGCCAAGCTCCACCTTTCCTCCTCCACATTCTCCTCTCCATCTTTCTCTTCTCGGCTTCCATCTCTCTTCCTTTCATATTCACCTATTCTCCTGTCACTCCTCCCAAGTTTTTCTCTCAGCTTCTCACCTCTCCACTTCATGTTTCTCTCTTGTGCCCTTCCATTCCTTTTGCCTCCCAGCTCCTCCTCCATATCATCCCTCATCCATAGACCTCCTTTCCCATTGTTATCCCTGGCTTCCACCAACATATTTTGTTCATTCTTCCCCAACATTCACATCCTTGCCTCTTTTCCTCCTTGCCCCAGCATCAATTCTCTTACCTACAACTGCAAATCTATCTCATGCATATTCATTATGAACATCCTAAAAACTAGTCCTGTTTGTGGCTCTTGAGAACCAGAGTTGGCCACCCCTACTATAATTCCTTCAGGCCCATTTCCTTATTAAACTTAGATGCATTAATATTTGCAAAACTGAGAGATAATGGAATTTTATTGGCATCACAGAGACCTGGTGGAAGGAGGATAACCAATGGGACAGTGCTATATCAGGGTACAAGTTAAGTTAAGTACGAAAACTAAAAAGTCATGGGATAGGAGGCGATGTCCTTTCGTGGATTACAAACTGGTTAAAAGACAGGAATCAGAGATTAGGATTAAATGGTCAATTTTCTCAGTGGAAAAGGGTAAACAGTGGAGTGCCTCAGGGATCTGTTCTTGGACCAGTGCTTTTCAATATATATATAAACGATCTGGAAAGGAATACGACGAGTGAGGTTATTAAATTTGCAGATAATACAAAATTATTCAGAGTAGTTAAATCACAAGCGGACTGTGATACATTACAGGAGAACCTTGCAAGACTGGAAGATTGGGCATCCAAATGGCAGATGAAATTTAATGTTGGCAAGTGCAAAGTGTTGCATTTAGGGAAAAATAACAAACACTTGCTGTAGTTACACGATGTTAGGTTCCATATTAGGAGCTACCACCCAGAAAAAGATCTAGGCATCATAGTGGATAATACTTTAAAACTGTCGGCTCAGTGTGCTGCAGCAGTCAAAAAAGCAAACAGAATGTTAGGAATTATTAGGAAGGGAATGGTTAATAAAACGGAAAATGTAATAATGCCTCTATATCGCTCCATGGTGAGACCGCACCTTGAATACTGTGTACAATTCTGGTTGCTGCATCTCAAAAAAGATATAGTTGCGATGGAGAAGGTACAGAGAAGGGCAACCAAAATGATAAAGGGGATGGAACAGCTCCCCTATAAGGAAAGGCTGAAGAGGTTAGGGCTGTTCAGCTTGGAGAAGAGATGGCTGAGGGGGGATATGATAGAGGTCTTTAAGATCATGAGAGGTTTAGAATGAGTAGATGTGACTCGGTTGTTTACACTTTCAAATAATAGAAGGACTAGGGGGCATTCCATGAAGTTAGCAAGTAGCACATTTAAGACTAATCGGAGAAAATTCTTTTTCACTCAACGCACAATAAACTCTGGAATTTGTTGCCAGAGGATGTGGTTAGTGCAGTTAGTGTAGCTGGGTTCAAAAAAGGTTTGGATAAGTTCTTGGAGGAGAAGTCCATTAACGGCTATTAATCGTTTACTTAGGGAATAGCCACTGCTATTAATTGCATCAGTAGCATGGGATCTTCTTAGTGTTTGGGTAATTGCCAGGTTCTTGTGGCCTGGTTTGGCCTCTGTTGGAAACAGGATGCTGGGCTTGATGGACCCTTGGTCTGACCCAGCATGGCATTTCTTATGTTCTTAAGTTCCTCATGAGAGGCTTCTAGGAAAAATAAAAAGTCATGGGATAGATGGCGATGTCCTTTCGTGGATTACATTATATTCACCTAGATCCTCACTGTTCGAGTATCAGGCAAAACGTTCCTTGTCTCAGAATGTTTGTGTATTACAGCACACAGAAAAGTCTTCAGCGATTGTTCAAAGTATCCATCGCCATTGGCATATTTACAACTACATTCAGTGTTCTCTGAGGAGCCAATGATATCTTTTCAAAGAGGACCTAATATTAAAAATCAGATTGTTTGAGCTGCCTTACCCACTGTTGCACAGTCTTTTAATGACCCTGGCTACCAAGCATGTGAAAGTTGTGATATGTGTCCACTCACAATACAAGGAGACACTTGGCAGCATCCCATCACGGGCAGAAATTATAAGAAGAAATGTCATACTGACTGTAATTCTTATAATGTGGTGTACATTTTGCAGTGCACTTGCCCTCAACTTTATGTTGATCATACATCTAGACCTGTTAAAGTATGGTTGAAGGAACATCGAAGTTGTCTTCACACGCAGAACACAGAAGCTCCCATAGTCAAACACTGTTTGTCAAAGCAACATGTTTTTGAACAATTAAGATGGACTATTTTGAATGTCATTCAAATGCCAAATAGGGGAGGGGATACATGATCCCTGTTGAACTATAAGGAACAACGTTGGATTTATAATCTGTCATCGGAATTTCCATCTGGAATGAATAAGAGTATAGAATGGATGACGTTGATTTAAAGAGCCTCTTTGTGCCATTCTATTGGTTCTGGTAGATGCATATCATTTGTCAGTGATTGGTTGAATGTTGAGCTGTAGGAGGATTTAAAAGCCTAGTTCAGTAAGATGGTGGATTCTCTGGAAATGCTATGGCCACTGTTTGAAATAGGAGCAAGTATATTGGTACTAAGACACGTATGTGTAAAGATAGTTTATTTGATTATTGTTTTGGGTTCATTTAGGCACTTTAATGTTATATTTTGTTTGATTTTTTCAGAATAGTGCAAATAATTGTTATTAAGGGCCCTGAAGAAGGTTCACAAAACACGCACTGTGTCGGGCCGTGCATCAGTGCCATATGCGTAAAGAAATGATAAGTGTCTTTTGCTATTTCTGTTGTAGAAAAAATAAATAATTAACAACATTTAAATAGGAGAGGTGGCGTTAAGGGTAGTAAAGTGGAGAGCCCAGTGATTATATTTTAGAGCAGGTACATAGTCACTTTGATAACATATGAAGATATTGGGTTACCATAATAAGTGAACGCTTTATTGATAAAGCTCTTTATACATTAAAAAAAAGAGTGATACCCTTGGCTCACTTATGAGGGTTTCTCCACTTTCTAAATAATTATATGTTTCCTAATGTGTGGTTATCTATTTTTTGATGTTTGTTAATACCACATTGTAATCAGTTTTTCATATATTTTGTCAATCTTCCAGTCTGGCAAGGTCCTCTCTGTTTCCTGTCTTTAAACCAGTTTGTAATCTATGGAAAGACACTGCCTCCTCTTCCATGGCATTTTAGTTTTCTTAGAAGTCTGTCATGAGTGACTTTGTCAACGTCTTCTGAAAATCCAAATACACTACATCTACCGGTTCACCTTTATCCACATGTTTATTAACCCATTCAAAAAAATGAAGCAGATTTGTGAGGCAAGACTTTCCTTGGTAAATCCATGCTGACTGTGTTCTATTAAACTATGTCTTTCTTCATGCTCTGTGATTTTGATCTTCAGAATAGTTTTCACTATCTTTCCTGGCACTGAAGTCAGGTCTATAGTTTCCTGTATCACCCTCCAGTCTTCAGGTACAAAAAAGTTTAACTAATAGATCTGAAATTTCATTTTTGAGTTCTTTCAGAACCCCGGGGTGCATACCAACTGGTCCAGGTGATTTGCTACTCTTTAGTTTGTCAATCTGGCCTACTACATCTTCCAGGTTCACAGTGATTTGGTTCAGTTCATCTGACCCATCACCCTTGAAAACCATCTCCAGAACCAGTATCTCCCCAACATCCTCATTAGTAAACACAGAAGCAAATAATTCATTTAGTCTTCCTGCAATGGCCTTATCTTCCCTAAGAGCCCCTTTAACCCCTCAGTCATCTAACGGTCCAACTGACTCCTTCATAGGTTTCTTGCTTCAGATATATTTTAAAAAGTATTTATTATGAATTTTTGCCTCTATGGCCAACTTCATTTCAAATTCTCTCTTAGCTTCCTTATCAATGTTTTACACTTAATTTGACAATGCTTATGCTTGTTCCTATTTTCTTCAGATGGATCCTGTTCTGGATCTGAAGGAGGGAGCGCTAGGGGGCGCTCCTCATTGCGGAATGAGTGGTGTGTAGAGATGTGAATCGTGTGATCGATCGTCTTAACGATCGATTTCGGCTGGGGGGGGGAGGGAATCGGATCGTCGCGGTTTTGTTTTTGTAAATATCGTGTAAATCGTAAATCGGGGGAGGGCGGGAAAACCGGCACACTAAAACATCCCTAAAACCTACCCCGACCCTTTAAAATAAATCTCCCACCCTCCTGAACCCCCCCCAAAATGCCTTAAATTACCTGGGTCCAGAGCGGGGGTCCCGGTGTGATCTTTTACTCTCGGGCCTGCGGTGCGTTGTAGAAATGGCGCCGGCGCTACCTTTTCCCTGTCATATGACAGGTCAAAGATAGCGCCGGCGCCATTTTGTTTTTTGTCCCCCAACGTCAGGAGCATAGGAGATCGCTCCCGGACCTCCGCTGGACCCCCAGGGACCTTTGGCCAGCTTGGGGGGGCCTCCTGACCCCCACAAGACTTGCCAAAAGTCCAGCGGGGGTCCGGGAGCGACCTCCTGCACTCGAATCGTTTTGCTGTACAGCCGGCGCCATTTTGCGCAAAATGGCGCCGGCCGTACTGCAACACGATTCGACTGCAGGAGGTCGTTCCCGGACCCCCGCTGGACCCCCAGGGACTTTTGGCCAGCTTGGGGGGGGATCTCCTGACCCCCACAAGACTTGCCAAAAGTCCAGCGGGTGTCCGGAACGACCTCCTGCAGTCAAATTGTGTTGCCATACGGCCGGCGCCATTTTGCACAAAATGGGGGGGTTTTGCACAAAATCAACCATACTTTAACAGGCAAAATGATTCGAGTGCAGGAGGTCACTCCCGGACCCCCGCTGGACTTTTGGCAAGTCTTGTGGGGGTCAGGAGGCCCCCCCAAGCTGGCCAAAAGTCCCTGTGGGTCCAGTGGGGGTCCGGGAGCGTTCTCCTATGCTCCTGACGTCGGGGGACAAAAAACAAAATGGCGCCGGCGCTACCTTTGACTTGTCATATGACAGGGCAAAGGTAGCGCCGGCGCCATTTCTACAACGCACCGCAGGCCCGAGAGTAAAAGATCACACCAGGACCCCCGCTCTGGACCCCAGGTAATTTAAGGCATTTTGGGGGGGTTCGGGAGGGTGGGGGATTTATTTTAAAGGGTCGGGGTGGGTTTTAGGGTTGTTTTAGTGTGCCGGTTTTTCTGCCCTCCCCCTTCCCCTCCCCCTTCCCCTGATTTACGATTTTTGACGATAAATCGGGGGAATTCCTATTGTATCGCGCTTCTAACGATTTTTGACGATTTAAAATATATCGGACGATATTTTAAATCGTCAAAAAACGATTCACATCCCTAGTGGTGTGTGCCCTTGCGGTGAGATGGGGCCTCATCTGGAAGAGACTGGAACTGAAGATGTTCCCAAGCCCCTGCCGACCTGCACAGCCTGGGTGAGGCCAACCTCGCAAGGTTGGTCTCTGAGTAGTCCTCCGACCACTCCAAGCCCTTTCGGACCTGCCGCTGGGTAATGTCAAAGGCAGCAGGCAGGACATGAGGCAAGGGTGGAGTGAAGACCCTGGAACATGGTGATGAAGACTCTGAAGAAGATGCAGATGAAGACAAGGACTCAGACAATAGTGAAGATGAACTCAGACGATGGTGAAGACGAACTCAGACGATGATCAGACGGACTCAGACAATGAACAAGCAAAGTCCCTCAGGCGCCCTACACAGACCACACTGGAGACTCAGACAAAGATCAGACAGACGAGGATCAGATGGACTCAGATGGAATGAGGAAGAGACAAGCTAAAACCATGATAAAACTCAGGGTGGCAAGGACTTCGGATAACACGCAAACACCCTCAACCAGAAGGGAAGCTGCAGTGGCCAGACCGGCCCTCAGGCTATCCACTGGAGCACCATCCGCTGGAGGCTAGGCATAGCTGGAGTCCAAGACATTGGAGGAATATATACAAGTCGGTCCTCCAAGGCGAAGATCCCAGACATCATGGCGGACTCCCCGGACACTCAGCGAAGGGCAGCCAGGACAAGCAAGTGAGACAACTTGAAGACTCCAGTCCCTGGAGGTGACAGAAAGGAACATGGATATCTTCGGCTCCGCTAGATAGATAAGACCCACCAGCACCCTACACACTCCAATGGGGGTGGTCACGGACCACTGGGCCACAGCGCACCCTACTCAGCCCAGCCGGGCTGGTCATGGATCATGCTAGGATGGATCATGGCGAAGTCTAGGAAGACATCTGGACAGGATGAACATCAGGACATGAAGACTGGACCATGAGACATCAGGACTGGAACAATGGAGACATCAGGAAAGACAAGTCATCAAGAGAGACCAGAACAGACGACGAGGGATCCCACGAAAAACATGAAGAACAAAGGAAGCCTGGCAGGAGCAGGAGACGAGGAGTTCAGAAGAACTAGATCCTTGAGAAGGCACAGCAAGAATGAAGCCACAACCTATTTTTAGGCAAGAAAGGGAGTTCCAGGAAATGAGGTCATTAGGTGGGACCAGAGGGGCCACTCCCTTGCCGGCCCTTTAAAACAAGTAGAGAGGCACGGCCCCGCACCTAAGGAAGCAGGAAGGAGGAAGTGGTGCAGGACCCTGGACAGCGGCCATGCTGCCGCTGAGATGCTGGAGCAGGAAGAATGGGCCGCAAGCAGTCCCCAATGTGGGAGGCAGCTTCCGAGCCGCGAAGAGGTCAGTGGGAGCGGCTTCCCAGTCACAAGTGGGTCCAGGGACTGCGGCCTTCTGGCTGCGGAAGGATGATGACATCAGCGGATCCTGCCGCTCCAGGACGCTGGCACGGCCCTGCCATGCCAAAGAAGGCAGCCTCCAGTACCACAGAGGAATGGCGGCAGCAGCAGCCTCCTGCCGCAAGGGAGAACCCTGGCACGGCTCCTGCTGTTCCGGAATGACGGCGGCCTCCGGGCTGTGGGAGAATGGCAGCAGCAGCTGCCGCAGGGCCACAGGGCCGAAACATGGCGTTGGGCAGGCTGGTGGAGACCAGGTAAGAGGCTGCCCGTAGCTCCGGCTGCAGGCAACATCGCAACATATCCTTCTTCCAATTTTTGAAGGATGTTTTTTTGACTAAAATATCCTCTTTTACCTTACCTTTTAACCATGCCAGTAATCATTTTGCCTTCCTCCCACCTTTCTTGATGCGTGGAATACATCTGGACTGCATTTCTAAGATTGTATTTTTAAACAATGTCCATGCCTGTTGAACACTTTTAGCTTTTGCAGGTGCACCTTTCAGTTTTTTTCTATTTTCCTCATTTTATCAAAGTTTCCCTTTTTTTTAAATTTACTGTTAGAACTGTCGATTTACATATTGTCCCCCTTCCAGTCATTAGATCAAATTTGATCTCCCATTATTACTGCATTGCCAAGTTGGTTAGCTTCCCTGATCTCTCTTAGCATTTCATCATCTGTCTGATCATTTTGGCCAGGTGGATGGTGGTATACTCTTACCCAACACACATGGGATTTCTACCCATATAGATTCTACTGAGCATTTAGTCTCTTGTATGATCTTTATCCTGTTGGACTCTATACCCTCCTGGACATAAAGTGCCACACCCCCACCAAGTTGATCCTCCCTATCATTGCAATATAATTTGTACCCTGATATAGCACTGTCCCATTTGTTATCCTCTTTCCACCAGGTCTCTGAGATGCCAATTATGTCTCTCATCATTCACTGTTATACTTCTAACTCTCCCATCTTACTTCTTAGACTTCTGGCATTGGCTTACAGACATTTCAAAGTGCATCATCATTAGCAACCTGCTTTTCAGTTGATATAGAATTCTTTAGCTCAGGTGATTCTTTACTTATGGTCACATGGACTACTTTTGCTTTTATTGGCACCTCTCTGTTGGGATGCCCTAACTCTCCTGTTTCATTAGTATAGGATAACTTTCAAATAAATGCATTAGGCGGCATACATGCATGTATATGGCCATGAGCAGATATACACAAGTATTTTATAACACACATGTAGAGTTAGTCTTTATCTAACATAGAAACGTGTCAGAAAAAGACTATATGGCTCATCCAGTCTGTCCATCCATCCAATTCATTTAGCATTATAATTCTTATTACTCCCTTAGAGATCCCCTGTATTTATCTCATGCATTCTTGAGTTCAGATACTGTGTTTGTGTCCACCACCTCCAATAAATGTTTCTAACACTGTTTTAGGTAATGAATATGCATGAGATATATTTGCATGTCCTGGGTCTTCAATGTATGCACATTTATGTTACACATGTGCATTAAGGATATCCTGAAAACCAGACAGTTTAGGTGTGTCTCCAGGACAGGTTTCAGAACGACTGTATTATAGAATCAAGCAGTATACCCATCTCAGCTTGGGGCCTTGTCGTGATGTTTTAATAATTTATAATACCTTTTCAATAGTGAAGAGTCATTCCAGACTACCTATCAAATCTGGTTCTTTATGGGTAAAACAATTCCCTTCAGGCTTTCCTTCGGTTTTTTTACTTTAGCTCAAATTTCTGGAGAATATGGTTCCTTTTAGAAATAGGTCAGTCCTTTCAATATCTCATTTGTCATCATTACTAATTATCTACATTTTCCTTTAACCCAGTGTTTCCTATTGAGTGTGCCTTCAGACCCGCTTGAGCGTGCCACGGAAAAGTCCCCCCTCTGCCTGATGCTCAGCTCCAGACAAGGGCCTGGGATCTCCTCTCAGCACCTTGACACAATAAGAGACCCCAGAGTTAGCTCTTAAACATATAGAGGTCCTTTCTGTGAACAAGTGTAATCATTCATGCCTCATCCTAGCTACAGTATGAGCCCTAGAGTGCGGTAATTAATAGACAGTATGCAGGGTCCAGATAGCTTTGTTCAGCACACAGCACCTCCCCCTTTTATTCCTTCCAGCTTCTGTCTTATCCCCAGCCTGAGTAAGACAGAGAGAGCATGCACTGAGCATTGGATGTGACTCACTCTGAGGGGGAACAGTAGCAGTAGAGAAGCTCTGACAGCCTCATGCAGCAGACTAATGAACCAAGCCAATTGCCTTCTCCCTTCTCCCGCACATGTATATAGAGAGAACTGATCCACTGTGACAGATTCATGTGCTCTGCTCCCCACCCCATCCCTCTTTGTTTTAAAATTTGAAAGAGGGACTGGTAGGGATCTCGGTGTTTCCCTGGCTCTTCTTTTGGCCATATGAATCCCCTCTCCATGTCCACACTGTCTATTCCGTGGAGGCTGGTGTGCCTTGGGCTTCTGCTGGATATTTCTATTTTTCCATCTCTGATTTATTTTGGCTGCAAGTCAGCTACTTTGTTTTTGTTTTTTATTGTAAGCCTGTCTGCTTTCCATAAGGAAATATATCAATGTGATCTACCTGAAACATTTGCAGCTACGAGTTGACTGAAGGATTTTTTTTTTTTTTGTTATTGTTAACTTTATGGTCTTTGCATTTCTTTTTTACTTTCTCTTTTTGAGATGAAAGTTTAATTATTTAACTGTTGATACTACTACAATGACTTTCCTTCCTACTATTGCTTTTAGAAAATAGTCTGTTTGGTGCACAAATGTAGCATCATATATGGCCTAATCACTGTCAAAAACCACCACGGTAAGTTTTTCTACCAAAAACTCCAGCAAAAATTGAAATAAGCATGCAAATGGGGGAAAGACAGGTTTGCGGAAGGGGTTATTTGCACTGCTGCACCTCCGGGAACAGTCAGGGTCCTCCAGCAGCAGCTAATTTCTATGCTGATCAAGTCTCAGCTCCTGCAAAAAATCACAAACAAACATACACAAAGAAACGTCCCTTCAGGCCAACCAGGCCCTGTGAAATCCAAGCTTGTGACAGGCAAGAGAATAATTAGTATTCAATAGCAGTTACTTAAACTGGAGCAGCCTCAGATTAAGAGCTGTAGCAAGCCAGAACAGGGATCTGCACGGTAACCCCACCTGACAAGATTTGTGTCACGGAGTAAAATCACAACCGTTGGTCTGGCTCCACGATCTCCATTGTGCTTTGATGGTATCTTGTATCATTTGGTGATCGCATGCGAGGCCCCTATAGCAAGTCTCCTGTTTGATGTGATAATATAACTCATCGGCCATCTACTCCTCTCTTTTGATATTGATGATCAGGGCTGGTGACAGCTTTTTTGCTGCCCTCTTTGAACAATTACTGTGCTGTTCCTCCCCCCCCCCCCCCCAGAACTGAAGGATGCTTATCAACATCTGACTGTTTGTAAGCTCCTGTATAAATAAAACCAAGGCAGAGGGACAATGCAGCAACTTAAGCTCATAAGCAGACTTCATGGACCGGCCAAGGGAAGACCAGAGGTCAGAGGGACTCCCACCCATGCATGAAGGGGGAGCATTCTGAAATGGAGAAAACGATGACACTGGCATACAGCTTTGCATCCATGGCAGGACACCCCCCCCCCCCCCCCAGGAAAAGGGGAGGTGGAAAGACCTGCAATGTGGCAAAGACCTTCCACCCACTATATGATTATGCATGAGCTTATGCATATTTATCAGCTGGAAAGTATACGACAGGGAAAAATAAGGAGCACCCCCTGCTATCAAAGAGGGAGAAGACTAGTGTGGCCAGGAGGCTGGAGAAAAGAGAGGCCCTTCCTAGGGTCCGATGGTGGCACGAAGTCTGAGGCGGTGAGGAGCCGATATCAGCCCAGCAGCTCTGCCAATATCAGACCCAGAAGCAAGCCCCTAGAAAGCCCGGCAGCTCAGCCAGTACCCAACCAGGAAGCAAGCCTCTACTCCTGCCCACATTGACCAGACCTTCAGCCAGAGCCTGCTTCAGAGGTAAACAGGGAAATCGCCTGAAGTTGGGACCAGGGGTAAGTAAGTTAGCCATAAGTATTAATATATTAGGCAGGCTAAGGTTTATGGCATGTTTGAAACCACCCATAGAACAGAATTCTTTCAGATAAACTGGTACTTAGTGGCCAGGATGTTAGAGACAGGAATTGGTGTTATCTTCTAAATGCTAAATCCTGCCAAATCTGATAAATAGAAGTCTAATTCTGAGGAGAATTCACATTGTCTTTTCCTGAACTTAGAATTGTGAAGTGGGAGGAGAACTGGAAGTGTCCTGTAGCAGACATGTCCCTTCACCCCTAAACTTACTATGTGTGTTAGGTATAGGCTTGACCCTCTGAAAGCCCAAATAAACTAATACACTTCTTATTAGAAAAATGCCTCACCTCAGTTACACATGCAGAACATAAACAGACCCTCACCAAATACAGAATAGAGCAACCATAAAGTAGAAAAACAAAAAGCAGGCAAAAACTAAACAGGAAACAGCAAGAAGCCACTCTATGCAGTGCAACAATGAAAATTCAGAACTATCACCATTCCTCAATTATCAAACAATAAAATCAAGAAATAAAATAAATATATAATCATAGTACTAAAAACATAATAATATTATTTCAAAAAAAGCTGATGAATAAAAGATCAAATAATTAAAAATTCTTATAAAAGGTTTTTAAAATGTCCCAAACATCAATAAAATATTTCAAAACAGCGGACACATCAAACAACATCTGAAAAATAAAACTAAAAAGGATTTTAAAAATTCATGCTCTGGGAACTTTGATTTCCAGTCACCCCTGTTATTGTCGTGGATTAGTGAGAGTGGGATGCACAAACTTTCTCCTCTCTTTCTTATATATATAGATAAGTGAGCTGCCTGGGTTGTGAATGTGTGTGAGAGCGAGAGAATAGGAGTTGCCTGGGTTGTGTGTGTGTGTGTGTGTGTATGTGTGTGTGTGTGTGAGAGAGAGAGAAAGAGAATGGGTACTGCAGATGGATTCCAACCTGCCAGCAGCTGAAATGAAGATGAAGGCCTGACGCTGTTGGTAGATCCCAACCAAAGAAGAACTGGAGCTCATACACACATATGCTCCCTCTCTGACACAGGCATCTCCAGTTCTTTGGTTGGGATCTACCAACAGCGTCAGGCCTTCATCTTATTTTTAGCTACTGGCAGGATGGAATCCATCTGCAGCACCCATTCTCTCTCTCTCTCTCTCACACACAAACACACACACAACCCAGGTATCTCCTATTCTCTCTCTCACACACATTCACAACCCAGGCAGCACATCACACACACACACACACACCCCAGACAAGCTCCCATTTACACCCACACACCCCAAGCAGGCTCCCATTCACATCCACCCAAATTCCAGGCAGGCTCCCATTCTCACACATACACTCCCTGCCCAATCCAGGGCCGAGATCTTAGCCATGCGGTATGCTGGAACCGAGATCTTCACCGCATGGAACACTGGGGCCAAGATCTTCACTGTGAGCGGGGGTTTCCTCCATCGTTGCCATGACATAGATGGAGGAGATCCCAGCTGCGTGGGGTGGGCGAAATTCTGCACTGTTTTGTTTTTTTTGGTAGCAGGGTGCGGCAGCCGCTAGAGGAGTTTGGGGGCAGGTTTTGCTGCTTCCAAAGTTTGCCACCTGAAGAGGCCATCTCAGCCTGCCTCATTTTAGAATCGCCCCTGGCTCCCATGCATACATGTACTCACACAAAGGAATTATGCATGTAAATGTAACATACTGTCTTAGCAATTTTCAAAAGCCATTTACCCTTAAGTGCACTTGTTAAAAATCTATAGAAAATTCAATGGCATATATTATAGCAATTTTCAAATGCCCACTTAAACAGATAAAGTGCATTTACAAATGTAAAACCCAGTTTTCAGCGTGTAAATGCTTTTGAAAATCAGGCCCTTAGATTTTGACAGGAGTGAATATCTTCTGGTAGTGAATTCCACCAGGAGGAAGAAATGCTGGAAAAAGCCCTCTCTCTAGGTCCCACTAATTTTTCTTCTGTCAAAGTTGGAATACATATTAATGTTTCTTGTGAAGATGTTAACAAGCACGGAGCTCAATAATGAATTAACCAGTGTGGTATATATAGTGGAGTCAAGCGATAGTACCTTAAATTGTTCCCTAAATTAAATGGGTAACCACTGTAATTTTTCTAAAATGGGAGAAATATCCATAACCCTATTAATTGCTAAAACCCTTGCAGCCATGTTTTGCACATGCTGTAGTATTTGAAGGGACTTCTGTGTGAGGTCCACATATACTGAGTTTCAATAATCCAATTCTGAAAGTACCCAAGCTAGCATCTCAGCTGTTAAATCAAAAGTGGCTAAAAACAGCTTCACTTGAGAAAGTAACTCCAGTTTCCAAAATGCAGTCTGACAGATCAATTTAATTTGTAGTGTCAGAGAAACTGGGATCCAATTTAACCTCCAGATTATTAATTTTCAGACTAAGAGGAAACATCGCCCATTTAAAAATATTTGGGAAACTAAGAGACAGAATTTCTAGCTACCATAAACAAATATATTTTTACAATTTAATTTCTAGTTATTTGATTTTAATCAATGCATGATCATGACTAAACATTAGTTAATAATCCCTATCTCTTCTGCAATTTTGTTTTTTTAACAGGTGATACAAGTGAAAATCATCAGCATTAATAAAATTATGGAGTGGTGAGATTCGTCCTGCGGCTGGCCAGGGGAGGGAAGGGGGTCATTCTTAGAGATGGAGGGGGAAGATAGAGAGGGAATATGTATGTGAGAAAGTGGAGGGGCAGGGAGAGGAGAGGAGAGAGAAAGTTGATGCACACATCCCCTCCCCCATTCCACACCAAATCTCAGGGTGACCACAACTGAAAAGTTATCCGTATATATCTTATCCAGCTAAATAGTACTGAATATGGGGATATTTATTAGCATAGCCACACAAAAACCTAACCAGCTAGGATTGAATATAGCCGGTTAAGTTTTTGTTATCTAGTCTTGTGTGGCCAGGTAACATACTTTAAAAGATATCCAGCCAAGTAGCGCTGTCATGACCCCACAAATTAAAGGTAAGACTAGAGAACACTGGAAGTACCAGGAGCAGGCCAGAGGATCCCTCACTCCTGACACAGATTTTAAAAAAGGCATTGACAGGAATGGGGATGTGAGAGGAGTGGAGGGGAATGGGGCAGGCACCATGACCATAAGTTGGTTATCATCAAATAAGCAGAAATTAAATTATTAAAAAATATGAGTTGTTTCTGGTGGCATTCTATGGAATTCTCCAGACTCATGAAAAACAGAAAACCCTTTTTAAAAATTCTCATGTAGAAATCTATTAATCATTTGTTTTCACGGTTGTCACATACTGTTGAATACTATTGTGTTTTCTTTACTAATGTAAAATACTGGTAATAGAAACCTTTAGTCAATTAAATTTGACCTTTTGTTAAAATTAAACATTTTATAAATTCCTTAACGGTTGCTCGCTGTTAAGTTTTGCCTTGTGGTAAAATATTGCTTCAATTAACCTTTACAATTTAAATAAAAGCAATTCACATACAATTATTCTTTGGACTGTACCAATATCAAATTTTAAAAAAATGTAAAAATGCTTGCCTTTTCTCCTTGCTTAATTTTATTGTTTTCATGCCAGCATGTGTTTTTTTATTTTTATTTACTATTTTAAATTACTTGCTAGACCATTTTTAAGGTTAACCCCTTCCCCTATACCCCCCAAAATGTCAAAATCATACTCTCTCACACATATTCGTAAAAGATATCTAAAATTTGGGTTAAACCAGATAAAAACTTTAAAATGAATGTATTTTACGTGTGTTAAATTGCAGATTTACCTGGTCTAACAGTCATTATCTTATATTACACAGAATGATGACTAGCTTAGTCTCACAGGTAAATAGTCCTAATTGTACTGGGCATCACTGGCCTGATTAAAAAGAACTTCCAAGCACTCCTTGATATGTTACCTGTGCATATGACACTCTATGAACTCCAGAAGGAAGATCTCTTTAGCACAAAGCAAGTAGTAAGGTGAGCACTAGAAATAAATTTGAGAGGCTGCGATCATACCTAACATATCATGGCTGGACCAGCCCCCTGGGGCATGTTCGAAACCCCATTCAGCCAATCTGCTCCTAAGCAGCACACACATGAGAGAAGCCAAAAGTATGAACTTCAGACTACAGCAAGATCCAGGGACCAGAACCAACATCACTGAAGAATCCTGCTTACCGAAGCCACCAGCACAGAATGCTAATTCCCACACACAGAGGTCATCCCAGAGAAACCACCCACAAATGTCTGCAATTAGTAAGTTAAGACTAAAAATCTAGTTATTACTAGAAAGAAAACAGCACTCTCTTTTGTATATTTCCCTGAAAAGATTCCAAAAGAGAAATTTCTGGTATTGGAGTGATATTAAGTAATCCTAAATTGTCAATATATTGTTTTATATTATATAATAATATTGAAAATTATTATTGCAGCAAATAGCTAATGGAACATTTAATCAATTATCTTATATAAATAAAGTACTGCTTTAAAAACAAAACTAGTCTGTTTCTTTAGATTAGCCTGCTACCATCTGGGAATAGCAGACATTTATTGCATTTAACTTTTACCTTAATGTTAGCTCATGCAAGGAATTGTAGTTGGGTGATAACCTAGTTATAGTTAATGAATACCTGCCATTCTCATGCTACAGTATCTCCTGAGCATTTCATTCTCCAGGTCCAGGATGTGAACACAAAAGGGCATACAGGGAAACCTAGGGAGGAAGCAGGAGGCGATCACGGAGGCGTTCACGGAGCAGGATGCCAGTGGCCAGTAGGTGCTCCACCTTCAGGCAGCAAAACACTGCACGGAGCGGCAGTAGCCACAGAGGCATTCACGGAGCGGGATGCCAGTGGCCAGTAGTTGGTGTTCCACCTTCAGGCAGCAAAACACTGCACGGAGCGGCAGTAGCCACAGAGGCATTCACGGAGCGGGATGCCAGTGGCCAGTAGTTGGGGTTCCACCTTCAGGCAGCAAAACACTGCACGGAGCGGCAGTAGCCACAGAGGCATTCATGGAGCGGGATGCCAGTGGCCAGTGGTTGGTGTTCCACCTTCACGGAGGGCTGCCATCTCCAAAAAAAACTAAAACAAGGAACAGACAAACAAAGCAGGGGTGGGTAGGAGTATGGGGCAGGGGTGCGGCCTGCTTGTTGCGACGGTTGCTACCCCTGTTTGAGCTGGATGTTCACTGGGAAGCGGATACAGCGCTGCTCTCTGCATGGTGGAGGGGTGGAAGGGAGTTGGGGCCGGAGGGTGCTGGAAGCCAATAGTGATGGGTGGGAGGGAGAAAAAGGGTGGGAAAAAATAAATAAAGAAAGAAATAAATGGATGAACTGTGTGGCTTGCTGGGCAGACTGGATGGGCCGTTTGGTCTTCTTCTGCCGTCATTTCTATGTTTCTATGTTTCTATGTTTATTATTCAGAACTCCTTGCCTGACTTTATTTTATGTATTTATTTTGAATTTATTTTGGACTTTTCACCGTGATAGTCTGATAGAGACAGAGCTAGCGTAAATTATAATCATATATAGATAATAGAAATCAGTTTGCTGGAAACAAAGTACAAAATAGGTCATGATAACTTGACTCCAGGTTTCTGGCAAGTTCCCATCTGTCTCTGGGGTGTGAGAAGCTTAGCCTGGACTGAGAGAGAAGAAGCTGCTGCAGCCTGGTAAAGCCCATTCTTTCAGCTATTGACAGGCGAAGCTGCCATGCTTGAGAAAGGGGCACCAATAGGAGGCAGAAATCAAGGCAGATGAGAATGGAAGAGGGGATGTAATGTTGGAACGCAGGGGAAATTCGGAGGTGTGAGGCAGAGAGAAGGTAGCAACATATTGGTAACATACATACAAAGGTCCCGCACAATGTCAAGCAAGTACACACCTGAGATCATCTAACAATACAGTCTGAAGCGCCTGCAGTTTTACAGAACATGGCCGATATAATCTTGGTAGGGGCCAAAGCAACTGATCACATAACATCAATACAACATCAGCTGCACTGGCTCCCAGTTGAAAGCAGAATACAATTCAAAATGCTCTACTTCATCTACAAGTGTGTGAATAAATAAGAGCCTGAGTATCTTTCTCAACTTCTTTTCTCCTATACTCCATTAAAAACTCTGATCCTCTCAAACGGCTCTTCCCTGCTCCCCTCCTCTAGCTTCGGTTAGACTATTCTGTACAGAACTTCATGCCTTTAGTTTTTATGCTACAAAAATCTGGAACAAGGTACCCCTACCTCTACGGCTTAAGTCAGCTTGCCTCGCTTTCAAGAAAAAAACAAAGGCATTGTTCTTTGGCAACATTTTCCTTTAGAGTCCCCTCAGCAGAGATACTGAGTCTATCCATCCTATCTAATCAACTGTCAAGTGTTATGATTCCTGCCTGCGGAGTTTCCCCCGTGAGCAGGCCTCTTACCACGCTCTGTTCTCCGTTGCGGCTGGATGCCACTGATGTTGGGCCTTCATAGCGGCAGGAGCCGCGGACCCTGCTTGCTTCTTAAGCAGCCTGGAGGCCGCCTCTGCCATCGTGCTGCTGCGGCCCGGACTGCCGCGGACTTGTTCCCTCTTAGTGGCAGAGAGCGGTGAGTCTGCCTTATCTTCAGCGGCATGGAGCCGTCACCGCTGGGGCCTGTCCTGCGGTCTGGGCCCGCCTCTGAGCTCTCCTTCACGGCACAAATGCCACCAGCTGCTTCTTCCTGCTTTGAGTTTCCGGCCTGCTTCTCCTTCTGCTTCCTGTGCGGCGGTCGCCGCTGTCCGTTAGGGATGTGAATCGTTTTTTGACGATTTAAAATATCGTCCGATATATTTTAAATCGTCAAAAAATCGTTAGGGCCACGATACAATACCAATTCCCCCGATTTATCGTTAAAAAATCGTAAATCGGGGGAAGGGGGAGGGCAGGAAAACCGGCACACTAAAACCCCCTAAAACCCACCCCCGACCCTTTAAATTAAATCCCCCACCCTCCCGAACCCCCCCCCCCCAATGCCTTAAATTACCTGGGGATCCGGCGGTGGTCCAGAACGGCGGCGGTCCCGAACGGCCCCCTCAATAGAATCGTGTTGTCTTCAGCCGGCGCCATTTTTCAAAATGGCCGCCGCAAAATGGCGGCGGCCATAGACAAAAACGATTCGACGGAGGAGGTCGTTCCGGACCCCCGCTGGGCTTTTGGCAAGTCTTGTGGGGGTCAGGAGGCCCCCCCAAGCTGGCCAAAAGTTTCCTGGGAGTCCAGCGGGGTTCCGGGAGCGATTTCTCGCCGCGAATCGTTTTCGTACGGAAAATGGCGCCGGCAGGAGATCGAGTGCAGGAGGTCGTTCAGCGGCGGTCCGGAACCCCCGCTGAACGACCTCCTGCACTCGATCTCCTGCCGGCGCCATTTTCCATACGAAAACGATTCGCAGCGAGAAATCGCTCCCGGAACCCCGCTGGACTCCCAGGAAATTTTTGGCCAGCTTGGGGGGGCCTCCTGACCCCCACAAGACTTGCCAAAAGTCCAGCGGGGGTCCGGAACAACCTCCTCCGTCGAATCGTTTTTGTCTATGGCCGCCGCCATTTTGCGGCGGCCATTTTGAAAAATGGCGCCGGCTGAAGACAACACGATTCTATTGAGGGGGCCGTTCCGGACCGCCGCCGTTCTGGACCACCGCCGGATCCCCAGGTAATTTAAAGCATTTGGGGGGGGTTCGGGAGGGTGGGGGATTTAATTTAAAGGGTCGGGGTGGGTTTTAGGGGGGTTTAGTGTGCCGGCTCACGATTTTAACGATTTTTCACGATAGTTTACACACCCAAACGGCAACAATACGATTCCCTCCCCCTCCCAGCCGAAATCGATCGTTAAGACGATCGAGGACACGATTCACATCTCTACTGTCCGTGGTGTTACTCCTGTCTCCTGTTCCTGCCTCTAGGCGCCAGCGCACACCTCTTCTCAAGATTTAAAGGGTCTGCAGCCAAAAATGCCCCGGGCCCCACCTGATGAAGTCTTCCTGTCTCAGCCCTATAAGAGGGCTTCACCTTCAGTCCTGCTTTGCCTTGCATTGGAGTTCTTCGCTCCTGGAAGTCTCGTCTTCTAGCGCTCCGTCAGGTCTTTGTTCTTCGTTGGAGCTCCATGTCTCGTCTTACTTCCTGAGTCTTCGTGGTTTCCTGATGTTCCATGTCTTCATGTTCCAAGGTTCCTAGTCCAGGTTTCCTGATGTTTCACTTCCTGATGTTCCACTTCTGATGTTCCGAGGTTCCGCTCCTCCTTCGCTTGTCCTCCTGACCCTCCAGCTCCTTTGGTTCTCCAGATGACATCTTGTTGGGGGAAATCCATCTCGTCAGTTCCTGTTCTCATCATTGGAGTTTTGTCTCCGCTGGATTCCCTTCCTGCGCTAGTCCCGTTCTCCGCGTGGTCTGTGACCAATCTCTCCAGGTTGTGTACGGCGCGCTACAGGGACAGGGTGGTTCGTGACCAGCCCATTGGGTCCGCCCGTGTCGGTGGGCTGTGTAGGGTGCCCTGAGAGACAGTGCCAATGTCTGAACCTTCCTAGCTCCTCGTCTCATCGAGTCTTCCAAGCTCCTCGTCTCGTCTAGTCTTCCAAGCTCCTCGTCCACATCCAGAGTCTTCTCGTCCATGTCTTGAGTCTTCTGTGCCACAAGGCCTCCGTCTGCCCTCATCCTCAGTCCGGCCTGCCCCTATTCTGACTAATAGTTCTCAGAAACAGGACCTGCTTCCTCCCTAGGTTTCCCTTTATGCCCTTTTGTGTTCACATCCTGGACCTGGAGAATGAAATACTCAGCCTGCTGCTTCTTGCCGATACCCAGCGGAAGGTCCGAAAGGGCTGGGAATGGTCGGAGGACTGTTCACTAACCAACATAGTGTTGTTGGCTTCCAGAAGCATGCAGGTCCGGCAGAGGGTTAGACTTTGTCTTTGTCCATGCTTGGACACGCCTCGCCAACCCTCGGTGCTTTGGATTCTTCTGGGATCATGCCGAGGCCGAAGGGCACACAATCCCCTCAAGTTGGGATTGCTCTCCTAGCGTTCCCAAACACAACATCAAGTAAAGATTATAGGTTATACACCCTGGCCTTTCAATGCTATCAACTTCTTGTTGCTCCTAAGGAAACTAATTTATTTCTTCAGGAGCTACTCCAGCTAACAAATCTATCCTACGCTTGACTCTCAATCCCTGGGAGGGGACTCTTTTTTGGGGGGGAAGCTCTCGCTTAATACCTAGATGATGAGAAAGGTTGCCAGTGTGTATGTAGCCATTTTGTGCTTCCCATGGGGTGAGAGGCTGTAATAACTCAGACAGGACCAAATCTGGATGTTAAATAAAAGTTTACTGATTGATACTCATAAATTAAAGTCCATTATCTAGAAGTGTGAATTTACATCTGACTGATGGTACAGGTACAATTCAGGGTAGTTAGGTGTCCTTTTACTAGAACTCTGGGTACAGCCCATGATGATTTTAAATGTACAAACTCTCCCAGTGATTGTGCGGGAATCCTAATGGAAGTGTCCCGAATTTTACTGCAAAAATCCTACCTTTAGACATCTTCTTTTCAGACATCCAGCCCATCCTGGTTCTTTGATGGTAGAGATCCGGATGGGGTCTCCTGCTCTTATTCCTCTTTTCAAGATTCTTTCATCCTTATACTCTGACCTTTCAAGGAAACTTTTTCTGGGGAAAAGTTGGTGGGATCAGGCAAGTTCTCCACTCTGAAATCCCAGTGGGGAAGGGGAATCCAAAACATCCTCACTCTTCTGAAGTCCAAAAAATACCTTAAAGCTTAAACTGGATATCTCTTCTGCCTTCACTGTCTCTTGCAAAACAGAGGCAATTAGGAACAAAGTGTCCTGATAATCATTTATTTGCAACCTGTTTTACAACTTACAATTTTTTATTCATAGCGACCCAACCTTGTGCTATCAATTTACATACACTTTATTGATACATTCTTAAAACACTAACTCCAACATTTAGGAATGTAATTCTCAATAACTTCATTCATACAAAACCCTCATCCACGCCTCATACATACATCACCCACCATATTACCATCGCCATGTTTAAAATATATATTAAAAAATTCCTGATCTCAAACTGCCAGCTATTGTATATCTCTTAAACATATATTTTATATCATTCAAACATATGTAAAGTTACATATGTAGAGTTATGTCTTGTGTGAAACAATGAATAGCTATATTTTTCTCTATTATAATGTCCAGAACAGGTGCTTATGAGAACACCTGAAACATAGAAACATAGGCTAGTCAGTGGGGTTGTAAGGGTCGGGGCTAATAGGGGGATTTGGAAGTCCTCTCCTTTACTGGGGTGAACTGAGAATGAACTGGGGAAACACATAATTGCATCAGCATGCATATCTTGTAAAATCCCCATTTATGCAATCGATGTGGCATTTGCACACATATGCTCACATGCAATTCCGTCGTGTGATCCCATCCTCGTGGTTAAAGATACCCAACAAACAGGTCAATCCAGTACCGAGCGGTAGGAAGAGCTGCGTTAGTGCCCAGTGCACCCGCGGTTGCCGCACGCACAGTGCAGCTCACCTACCGCTCGATCCTGTATGTAAATAGCTTGCAAATGCAAGCTGCGTCTAAGAAGCGTCCGTGAAGCGTTAGGCCCGTGCAACCCATTTTACTGTATAGAGCGACTATACAGTAACCTGGGTGCGCGGTCCTAACGCTTCACGGCCATGCTGGTATCTGTCATTTCAAATGTCATTTCAAATGACATTTGAAATGACAGGTACCAGGAAGTGGACAGTTCTCCGACGCTCGGGATTGTGAGCCCTCTCCCCTCCTCCCGAAGCAAGCAACCAAAGCGTAAAAAACGAAAAAAAAGTAGCAAGAGAGCGAGGGGAGAGAGGACGGGCAATCCTACGCTCGGGATTGCCAGTCCCCCCTCCCCTCCTCCCGAAGCAAGGCGCGAAAGCAAAGCCCATCCAGTCTGCCCAGCAAGTTTCACACTTTTTTTTTGGCCTTTTTTTTTTCTCATACTTATCTGTTACTCTTGGCTCTTAGTAACGTTTTGGTTCTATTTCCCTTCCACCCCCACCATTAATGTAGAGAGCAGTGTTGGAGCTGCATCTAAGTGAAATATCTAGCTTAATTAGTTAGGGGTAGTAACCACCGCAATAAGCGAGCTACACCCATGCTTATTTGTTTACCCAGACTATGTAATTCAGTCCTTGTTGGTTGTCTGTATATAGATCCACTTTTCTTCATTCCCCCTGCCGTTGAAGCAGAGAGCTATGCTGGATATGCGTGAAGTATCAGACTTTCTCCCCTGCCGTTGAAGCAGAGAGCTATGCTGGATATGCGTGAAGTATCAGACTTTCTCCCCTGCCGCTGAAGCAGAGAGCTATGCTGGATATACGTGAAGTATCAGACTTTCTCCCCTGCCGTTGAAGCAGAGAGCTATGCTGGATATGCGTGAAGTATTAGACTTTCTCCCCTGCCGTTGAAGCAGACAGCTATGCTGGATATGCGTGAAGTATCAGTCTTTCTCTCCTGCCATTGAAGCAGACAGCTATTTTATTTATTTATTTATTTAGAGGCTTTTATATACCGATGAACGTTGGGAACATCTCATCGGTTCACAGTTAACAAAAAGTGCAGCTAAACAAGCTTTACAGAGAACAATGAACAATGCTCATAAGGTTGAACAATAGAGGGGAGAACAAATAATACAGGGGTGTGAAAACAACAAGGGCGAACTGAACATTGAACTGAAGATGTCTGCAAAACATAAAAGGTGGGAAAAATAATGATTAAATACATTTAGTTAAATAGCAAAATAATAGCAAAATAATGACAGAGTAGCAGAGTTCAGGGTGAAGAAGTATGTAATTAAGAGTAAGCTTGTCTAAAAAGGGAAGTTTTAAGGTTCTGCTTGAATTTTTTTGGGCAGGGTTCTTGACGCAGGAAGGATGGAAGCTTGTTCCATAGGACGGGTCCCGCCAGTGTGAATGCCCGAGTTCTGGTGTAACCGAGTTTAAACTGCTTAGGGGAAGGGGTAAGCAGTGTTGCTCTATGTTGCTGCCTTATGGGTCTGTTTGAGGTGTGAAAAATAAGGTGCTCAGTGAGCCATTGCATGTTTTGGTTATGGAGGGCTTTATGGATAAGAGTGAGGGTTTTGTATGTTATCCTTTCAGCGACAGGTAACCAATGAAGGTGTTTTAGGACCGGGGTGACGTGATCATTTTTGTGTGTGTTGGTGAGGATCCGTGCTGCAGCATTTTGGAGTAATTGTAGTGGTTGCAGTGTGCTTTTAGGTAAACCTAGGAAAAGGAAGTTGCAGTGGTCAATTTTGGGTAGAATGAATGCTTGTAAGATGGTGCGAAAGTCACTGAGGTGTAGTAAGGGTTTGATTTTTTTTTGAGGGTGTGAAGTTTGAAATAGAAGGCTTTGAGTGTGTTGTTGATGTATTTTTTGAAGGTAAGGTGGTTGTTGATGGTAATGCCTAGACTGCGCATATGATCATTGGAAGTAGTAGGGGTGTGGGGATTGTAGCCTAGGTGCAAGGAGGGGGAAATGTTTTGAGGAGTGATGTGTAGTATCTCCGTTTTTGTAGTGTTGAGAGCTAGGAAGTTGCTTGTCAAAGTGTATTTATCACAGTTAATGTGGAATTCAAGATTTCAGTAGCTTTTTGCAGAGTGTCATTTACAGGAATAAGAATTTGCACATCATCGGCGTAATTGAAGTGCGGGAGACCTAGCTTGGATAGAAGGTTGCAGAGTGGGAGTAGGTAGATGTTAAACAGCGTGGATGAAAGGGAAGATCCTTGGGGGACACCTTGTGGCAGAGGGATGGTTTTGGAAGTGCATTTGCCTATTTGCACACTGTATTGTCGGTCCTGTAAGTAGGATTGGAACTATTGCAAGGCTGTTCCAGAAATGCCAATATCTGAGAGGCATTGAGCAAGTACTTTGTGATTGACAGTGTCAAAGGCAGCTGAGATATCAAGGAGAATCAGGATATGTGATATGCCTTTATCAAGACTTCTGAGGATGTGATCGGATAGTGAGATTAGTAGAGTCTCAGTACTGTGGTTTCGCCGAAAGCCAAATTGCGATTGTGAGAGAATGTTGTGTTCGTCTAGGTAATCTGTAAGTTGCCGGTTAACTGCCATTTCAAGGATTTTGGTGATAAAAGGCAAATTAGAGATGGGACGAAAATTGGTGAGGTCGTCCGGATCCAGTGTCGGTTTTTTCAAGATAGGTTTGATAATGGCATGTTTAAGATGACTAGGAACGAGACCAAGTGTAATGGATCTATTAATGATATTTGCAATGGGCTTGGCAATGATATTAGGGATAGAAAGGAGGGTTTTGGTACGGATGGTGTCTGAAGGGTGTGTGCTTGGTCTCATTTTTTTTTAAATAGAATCAATTTCCACTGAGGAAATAGAATCAAGTGCAGGGAGCCCTCCAGAATTGCAAACGCTATGGCAGTCAGTAGAAACTTGGGGAGAGGGGAAAAGCGCCATAATGTTACTTATTTTTGTGTTGAAGAAAAAGGCTAGGTCGTTATATTGTTTTTGCTCGTCAATAACTTGTGAGCATCTAGAATTGGATTTTGTTAAGCTATTAACTAAATCGAAAAGGGCACGAGGATTAAATTGGAGGTGGTGGATTCTATTCGCGTAGAAATCTCTTTTTGCTTTGTCAATGGCTGTTCTGTAAGTATGAAGGTGATTTCTGAAAGTAGCGATAAACGCCGGGGAGGGATTTTTGCGCCATTTTCTCTCAAGTTTTCTGAGGTTGCATTTCATGGTTCTTAGCTCAGTAGTATACCAAGGTTGTTTTTTATTTTTAGATGGGTCGATTAGGTGCATTTTTATGGGGCAAAGCTCTTCAGCAATGGTGTTAGTGAGGTGATTCCAAGATTCAAGGGCAGTTTCTGCGTCAGTGAGGTCAAGTTTGTTAAGCTCTAATGCTAGGGCTGATATTATGTCTTCTTGCTTGCAGTTGCGTCTAAATTGGATTGATTTTTTGGGTTGAATAAGTGTGGGGAGGCTGTTTATAGAGCAGGATATATCGATGCAGCAGTGATCTGACCATGGGATTGGGGTGCAGGTGGGTGAGTTGGAATGAATGAGAGAATTGGTAAATATGAGGTCCAATGTATGGCCTGCTCTGTGTGTGGGGTTAGAAATTAATTGCTTGAATCCCATAGCATCCAGGGCTGATAGGATGGCCTCACATGAGGGCGTGCTAGGTGTTGCATCAACGTGGATGTTGAAGTCACCGAGGATGATTGCTGGAAGGTGAATGTTTATGTGTTTAGAAATGTATTCAATAAGGATGGATGGGTTCTTTTCAAGGAGACCAGGAGGAGCATAGGCAAGGCATAGTTGTAGGTTGTGCGCAGTGAATAGGCTGATTTCAAGTTTGTGTGGAGGCATGATAGGTTTGTGCGAGATTTTAAAGGACTTTTTAGCTGCTAGTAAGAGACCTCCTCCTTTTTTCTTAGGCCTGGGAATTGAAAAGATGTCGTATGACTGTATGGGTAGTTGGTTGGTAATGGCGGTGTCAGATTCCTTAAGCCATGTTTCAGTGAGGGCAAGAATATCAGGTTTGTCATCTGTGAGGATATCAAAGATCATTGGAGTTTTTTTGGAGATGGATTGTGCATTGAGTAGGAGGATCGTGAAGGTGGTGAGACCAATTAGCTGTGTAATAGGCGTGGCCATGATGGGAAGCAGATTTCTGTGTCTTTCCAGTGGAACTTCACAGTGGGGGATAAGGGGAGTCTTAGAATAGTGTTTGATGGAGGGGATGTAGAAGGTGTGCATAATGGGTGCTCAGGGGAGCAAGGTTATCTAGAAGGGGAGTGGCTGAGGAAACGTTGCAGGGGGGCAGAGGGGGGAGGAACAGGTGAAAAGGGAAAAGTGATTTCTTAAGGTAATGGGGAGGGTGGGTGAGGTGAGGATGTGGGAGACCCAGAGAGAAGGAGGAATGCAACAATATAAGTTATACTTAAGTTTAGAGTGGCTGCAGTCGCAATAATCTTTCTCAAAGATGCAGTCAGTGGGTATAATACTCAGTGTTACCAAGTGGTGATGAAATTGAAAGGTTTGGAGAGCGCTTTCCAATGTTCGGTCCGCAGTTTTGGGGCAGGTAGCTCAGGTGAGTTGCTGCCGCCGACGATAGTGTCAATTAGGCATGAAGTGGACTCACGAAGGGGCGCACTAAGGGGCATGGATATGCGAGAAGTATTAGTCTTTCTCCCCTGTCATTGAAGCAGAGAGCTATGCTGGATATGCATTAAAAGTGAAGTATCAGGCTTATTTGGTTTGGGGTAGTAACTGCCGTAAAAAGCAAGCTACTCCCCGCTTTTTTGTGAATGCAAATCTTTTTTTCCACATTCATTCACGTCCTCTAGACTTTATGGATCCACAGTGTTTATCCCATGCCCCTTTGAAGTCTTTCACACTTCTGGTCTTCACCACTTCCTCCGGAAGGGCATTCCAGGCATCCACCACCCTGCCGTGAAGAAATACTTCCTGACATTGGTTCTGAGTATTCCTCCCTGGAGCTTCATATCATGACCCCTGGTTCTGCTGATTTTTTTCTGACGGAAAAAGTTTGTTGTTGTCTTTGGATCATTAAAATCTTTCAAGTATCTGAAAGTCAGTATCATATCACCTCTGCTCCTCCTTTCCTCCAGGGTGTACATATTTAGATTCTTCAATCTCTCCTCATAAGTCATTCGATGAAGACCTTCCACCTTTTTGGTCGCCCTTCTCTGGACCGCCTCCATCTTGTCTCTGTCTCTTCTGAGATACGGTCTCCAAAACTGAACAAATAACAAAACAAAACAAAAAATTTACAATATATCAGTACAATAAGCAAGAGTAAATTCCCCAGGTAATAGGGTATAATTATATACAAAGGCTTAGCTAAAGTTATCACTTTCTGGAACAGTGCCTTCCAAAAACTTCTCATTCGTTGGTAATCAAGCAATTCTCTTGTGGAAACCTGGACTGTGCAGGGAATTCTGAGTCTTTTGCAAGCTGTGTAGCTCCTGACATGAATTCATAAATTCTACTGTACTGAAGTTATATACTTCTTGGACTACACATGGTCAGAAGGGATTTCTTTGTCTAACTTTCCTGAAATATTGCCAAGATACTGTCAGGAAAAACTTACTGTATATGTTCTCTAAAATGGTGGACTTCCTGTCTTCCTTCACTGCTACTAATCACCATATTGTGAAAAACACCCCAAAATAATAAACAGAAATCAGCACATGTATCAGGCAATAAGTAATCACTACTGTTGTATGTCCTAAAAGCTAAAGTGTATCCATGAAGGCCTGGACAATTGCCAGATGTTTCAGCACTCAGCTTTTAGCAGAGCATATGCTATGCTTGACTGTTGCAGCCAGTCAAGGTCAAGTTTTAACTCTCAATATGCTAGCTGGTTTTAATTAAGTTGTGTCTTCATTTTGTACTCATGACCTTGAATCTTGCAGGCTTCAAATTAGAGAAAGGGAGGACTATGTAGCAAAGGAAGAGGGGGGGGGGCTGCTTAACATCCCACAACTATACCACAAGCCTGTATTTTCTTTCCATGTTACCTTTCTTAGCAAAAGTATGCAGTACTGCCTAGCAAGTACTAAACTTGTGCACAATAATGGAGTCTAAGTTGTACTTTCTGTAATATTAAAGGGGAAAATGGTAGGGGCCATGAGGCATGAAGCAAGAACTGACCTCTCAGTGACACAAAACCATATGCAATCCCCATAAACAAATCATAACTATATGAGAGTATTTTTCTCTCATAAAGGAAAAAATTATACACAAAATTACCCACTACCACCAGAGTGTGGAAAAAAATACATTTTTACTCCTTGATTGCTTCCTCAAACTGAACCCCATAGTGTATTAACATAGCTGGGCTAAATAGTCTTCAAGCATCCAATCCAGACTCTCCAGGTGGAAGGGACTGAGCCATATGGATGGCTCCTTACAAAGAGTGTTCTAATGACAGGGACAGTGACATCTGATGGCCAGACTGGGAGGGTCTGCCACATAAATTTGATTCAGCTGTGATCATAAAAGATCTTCGACCAATGTACTGTACTATTTTAAACTTGTTTTATATTCCCCTTTGAGGCATTCATGGATAAAGGCAGAATATGAAATGTCTGTAAATAAGAGGGAGAGCTGTGGAACACCAACATTACTTGCTGAGATCTTACCATCATGCTCGACAACTTTCTACCACATCATCAAGATGTGACCCAGCCTTTTAAAAGCCTCATTCCGGTGGTGCGATTGGGGGAGAGCTGAGGAATATCAATGATACTTGCTAGAATCCTACAGCCATGCTCGATGCTCTTCAACCAAGTCATTAGAAGGTGACCCAGCCTTTTAAAAGCCTCATTCCAGTGGCTTGCTGCCAGCAGCACATCGAAGCCACACTCCAAAACGGTGCACCCCTCTGAGCGGGTTTGAATTCCTCAGTGGTTTCCTGTCTAGATGTTTGATGGGAAAAAACCTCAAAGGTACTGTTTGAGTATTCCCATCTGGCTCATCTGTGCCATCTTCTACCTCTCAATCTACTTTGGACATATTTTTGTTTGCCCAGAATGTCCAAGATGGTTTGGTGCTTGGAGTTCCTACTTCTACTTCCTCAGAGACTTTGGTCTCTCTCAGCCCTGGCTGGCCATTATCCCTGCAGTTGATATTGTCTTTTTTCTGTGCGAGAGGGCACTAGTGACACTAATTTCCTTGTGGTGTCTAAGCAAGATGGGCATCTACTGAGGGACCTCCATCTATCCCTCTGAAGGTAGCAGCTAAACAGCACTTTGTGCTTGTTATTATTTGTGATAATTGTGGGTGGATCCTTGGGCCGGTGGCAGATGACCACGCCCATGGGGGGAGATCCCGAGAGGGACCACCGGTCAGGCTCAGAGTTGGGAGACAGACACACACTAGTTCTTTTATTAAATTTTAGAGAACCACCAGAGGTGGCAGTAGTAAGCTGGAAGAGCCCGGCTGGGCTGTAGTCTCTCAGGTACTGGAACAGCAATCCCAGGATGGCTGAGCTGTAGAGAAACTGAGATAGTGAGTAGGAAGAGTATGCATAGTTCAGGAACAGAACCTTGATGGTAACACTCACACAATAGTCTCTTGGAACAGCCCAGGAGCTGAAATGAAGTAGGCCCTCGAGGAGCGAGTACCTGGTTCCAGGGAAAGCTCTGAGAGAGAGATGGTGTTGTAGGCAGCGGTGACTTCCTGGTAGAAGTTATATTCGGTAGCAGGGGAACATGGGCCCTCGAGAAGCGAGTACCGGTTACAGACTGCGACCTGAAAAGCAAGAGAGAGAGCGAGGCCCCTGAGGAGTGGGTACCCCTGGTAAAGTCCGAGGAGACAGAGTAGCAAGGTAAGCGGAGAGTGAATCACATCCACAGCGATACCTGGAGGCAGCTAGGTAGGAAACCCTTTGCTAACTCGATTAGCTAGCAAAACGAGAGACCTTAAATATCTAGTGATGATGACATCTCAGGGGGCCGCCCCTGAGGTTCGCGCCACAGCTCGTACTTGAGTCGGGGCTGCACCGCGCGCGCGCCCTTAGGCCTCAGGAGAACATGGCGGAAGGCAGCATCTAGCCGGTCTGGGGATGCCAGAGGAGGTCGGCAAGATGACACCGTGGCAGCCAAACTTCCATCAACCAAAGAGGGAGTCGCCAAAGAGGTAAGGTGGGTGGAGTGGAGACGTAGGGCAGCGACAGTCGCAACAGTGCTTCAGAAACCTGATCTTGGACGCTGTATGGACAACTGTTGTTGACTCGGAAAGATCTTTCTTTCAAAATTGACTCAATTTAGATATGGTGGTTAATCTTACTCCGAAGGTGGATTAGCACACTCAATTGTTTAAAAAGCGGGATAAGATAAAGAAGTTACAGAAAAATGCTCAAGAATGTCATGTTGCGGTCTCTACCGCTTCCCTCCGCTTAGGGCTCAACCCTGCCTACCTCCGCTTCAGGAATCGCCGCATTCCGCCCGCTCTGGACCCCGGGGGCTTCTCTCACTCCACGTGGCGGCCGCCATTACGTGCCTGCTTCTCGTCAGTCTCGCACGCGCGCGAGGACGCCCGTCTTGAGTGCTCAACTCCCGGAACGAGGTTCACAACTCCATAGTTGTTCTTAGTTGCGTTCCTGGTGATCTCCACGTTTCCTGCTTCTGACTCCGGTTTGCTTCCAACTCCGCTTCAGCCTGCTGCCTGCCTCTGACTCCGGTTTGCTTCTTCGGACTCCGGTTTGCTTCCGACTCCGCTTCAGCCTGCTGCCTGCCTCTGACTCCGGTTTGCTCCGCTTCAGCCTGCTGCCTGCCTCTGACCCCGGTTTGCTTCCGACTCCGCTTCAGCCTGCTGCCTGCCTCTGACCTGCTGCCTGCTTCTGACTCCGGTTTGCTTCCGACTCCGCTTCAGCCTGCTGCCTGCCTCTGACTCCGGTTTGCTTCTTCTGACTCCGGTTTGCTTCCGACTCCGCTTCAGCCTGCTGCCTGCCTCTGACTCCGGTTTGCTTCTTCGGACTCCGGTTTGCTTCCGACTCCGCTTCAGCCTGCTGCCTGCCTCTGACTCCGGCTTGCTCCGCTTCAGCCTGCTGCCCGCCTCTGACCCCGGTTTGCTTCTGACTCCGCTTCAGCCTGCTGCCTGCCTCTGACCCCGGTTTGCCTCTGACTCCGCTTCAGCCTGCTGCCTGCCTCTGACTCCGGTTTGCCTCTGACTCCGCTTCAGCCTGCAGCCAGCCTCTGACCCCGGCCTGCTTCCGCTTCAGCCTACAGCCTGCTTCAGCCTCCGGTTTGCTACCGACTCCGCTTCAGCCTACAGCCTGCTTCAGCCTCCGGTTTGCTACAGACTCCGCTTCAGCCTACAGCCTGCTTCAGCCTCCGGTTTGCTACAGACTCCGCTGCCGCCCGCTGCCCTGTCTTCAGCCGGCCCTCGGCCCTGTACAGCCGGTCCCCTGCTTCCCAGGTACCTTGGACTTCCTATCCTTCCTGTTTGCTCTGGTCCCGGTCTAAGCCTATCTCAGCCCCTGGACTCTCTGCCTCTACTCCAAGTCCCGAGGTCCCAGTGCCCTACGGGCTCCTCCCGGGGGGTTCCTGGTTCCCGGGTGAACACATCCTGCCTGTGGCTCCGCCTCCCGGCTTACCCTGTCACCCTAGGTAGGCCGGCCCAAGGGTCCACTACCTCGCCAGCAGTGTCCGACTGCAACATGACATGCTTCTATTATAAATTTTACATTGAAAATTGGAGAATTTGGGGAATTCTTTAAGGAAATGTAACTTAAAGTTTCTTAATTTCCCTAGATGCCCCATGCTATCTCCAATGGAGTTATTAAGGAAGTTTTATTTACAAGTATCTAAGGAAGTGATACCTTCAATAGTTAAGGCATACTATCTTCCTAATTCTACTAAGGTTTCCTCTGTTATTGAAGAATCTCATATTTCCTTTAATATGGACCTTTCTGGTTCTTCAAAGGTTTCACCTCTGAAAACCTGGAAAGCTCCACTTTGTTGGTTATTTATGCCCAGGAGACTTATAAAGATTTGACCCTGATAATGTTTTTTTGCCTCAGGGCAGATCTTTTTTAGGTTCTCCTGTGGCTATTTTTCCTGTCCATAGTAGAAGTGAAGTAAAGTAGTAGGAGACCCCGGCGTGCGCGTGTACTCGTAAATACTTATGTGCAGACTTCATGTTACAGACTTGGCCCACCCGTGCCTGGCCCATGCCCCACCCAGACCCCACCTAGTCCCCTCCCCTTTTTAAACTTTTTGATTTGTGCTGTACCAGGTGATACACGGTTTTTAAAATCTGCGTGGCGCGCACCGTGGCGCGCACCGAGCCGAGTCACATATGTACCTCCTGGCTTTAGTGCGCATAGCACTTTTAAAATCAGCCAATAAGAAATTACCTAGCTTTCTGTTTTTTAATCAAGCACACACACTAAAATTACCTAGGTTTCTGCTTTTTTTAATAAAGCACACACACTAAAGATTAATTTACCTCACAAACTTTCCTCTCTCCCAAAGTTTGAGGCTTTGCGCGCGCCGGCGGCCTATTCAACATAGGCGCGCCAGCACGCAAGTCCCCTGTGCGCGTAAATCCGGCTGGATTTACGCATGCAGGGCTTTTAAAATCTGCCCCATGCGTTGGTTTATAGGTAGCCAGTGTAAAGTAATTAGAATGGGCATAATGTGGTCGTATTTTCTTTTGTTTGAAAGAACCCTTGCTGCCGCATTCTGAAAAACTTGCAGGGGGTGAATAGTGGTTTGGGGGAGACCTAAAAGTAAAGCTTTGCAGTAATCAATATTAGAGAATAATAACAATTGGAGTACTGTTCTGAAATTATAATCGTCCAGCAAAGGTTTTAATCATTTTAGCGTGTGCAGTGTATTATATCCTTCTTTCAGTTTATTGGCAATATGTTTTTTTAGCATCAGCTCAGAGTCAATGATGACTCCTAGATCCCTTGCACTATTATTTACTTGAAGCTTGGTTATATTATCTTCCAGAATAATATTTAGAGGTTCAATGTGTTCAGTTCTCCTGTCTAGTAATATGATCTCAGTTTTCTCCACGTTTAACATTAGTTTCATGTTAGTTATTAATTTCTTAATCAAAGATAAGTACATCGCTGTTAATTTAAGTGCAGATTCAATTGAAGAGTTTATTGGAATTAGGATGTGGATGTCATCTGCGTATATACAATGGGTCAGTCATCTGCGTATATATAATGGGTCAGTCCAAGTCCACTTAGGAAATGACAAATTGGAATCATATAGATGTTAAATAATGTAACTGATAAATGGAAGACAGGCTGTTCTCCAGATTTCTGCAGGACAGCCCCAGATTAATGTCTGGCACAGTTTTCAAGCATGTCTAAAATAAGAGGATCAGCATTCCATCTGAGGTCTTGTTTTGGCTGTATCTCTGGCTTATCTAGCAGGATGTTCCGAGTATGACCCAGCTTCTCAATACTGGGAACAATGCAAAGTGCAATGCCAGTTAGGCATGCTGTGCACACCACACAACACAGCGCTCACTCAAGATGAGCAGCCAGAGTTTTATCACCATCATTCCCTGCTTCCTAATTTGCAGTGCTAATGTTCCATCAAAGTTATAATTTCCCTTTGGCTTTTGAAGCATCAGTAAGCACACAGGAATGAATTTTCAAAGCACTTACATGCATACAATTAGCATATATGCAAGTAAGTAGTTTATACTCATATAACTCAGTTAACTAATCTCCAAATACACAATGGTCATCCTTATCTTCTATCATTTACCTGTGTGAATTTTAATAACCTTTCCTTTCTCTTCCTTCTCAGCCAAGTTCTTATCACCCTGTTATATGTAACTGCCTTTTCAACACCATTGTTATAGTTATGTTTACTATGCACCCCTGTTTTATGTGAACCAGCACGATGTGACTGCTGTCTCGAATGCCGGTATATAAAAATCTGAAATAAATAAATAAATAAATAAATAACTGCTATTTTATAAACATAGAAAGTATGAGCATACTTTAGGTTTCAAACGCATAGATATTTACGAAAAAAGGGGTGGTCTAGGGACATTCCAGGGCAGGGCTAACAATTCCACCCATAAGTTGCTATTTTACAGGAGACTTACGTGTGTATACTTGCAACTCACACGTGTAATTTTACACCTGCTAATTATGCTGCATAATTGCTATTAGACTTGTTTATTGTGTATTGTGTATTATTCACTGGGTGAAAGGTCTGGGTGAACTGAGGGGAGTTCAGGCTGAAGCACTAGGATGGACTCAATGACCTGGAGAAGGACTGGGCAAACTGGTGGAGGAATCGGAAATCTGATTATTTCAATTACGCGCGCACGTTTTAAAATATACCAACTTACGCGCATAAATCAGGTTTTACACAAGTTCTGCTTTATTTTCACGCATAAAATATACACGCATATATTTTTAAAATTGATAGAAAAAGTACATGCGATCAACACATTGAAATACTCGCTTTCAATGCACTGCATGTATACGCGCCTTAGCATACATACGCACGTATTTATTTATTTATTTATTTATTTATTTAAAGCTTTTTTTTTAGACCGGTATTCGTGGGTACATCATATCGGTTTACAAAGAACTTGAACGTGGTACAAAGAACAGGGAGCATAAAACTTGGAGGGTACATCATATAGGATTACAAGGAGCTTGAGCGAAGTACATAGAGTAGGGTGCAGACATATATGTGTAGGCAAGGCCACACAGAGTGTATCTAGCTGTGACAACATAGGTCCTCTCCTCTATGGCTGATTCTTTTTCAGAAATGAACTTAGAATGCATTCTGCTTTTCTATGTTTTCTATGCCATATGCCATCCATTTTTATCTGCGTGGCAATCTGGGAATTTACAATTTTCATTAGAGTTATCATAGTGCAGGCAGTTTGAGCCCGTGAAGTGAACTGAATTGACTTTTTCTGTTCCTAAAAGATAAATGCTGAAGTTGAAAGTCTGGACTGATATACTGCTTTGGTGGAGCAGCATGAGTCTTCATCTTTTATTAAAAGAAACAGTGCATCTTAAAGAGCTGTGCACCAGTTACAACATATTTGATGTCTGTACCCCACTCAGATTAATAGTACTCTTGCGATTTTATTTGTACATTTGTTTTCTAATGATTATGTATGTATTTCTATAAATTGCCTTGACTGTTAGATAATACGATTAATAAATAATTATATATATGATAAAGAAACTCAAACCACTCCTTCTTCCGAACGACTTTCGACTGATTACCCAGGCATTAATTCTATCCTCACTAGACTACTGTAACGCTCTCTATCTTGGTTTACCACAAGCAACTATACGACCTTTACAATTGATACAAAATACAGCCGCTCGCATGTTATACAATACACCCCGGACAGATCACATTACCCCTGTTCTACAACATCTGCATTGGCTACCAATTTCATATCGTATTAGGGATGTGAATCGTGTCCTCGATCGTCTTAACGATCGATTTCGGCTGGGAGGGGGAGGGAATCGTATTGTTGCCGTTTGGGGGGGTAAAATATCGTGAAAAATCGTTAAAAATCGTTAAAAATCGAAAAATCGAAAAATCGAAAAACCGGCACATTAAAACCCCCTAAAACCCACCCCGACCCTTTAAATTAAATCCCCCACCAAATAACTTAAATAACCTGCGGGTCCAGCGGCGGTCCGGAACGGCAGCGGTCCGGAACGGGCTCCTGCTCTGAATCTTGTCGTCTTCAGCCGGCGCCATTTTCCAAAATGGCGCCGAAAAATGGCGGCGGCCATAGACGAAAAAGATTGGACGGCAGGAGGTCCTTCCGGACCCCCGCTGGACTTTTGGCAAGTCTCGTGGGGGTCAGGAGGCCCCCCACAAGCTGGCCAAAAGTTCCTGGAGGTCCAGCGGGGGTCAGGGAGCGATTTCCCGCCGCGAATCGTTTTCGTACGGAAAATGGCGCCGGCAGGAGATCGACTGCAGGAGGTCGTTCAGCGAGGCGCCGGAACCCTCGCTGAACGACCTCCTGCAGTCGATCTCCTGCCGGCGCCATTTTCCGTACGAAAACGATTCGCGGCGGGAAATCGCTCCCTGACCCCGCTGGACCTCCAGGAACTTTTGGCCAGCTTGTGGGGGGCCTCCTGACCCCCACGAGACTTGCCAAAAGTCCAGCGGGGGTCCGGAAGGACCTCCTGCCGTCCAATCTTTTTCGTCTATGGCCGCCGCCATTTTCGGCGCCATTTTGGAAAATGGCGCCGGCTGAAGACGACAAGATTCAGAGCAGGAGCCCGTTCCGGACCGCTGCCGTTCCGGACCGCCGCTGGACCCGCAGGTTATTTAAGTTATTTGGGGGGGGGGTCGGGAGGGTGGGGGATTTAATTTAAAGGGTCGGGGGTGGGTTTTAGGGGGTTTTAGTGTGCCGGCTCACGATTCTAACGATTTATAACGATAAATCGTTAGAATCTGTATTGTATTGTGTTCCATAACGGTTTAAGACGATATTAAAATTATCGGACGATAATTTTAATCGTCCTAAAACGATTCACATCCCTATATCGTATTACTTACAAAAATCTGTCTACTATACACAATCTACTCTACAATACTAACTCCATCTGGCTATGCTCACTACTACGAATTTACAGACCCTCTAGACAGCTCCGTTCCCTTGATAAATGCATTCTTGAAGTACCTACAGTAAAATCCGTAAGTTTAGCACTAACCCGTAAACGAGCATTCTCTGTTGCCGGTCCATTACTGTGGAACTCATTGCCTGAACATATCCATCTGACAGCTAGCCGTATAGAATTTAAGAAATTGCTAAAAACTCATCTCTTCACTCATGCATACAATATATATTAAGTTTATTACATTACATGACTTTGGTAACTTATTTGATTATTTTATGAATTTTAATGTGTTTGTATATGATTTTATGATCTGTTTGTTAATGTGTAATATTGCTTGTGTATGTACTAATATGTAAACCGCCTAGACGGATAGTCCCCTACCCATTGTGCGGTATATAAGAATCGTAAATAAATAAATAAATAAATAAATAAATAAATAAATAAGTTCCAACTGATTGGCCAACTGTGAAATACCAGTATCCCAAATAATGTCATAATTAGCAAATATTGCAAATCCAAAACTAATTTCTTCACTTAATCCCATTTCTACTTCAGAGGTATTGATATTTCCTAATTGACTGTGTATCCATCTGTACAAGAAATTGAGTGGATCACTATTCTGGCTATTGAAATGTTTCAAATCTGCAAACAGGTTTTCTGTAGTTTATCTTGGGCCTTGCCTAGCATAGTTCTGGACCAGTCACAGACATCTTTCAATTTTGCATATGTAACAGCAATTTTTTTAAAAGCCTTTATTTTACTAATTAATGTTCTAATGTTTTAGCAGTTTCACCAAACTTCGTAATTTCACTACAGTGCCTTGCATTCAGGGAAGCTTATAATTTGTGTTGGTGCCTAAGTCCCTCCATTTTCTGCAGTCTGCCAATCTAACCAGCAAAGAGTCCCTGTATTTATTTCATTCCAGGTACTGTAGAACTCTTTTTGTCACTGTAATGTTGAATAAGCATTAATTCTGTTCTGATATATTGAACTCTGAACTGAATATTATTTTTATGAAATGGTTTATGAAATATATATATATATATATAACTTCCTGACGTGGCACATAAAATTAGAGAAGTGTCTGATGCCTGTTTGAGCTAAGCACCAGTCTCTCTTAGAGCCGCCAAAGGAATGGAATTAGGAGCAACAACTACCACACTGCTTTGGGATGTGAGTTTAAATCCAGGACTGGCCAAAAAGTCTCCTTCCTGGAGCTAGGTCGCTGGGCAACTCTGTGGGTTCAAAAAGAACTGAAAATGGTCGTACAGACAGGGTAGAGAACTTGCCACAGAGGAAAGGGCTATGTGTCCTATGCTGGACAAGGAAAGCTTAGGGCACATGCCCTCTGTGATCCCTCTTACTGCATCCCAACTTCTTCCACATACTGACAGAAGCCTCCCTCAAATCCATGCCTTGGGATAAAGGAAGGTCTCCTTGGAAAGGTATCTTCAAACCAAAAATGTTTATTTTCAAAGTTTGGGGTTTCCAGCAATCAGAGTAAAAAAAAAAAAAGCAAACTCATAAAAGTATCTAATTTCTCAGGGTGCACAGGTTTCATACATCATTAAGCAACAATTACAACAACAAAACACGGTTCCTCTAAATCTTCACTTCCTTTTACATTAAGCTTCTCCCTCTTAGTACCAAACATTATTGTTCATTTGTCCTCACAAGAGATGGTATTCAGTACTCATAAATCCTCGCTCAGCTTCTTCCCAGGTTAAGGAATGGATTCCCAGCATCTGTATTGCCCATGATTCCTCCCAGTTGGCTGCTGGAAATGAAAGAGATTCCTCCACCAAGACTCATAAAAGAAAAAGCCCCTTTCCCGCTTGGAATATCTCCTTCTATTGATCCAAGGAAGTGCCCCCCCTAGTGGAAATACACCCAAACCTCTCAATCTACTTGCGTGTCAGAATGGGGACCCTGCACTGTAATCACACTAGTATTAGGTCTCAATGTGGGTTTATTGACTTACGATGCACTTTTGGTATGAAAAAGAGCAGATAACACTTATAGTCTGAGTAAAGCTTAATTCTAGCTCATCTATCTATTCCGGGTCAGTTCCACAGTCATTTTTCTTCATGGACAAACACTGACAGTGCTTGATACACAACTTCTACTTACAGACTTTAACACAAAGCAACAGGACTACTTCCCATCACATCATAAAATATCACGTTAGTGTACACAGGGGGAAGAGCTCACAGGTCTTCCTCTGGGATCCCAAACTCTCGATTGGCCTTCTAGCCATCTAAATGCTAAAGGCCCAATCCTAATTCTCAGGGGTGGGTTTACAGGTCTAGTGTGAACCCAAGCATGCAAGGCTTTTCAGCTTGCTTAACTGCCAATATAGCAAATTATATGTCCTCCAGCAGTACAGACCCTGGTTCAAGACCGCTTCAACTCCTTATGCCCTTACACTCTGTCATAATGACACATTAGCATAACTCACCAGGAAAGGTTAAGTGAACTACTCTGGAATTTCTCCAAACCAAAACTCTAGTGACTGGAACCTGTTTTGGGGACACCATCACATCACATCAAATCAGCTTATACTGATGTATAGTTTTGTTTACTTTTGTATTTATTTGATGATTTTGTTTTAAATGATATTTGATTATCTCTTTTGTTGTATGATTATGTACATTTTATTGTAAACTGCTATGAAATTTATGTCATTGCAGTATATACATTTTAATAAACCATATTTATCACTGAAAAAAACCCTGATCCATTTTGTACAGCCTGCTGTACTATATGTTGAGAGGCCAATCTGGCTATGAGGGGATTATTACTGACTATTTGTTTCATTCTAAATGACACTGAATAAAATCTTTTGTAAATGAGGCATTGGCATCCACATTTTAAAAGAAGCAAAGGAACTAGCTGAATACTTGGAGGGGAGAGATCCATTCTGCAGAAATCTATGTGCAGATGCAAATGGTGAATCTCAGGGAAAACAAAACAGAGTGAAGCCGATTCTACATGGAGCCATTTGTTCAGTGGATGCCATTGTACTATATGTGCATGTAACTTATTTGCTCTTTTACTATAGATATCTGACATCTAAAAAGATAACAGTATTCAAGAAAGGGCACTTTTACAGCAAATCTAGAGTGTCATCAATTGTTACGAGCGCACGCGGAGCGCGGTCGTCTCAAGCGGGTGGTGAGCCCTTGGGCCACGGCAGGACTCAAGGAGGAGCCCCAAGCCACACCGTGGGAGGTGAGCTGGGCAGGCATGGAGAGCCAGGCGGGTACAAAAGCAGGGGAGCAGGCACGGAGTCTGACCCTCAGCCGGACCTGCACGCCCATGGCAACCAACACGAGGAAGTTGGTTGATGAACGGTCCTCTGACTGTTCCCGGCCCTTTCGGACCTGCTGCTGGGTACGGCAATGGGCGGCAGGCCGGACAGAGGTGAGGGCAGACAGAGTCCTTTACACTGAAGACATCGTAGACAAGGCAGGTGCAGACACCGTAGACAAGGCAGGTGCAGACATCGAAGACAAAGGCTAGTGCAGACATCGAAGATGAGGGCTGGAAGGAGACATGGGCACTGTCCCTGAGGGCGCCCTACTCAGCCCACCCACAGGACTGAGTCGCGGACCACCCCGTCCCATACGCGCCCTACTCAGCCCAGGAAGGCTGGTCGCGGACCACGCTGGGAGCGGGAGAGCACCAGGAAGACAAGGCGGAAGAATACTGCACACCAGGCAGCACAAGGCAGGAACGCTGCTCTCCAGGGAGCACAAGGCAGGACATCAAGGAAAGGCAGGAACTGGATCAGACATCAGGTAACACAGCAAGGCACGGACTGGAACAGACATCAAAACAGGACAAGGCACCATCAACACAGGCAAGACCACGGATGACCTGGATCGAGGAGAAGGTTACAGGCAACTGTAGAACCCGATCCGAAGGCCAGTTGCAAGTGACAAGAAAGTCCTTATATACTGGAGGTTGTAGGCAACTCCCTGGGAGGAGTTTGCCAGGACCGCCCCTCGCTGGTCCTATAAGTGGGGTAGAGAGCTGCGGGCCGGCCCCTAGGAGAAGGGCGTCGCCAAACAGGAAGTCCAAACGCATGCATGCAAGTCACAGGCAGGCCACAGGAACCGCTAGGCCTCCCAGGCCCTGGAGCAAGTCCCGGATGGTGCACAGGAGAGGCCCTGGCTTAGAAGCGGCCTCCGGGAGGAAGGTAAGATACCTCCTGTAGCGCAGCAACAGGGGGGATCGCAACAGTAATGACCATCTCTTTTCCTGAAATGCCAGTTATTGCTTATGTTTCTCTGATCCAATGCCACACGCCAATTTATTTATTCCCCACTGCTAAATTTTACTTGATCGGGCTCTTTCCTCCCAGTTATTAGACTCGCCTTTAACTATGGAATATGTTTATCATTAGTTTATTTGTTAATTGTTCTTAATTGGTT
Source organism: Rhinatrema bivittatum (assembly GCF_901001135.1). Classification (NCBI taxonomy): domain Eukaryota; kingdom Metazoa; phylum Chordata; class Amphibia; order Gymnophiona; family Rhinatrematidae; genus Rhinatrema; species Rhinatrema bivittatum. Next base: position 88,689,610 of record NC_042615.1, on the reverse strand, counting down.
CTTAATTTATTCTTAATTGATATTTTTTATGTACACCTGAATTCTTATTGACTGTAAAGCTTGTTGCTGATTTATTGTTTATTGTAAACCGAGGTGATGTTATTAACGTGCCGCGGTATATAAAAAATCACGAAATAAATAAAATAAATAAATAAATGTGAACCGTAAGACATAGCTCTCATCTAAAGCATTAACTGGAAAGTATACTTTCACTGTAATTGCAGGGTAATGCATCTTCAAAGACTACTGCAGTGTACAATTATTGTGCCACAAAAGTTACTCCCAGCTCTGGATTTCTGTTTAATTCTCAACTATTAATAAACTCATTTTCTCATGCAGATTAAATATTGCCTTCAGATACAGGTCTAAGGAAATGAAAAAATGAAAGATGTAAACAGTGAATTGCTCTTTTTTTCTCCTGTTTAGTGATAAATAAAATGTGACTTAGTCAAGGTCCATCCAAACCATGTGAAACCCCCCTACAAGGGCGACGGAGGTTAAAGAGCATGCTGCTATTTAAGTGAACTGCAGTGAAAACAAAAAGGGCAAGGCAGCTGTGTAATATGAGCTGACAGGAAACCCAGAATAAGATTGAAAAGGTTGCCAGACCTCTTACTGTGAAGGTGCTTAAATGACTATTGAATAGATGAGTCAGAGATTCAGGTAGGGGAATTTGCATGGACTACTGTTGGTAATTTGCAGTGAAATATCACTTTTAATTATACAGAATTATGACTGGAAAAGTCCTACATTGGAGAATTCTGAATGAGAGAGGGCTATATGAGAGAAATGTACTGAAAAAACAGTCCTAGGAAACAAAAGATTCTCACCCTGACTAACAAGGAGAGTCAGACTCTTGGTACCCAGTTCTCAGACAACAGGAAAAATAAAGCCAGGTAGGATGAAGAGCGCACACATGTTCTTTTCCTGTGGTCTTGCCTGGGTCTTGGCCTTTTGGTGAGAGAAGGTGACCCACTTAGGCTGGGTAACAGGATGGCATGGATCTTTCAGCACAGCAGAGGCAGCACCAAGGAGATGGTAGCGGTTTAGATACAATGCCCCCCCCCCCCCCCCAGGCCAATTACATGTTTTCACATGGGTGAGACTTGGGGAAAAAAAGGGGAAAGATAATAATAACAACCCTTGACTAAGCAGGAACTCAAGAGGTCCTTTCTATTCTATAGGGTGGTATACTGTGGGGGCCAACATCCCCAAATTGACAAATATTAAATGTTCTTGCTACTTTATAGAAATGTATATAGTTGTGTGGCCTGAGACTATTAATCACGAGAAGACAAGTGTGCTGCTTGACATCCTATTAGCAATGTACATAGTCATGTAGAAATGTATATACATATATAGTCTGATAAACCTGTATATATTTGTACATACTGCCAGCCTTGTTCACAGTCCCATTTGTTTTCCTGGAGTGAAGGAAGGGAAATCCCACCCACTAACACCTTCTTCCCCAGGTGGAGGCACCAGGTGCCAAGAACGTGAGGACCAACAGAGTCTGCCCTAGGGGGCTCCCGCCAGGTCAATCCCGGACCCAGGAATGCCCCACAAGGTAAGCGGTCAAGGGGGTGTTACACATGCAAAAGCTATGCAGTCCTTTCTGGAAAGCCATTTGTGGGCCCCCCCTCCTTGGTCAGGACTATGAATTACCCCTATGCTTGGGGTGGGAAGGACCGCATGAGAAATTATAGTTACTGATATGGTTTATCTTCAGATTTGTAGCCTGAGTAGGGGATGAGATAGGGTCCCGGTCACTCCGATACCACAATTCTGTGCCCTTTCAAACAACTTCTAACTTGTGGCATCACAACAGAATAAAACAGTAATTAACCCTTTTACTAGTATTGTGTAAGTAGACAGTAAATCCATCCAGAACATTAAATGGGAAAAATACAGTAGTGAAGTATAATAGAAAGTTGCAGGTTTTTTTATTTTATATCAAGCAATGCAAAAATAACACTGGTATGGCCTGTTAGTGCAGCAAGCAACATACTCATATGGTTAGTAAGAAAGTAGGGACCGCTAATAGAAAAAAGTGTCTGTGGGGGGGAAGGGAGTGACTTACACAACTTTCCTCATAGGTAAAAGCAGTGCTACTGAGGACACCCCCTTGGGCTTGACATCAGGAGCAGCAGCACCTCTTGTCCTAGTCCCAGCCCTGATGGGAGCTTCTAGAAGAATGGTGGTCAACTGGGAGTGCCAGGTGGGTCCATCCCCCAACGGGTAGGTCATTGTTTGGGAAATCTATAAATAATGACTCTGTGAGTCACTGAGGGGAGTTATCTGGAGTTTCTTGTTTGTTTCAGATAGGCATTGACCAAAGAGCTAGTGAAGGACAGCTAACGGGCTGTGGTTCTCACTCAGCTGGTGAACGAGAGAGGGTTGTTTGCCTCTTTTATTCCAATTTCTGAAGTGAAGAAGGAAGTTCTGTGGGAGTCCACAGATATCAGATCCATGTTGGCACCCGATTCCAAGACTGGTTAGTTAGCTAACACAGCTTTCAGTTAGAGCGCTCCTATCAGGTAGAGTGCTAGTCAGTTACTTCAGGTATGAGGCTTTAGGCTGCTTGATTTCAGTGTTTCATTATGCCTGTTACCACACTACTCTCCAGAGCAGCCTCAGTGCTTTCAGAAGAGTATACTAACGTAGCACATGATGGCAGGAAAAGACCAACTGCCCTAGCCAGCCTGCCCAGTTATTTTTGTCCACATTGCAGAGATACCCCCCCTGCGATAAAGTTTAATATCAAAGCATTTGAAGCCAGCCATTTATTAACAGCTGTTAAACAAGACTGCACCTAAGACAATGCACTTGTAGTATCTGGAGGGACTAGAAAATAAAGTTGAATATCATCTGCATTGTTATGGGAGTCTCTGTTTAGTGGACCCTTGGGCCGACCTGCTGGAGACTGGGAAAGGTGGTCAATGTCTCTGATGAATAGCAGGCCGGGAGGCAGATGTTCAGGCAGGACATAGATGCTCTTCACCCTGGAAGCTGGTACTCCTCCGGGAGGAGCCCGTAGGAGCCCAACCGCTGGGACTTAGGTGGCTTCACCCTTGGAAGCCGAAGCCCCCCTGGGAGGAGTCCGTAGGGGCCCGGCCGCTGGGACTTAGGCGGGTTGTGGATCAGGACAGGTAACTGGAACCAGACTAGGACAGTAGCAATACTGTAACTGGGCTCGGGTTCTGGAACCAGGCAGGAACTGTAGCAAGACTCGGGTACTGGAACCAGGCAAGAACTGTAGCCGGATTCGGGTACTGGAACCAGGCAAGAACTGAGCAGGTACTGTAGCAGGCAAGCAGGAACCAAGCAGGTACTGTAGCAGGCAGGCAGGAACCAGGCAGGTACTGTAGCAGGCAGGCAGGAACCAGGCAGGTACTGTAGCAGGAACGGAGCGACGAAGCAAAGCGAGACACTCCGGGGCACAGCACAACAGGAAACCGGGAGGCAAACCCGTTGCAAGGCAAAGACTAGATGACCGGGGCCGGCTTATCAAGGCCGCTGCGTCTGACGTCAGGAGTTAGGCGGAGTCACCACTGGCGGGAAAAGGCCTAGAAAAGCGCCCAAGTGGCGCGCGCACGCGCTTAGGAGCCGGGCGTCCATGGGAGACCTCACAGCGGCGCAGCCCCAGCGGGGACGCCGCCAACCAGGCCGCAAACCAGACCTCTGGAAGCGGGAGCAGGTCCGGGAGTCCGGAGGTAAGGGCCTGGCCGCGGTGCTCACGGCCAGAACCGCAACATGCATAGCATTTTAAAAATACATTGAGAGAATCTAATAAAGCACATAATGGTTGCAGATAAATAAAGAACTGCTGACGTGGGACTCCTACCACAGAAGTTTACCAAGTGGAGCTAACTTGCTGCTGGCAGGTAGACAAGTAAGACTCATTTGTGTAGTTTACCTGTGATCTCAAGGTCCCTCAATCTGTCCAATAATATTAGGTGATTAACTGAGTTAAAAGCAGCAGTAATATCTAAATAAATAGCAATTATTCCTTCTCCCACATCAATTGCTTGCACCAGGTAATCATTGGCTGAGACTAAATTCTGCATTGGTTAAAATCCTTGGAGAGTGCAGGAAATCCTTTAACTATAAAAACTGCCTTCTCTAAAAATTTCCCCAGTGATAGCAGGTTAGAAATGGGCCTGTAACTATTTAATTGATCCTTAGGCTGGTCACCTTTCTTTAAACACAGGGTGAATTAATGATCAGACACTAATCCCTTAGAGATAGATAAATGTATTCATTGAGAGAGAATACCCACAAAATCATCTTTCATACTATTACAGACCCATGTTGGACAAGGGTCTTAAACACAATTTGAATCCTTTAAATCTGCCATTATATGTTCAGCCTCAATACCAGAAACATATTCATATGTTCCATGCATAGGAGGCTAGCCTCTTTCAAAGGAAAGAAGGCTCTAGAACAAGAGGTCATGGGTTAAGAATGAAAGGGGGTAGACTCAGGAGTAATCTTAGGAAATATGTATTTACAAGTACGTAGTGGATGCGTGGAAAAGCCTCCCAGTGGAGGTGGTGGAGGCAAAAAAGGGTCTGAATTCAAGAAAGCATGGAATAGAGGCAGGGGATCTCTGAGAGAGTGACAGGAATTGTAGGGGATAAATTAATTAGACGGATGGGCAGACTAGATGGGCCATATGGTCCTTTTCTGCTGTCATGTTTCTAGGTGTCTACATTAGTAGATATTAAACCATAAGATGAGCTAGCAATAAAAAGATTATCAGCCTGTTAATTGCGACATAAAATACTGCTTACATGTAAGAATAAAAAAGCCTTATACTCTGCTAGGAGCTCACAAAACTGACCTCAATTCCCTACAGTGGGTATCCTGCACCATCTTCATTCTGTCCTACAAACTGCTCTATTTTTATCTCTAAGTTCTTCACTAAACCATGGAACCCTACCATCCTTACAAACTAACATTTTGATTTTTCATGAAGCGACAATATCAGTAACTTTAGTCAAAGTATCAACCAATGTCCAAGCAAATGTATTCATATGTATCCCATTATCACGCACTAATTAAAAAATGAATTTTTTCCAAAATTTCGAAAAAAATTCAATTGTTTTTCAGTTCTCCCGAACCATTCCGAATTAGGTAATTTTGTTGACATTGCCTAATTTGTGAAAAAACGATTGCACATCCCTGAAAAAGTGCACCCTACAATGGCTTTCTAAGTAATTTGCAACAGCCATTATGCATCATGCATGAAACTTTAAAACATTTTACCTTAATTATTTCAAGCACTTACCAGCATTAAAAATTCCTTATTAATCTATATTAATTTATTTTATATTGATTGCAGTTTATAAATGCACAAGTATATCATTAAAAAAACAAAGAAAACAAACAGATCCAATCAATCATGTAATAAAACAAAAATTAATGTATTCTTTCATGAAGCCTCTTTGCAGAAAGCCATAAATCATCATAACTACAATAAAATAGCATTAATCATCAGAACAGGTGCAGAGCAGAGCTAGGACAATTCACATTACAACCAACATGAAAAAAAATATTCAAATTCTGGTGTCTCCTCAGCAAAAAATATCCTTCCACTACTAAACATTTTGTGAAGTAACACAAACTCCTGCAAAAAAAGAGGTGCCTAGAACTTTGCCATACCATACAGTCACAGCACTGACTCTCAGGACTACACCAGGTCCTAGAACATTAATATATCATCTACTGGAGTAACAGAAGAAGCTGGACTGCTACAGAGAAACTCCATGTGAGCAGAATTCAGTCACAACACACAGGCAAAACAGAGACTGACCTTTACCTAACATTCAGGCAGATACAGTAAAAGTCGCAGGAGAGCAGGCGAGCACAGGAATAACTAATAACAAATACTACAGAATGCCACTGCAAGGATAATCATGAACGCACGCAAATCAGACCACATAACCCCCATCCTCAAAGACCTCCACTGGCTCCCCATCCCATGACGCATCCTATTCAAAACTCTCACTATCATACACAAATCCATCCACTTAAATAATTCCTCTTGGCTCAGCGAACCGCTCCGATCCACACAATCCACCCGCCCCACTAGAGCAAATCTCAAAGGCACCCTACAAGTCCCACCCCTCAAGAAGGCCCATCTCACAGCAACAAGGGACCGTGCTCTCTCAATTGCTGGCCCAACTCACTGGAATGCCCTACCCACAAACCTCCGCCTGGAGCCCTGCCATACACAATTCAGGTAAATGCTAAAGACTTGGCTCTTCCACCAGGCATTTCCAGACTAACTCCACGTAACTCTCTCACCCTCTTCTCCTGCTTCTCTGTTATCTTTGACTCGCTCCAAGTAATTTGCATTATGTAAATATGTTACCTCTCGACTTATTGTTACTTCTCTAGTTCAATTTTCAGGCTCCCCCTAGAGCCTCCTGCCCTCGAGTTTCTACTGTTGTCCCTCTCCCACCCCTGTTCATTGTATTTTCCACCTACTGTTGAGATGTAAACCGATATGATGTGCATTCTAATGTCGCTATAGAAAAGCTGTTAAATAAATAAAATAAAATAATAGGGCCATCAACATGCATTTGCATGTTGCGGGCGCTATTAGTTTCGGGGAGGTTGGCCGCGCGTTTAGCACGTCGAAAACACTGGTCCAAACGTGGGTTAACAGTGTGCTCCGCTGAAGCGCACTGTACTGTATCGGCCTGATAGAAATAAGGGACTACAAATTAGAAACAGAAACGTGCAGACAAACCGAAATAAAAAGCCTAAGAAACCAGACTCTGAACAGTGGAACACTGAAGAAAGAGCAAAATACAAAAATATAAGAAATGCACATTCCCAAAGATGGCATATTCCAATTGCAAAAATCTCAAAATATTTTTTTTACCTTTTTTTTCCTGATTTTTGTATTTTTCTAATCAGTTGATCCAGATATCTTTTTCCCCCACTTTTCCCTTGTCAATCATTTCCTAATTCCTTTCTAGCGTTTCTTCTCATTTGTTTCTTCTCCTACTTTCTTCCCTTCCTCCCTCATTCACACACCACACACATACACAGAAGCTCATACTTTCTCTCACAGAGTCCCTCACACGTACACACAAGCTCTCATTCTCATGTCCCCTCCCCCCCTCCCTCCCGACACACACATACAAGCTCTCATTCTCATGTCCCCTCCCCCCCTCCCCTCCCGCACACACCACACACATACACAGAAGCTCATACTTTCTCTCACAGAGTCCCTCACACGTACACACAAGCTCTCATTCTCATGTCCCCTCCCCCCCTCCCTCCCGACACACACATACAAGCTCTCATTCTCATGTCCCCTCCCCCCCTCCCCTCCCGACACACACACACGCTCTCACTCTCACATTCTCTATACAAAAACATACTCTCACATCCTCTACCACAAACACAAGTTCTCACTCTCTCACATACACCCCAGGCTCCCATTCTCACACAGACAGATGCAAACCCAAGTTCCCATTCTTCTACACACACAGATGCAATACCCGGGCTCCCATTCTTATACCCAGACTGATGCAGCACTCAGGCTCCCTTTCTTATAGAGACAGATGCATATATACAGGCTCCTATTCTCACCTACACACACCTACCCACACCCATTCAGGCTCCCATTCTAATCCATGCACACACATTCAGGCTCCTATTCTCACCCACATATTCTTACCCATATACACACATTCAAGCTCCCATTCTCACCCCCACAAACACAGGGCCTTTTCATTAGACACAGCCAAACTCCTACTTCTGCCACTGCAGGGATGGGATCCCACGACGGCATTGCTGCTCTGGTCCTCCTCTTCGCTGTCGCAGGGATGGGAACTTGTGATGGCCTTGTTTTGGAGGCCTTCCTCTTGCAGATCTGACAACTCTGGGTGTCTTTGAAAGAAAATTGCACTTTTTGCATATTATGAAATATTCAATGATAAATGACAGCAGTTCTCTGTGCTGATTGAACATTTCACTTTTGGGGTATTTGAATATTTCTTTAAGGTGCTCTTCTGCATGGCACCCATATCCCTGGGATCAGTAATGTTTAGATGATTCACATATTACATTTATTTATTTATTTATTTATTTTTAATTTTTCTATACCGATGTTCCTGTAAGAATACAAATCACACCGGTTTACAATCATTCACAGTCATTTCTTACTGGTTTAATTAATTTAATTTATTTCTTTATTTCAACTTTTTACTCTCTGAATCATTAAAGAAAAAATAAGTGATCCCGGTGGGGTACAATAACAGGATCATTACAAATGGATCTACTTTTTGTGATCTGCTGGGTAACTTGTGATCTGGATTGACCATAGTCAGTGGATTTTTGGTTTGACTCAGCATGGCATATCTTATATTCTATTGATTCCAAATCCGCAATACATGTAATAGCACAAATTAAATAAGGAAAATGAAAATACAATATATAAAAAAATTAAAAATATAAAATAATACATAAATAGAACAGTTGCAGTTGCATCAGTAGATGTTTGGGAAATCCATTGAAATAACATTTGGGAATACGACAAATCCAAATTAAAGTCCCTAAAAAAGGAATAAGTCCAACGCTGTCCTTAATAACTACCTAATACAGAATATCGAAATGAAACATACAATCATAATAAAACTGAGTCTAAAATAGCCCTGTTTGAACAATTAACACAAAAAATTAAAAACTGACCTAAAAATTCAGGCTTTTCAAGTCTGCAAAAAATTAAATAGGCTATATACTCACTGGCTTCTAAAGGCAACAAATTCCAAATGGTTGGAATGGTGCAATTAAAAGTCCTTTCGCGAGTCATAGTAAAGTGTTCAGGCTTTAAGGAGATCCATGCAGGCTTTAAGAGAGATCCATGCAGAACTCAAATGTTGAGTTGGAACATAGTAAAAGACAGTTAGTGTGATAGTCTGATCCCAAATCCCACAATGGCTTAACAATCAGACATGCCACTTTAAAAGTAACATGGGAATTAACCAGCAACTAATGAAGTTCATATCAAATAAGGATCGCATGATCTCTATATTTCATTCCAGAGACATTGCCTAGGCTGTCATATTCTGGACCAGCTGGAGACACTGCAAGTGCTTTTTCGGAATACTCAACAACAAGCTATTGCAATAATCTAGTCTTGTAGCACTAGTAGTCATTATAGCACTGTCCTCAAAAGGAGCTGGCCTACCTTATCAAACATAGGGCCTCATTTACCAATATCACATTAAGGGGGTCATTTTCCAAGGAGTTACCACAGGAGATCATTCTGCAAATTTTTAATTTAGGGGGCAGAGTATATGTAAAGTGTGGCCAATACCTTTCATTCACAGTACGTTGTACACTAGAGGCCAGTAAGGTTTGAGAGAGAGAGAGAGAGAGAGAGAGAGAGAGAGAGAGAGAGAGAGAGAGAGAGAGAGCAGGAGAGAGAGAGAGAGGAGAGAGGAGAGAGAGAGAGAGAGAGAGAGAGAGAGAGAGAGAGAGAGAGAGAGAGAGAGAGAGAGAGAGAGAGACTTGCTATAGTGTCTCTTCCCTAGACAACTATTTGTATCCCTATGAGAGGCTCACCTAGTAACTCGAGGTGGGGATTAGGTATGAGTGTAGGGGGTTGGGGGCCACTTTGACATTCAATGTGAGACGTACGAACAGAATAGTGGTCTCTTGTGAAGATTTGATGGCCTTCGGAGTGAGGAAACTCACTCCAAGATGAGATTTGGGCAATGTTCTCTCAAACTAGCTTGATGGACACTCTACCTGGGCACTGCGATGATGCTTTGGGTGTTTTATCGTGGGGAAACTTCGTGATTTGCGGAAAATGTATTCACGAAAATGTCGCGTCATGCGACGTTTCCCCGCTGCACGAAAAAAGCCTCATTTGCATGGGAAACGCCCCTTAATGCGTTACCAATGTGATATTGGTAAATGAGGCCCTAAATTTGAAGAAACATTTTTAATTGATCATTAATTTAAAGATAATATACTCTTTTGGAAACGCTATATCGATGATATTTTTTTAATATGGAAGGGCAGTAGTGAGCTTTTAAATGGTTTTCATTCATGGTTGAACACCCGAGATTCCAATTTGAAATTCACTCTAGTTTTTAATTCCAGATGCATTTCTTTTTTAGATGTTTTAGTGAATTTTAAGGATGGATCTTTTTTTACAGATATTTTTAGAAAACCTACAGACACAAATAAATTACTACATTATGAAAGTTATCATAATAAATCGTTACAACGTAATCTGCCTTATTCCCAATTTTTAAGACTGAAGCGTCTGTGTGGTGATGAGCAAACGTTTCATAAAAGATCAATAGAGATGTCAGACAGATTTTTAGACAAATCTTACCCTAAGAAATATATTTTAGAGGGGTTTACCAAAGCTGCCAAACAAGACCGAAATGATTTGTTACAACCCAAACATAAAAGAAGTAATGATTGTATTGTATACCCTATCACCTTTACCCATATGTCGTTTCCAATTATTAAAATTTTAAAGAAGTATTGGTCAATCTTGCAAATTTTACCACATTTTAAAGATAAAAACTTGATGATAGCGAATAAGAGAGAAAAAAATATTAAGGAATATATTGCACCATCAGCTTTACCAGAAAAGAGATTGAAAGATATAAGACCTGCAGGTCATCGTCCTTGTGGCCACTGCTCTGTCTGCAATGTTAATATGAAAACCACTGTTTTAAACATTCCAGGTAGAAGTAAAACATTTAAACTCAATAGTTTCACTAACTGTAAAAGTAAAGGTGTCATATAGTATTTTGTCCATGTGGAAAGATGTACATTGGTAAAACTATAAGACAATTTAACAAAAGAATAATAGAACATGAGAGTAGTATCAACAGAAAAATAGAAACAAAACCTTTGGTATCACATACATTAGAGAAAAACCATAAATTTGAAGACTACAAATTTTGTGTATTACATCAGCCTGTTCTTAATTGGAGAGGTGGAAATTTAGATAGTTTATTGTTACAATTGGAGCAAAAATATATTTTTGAATTTAACACTGTAGAACCGTATGGTTTAAATCTTGAAGTTGATTACTCGGTGTTCCTATGAATATGCATTATATTGGTCTGGTAATTTTTTATGTAATTGGTTCTTGCTTAATCATAATGGGTCATAGTTTCATTTATTCTATTTTCATTTTATGATTTTAATTATTTTATTATTTACTATTTAGGTATCTGTCCTTAGCTATTTATTTATTTATTTATTTTCCTATTTTACTGGGTTGCTTATTTATACTTTTTATATATGCATTATTTATTTATTTTTTATTAGTTTTCACATTTTTTTACTTTGTTAAAATTAGTTTTATTAGTGAACATAAGTTTTACTTAAAGAATTTTATCACATTTTTCAGCGTACTTATCTTGTTAGGATGTTGTTATCTGTGTTTGAATAATTTAATTTCACACTAAACAGTAGTAGGTATCATCAATCAATAAGTTTCCTTTAAATAATTGTCCCGGTTGTTTTTCGTTCGTTTTAGTTAAGTGAATATAATTTAAATCCCATTTCGTCTAGAGATGTCTGATTGTATATATCGATAGATTTCATATACACCGTCTAGTTTAAACATATTTTTGGCGTGATTTTCCAGCCTAATTTGCGTTTTTAAGATTTTAAGATTTTTAAAGATTTTTAAGATTTAAGATTTTAAGTCTCCAATAAAGGATTGAATTTTGGACATCTTGGCTTCTAATCCTCATTTTGTTGCCCCCATAACTTATGCACATAACCAATAAGCTTTGATGCTTTTGAGGCAATTGCAACATCGCTCTCTGCTTCGAAGGAGAGGGATGAGGGCTGAAAAGAAAGAGAAATTTGGATTCTGGGTCAACCAACATGAGCCAAGACTTTTTTTCAGTCTGGGGTACTGATGCTCAGACATTAAGGAAAAAACACAGAACTGCTTCTATGGCCAAGTCCATAAGCAAAGCACATCAAGCAAAACTGAATGATACATGGGGGCAACCTGCACGGCACAGCAGATACTACCATGGGAAGTTTGCTGGGCAGACTGGGTGGACCATTGGTCCTTTTCTGCCGTCGTTTCTATGTTTCTATGTTTAATCTAACCTACAAGCAATAGGTAAGGGCTAAAAAGGAGCAAAGAGATAATGGTTCCTTGGGAGACTCCAGAGACCAGGAAAAACAACTGGGAGTGAAACCCCTCCATCAGCACAAACTGAGTTCTGTTGGACAAAAATGGTTCCTCCATGCACATTTACTAGACACATGGTAAAACAAAAGTGAATTAGCACAAGTTTGAAACTTGTGAGCAGTGGCGCCAATCATTAAGCCACTCTAGACCAATGAAAAGGTATCACCTGTAACCTGTTTGTTGATCTTTGTTTTTACGTGTCTTGTCCATGCGGACTAACACATCAACCACGCTACTTTATTCATGTTCAAAACCGGTAAACAATAACATTTTTATCAAGATGTCAACAAATGTTACAATCCATTCACTCAGCTTTCAGAGATTTCTTATCCCCGCCCCCATCCAGGTGCACAGCTATTTTATAATTTGCATGTGTATATGTGCGCATGTTATAAAATAGCTTAGCCGCGTGCACATATGCGCCGAATTTTAAGTGGATTTGCACATGGGCCCACAAATCCCACTTCTATGGCGTAAAACAGAGGATTTTAAAAGGGGGGTGCGTGCCAACACCATTCCCAGTTTTACCAGTTCACCCAGTTAAGAGATAGGTCCTCCAAACTCCCTTAGTTTAATAGCCTTCACTCTGCTCAGTTAGCTCCGATCCTTTAAACCCCACAGATCTACCTAATTTTCATTATTTTATAACTTACACCTCCTCCATAGCAGAAGTAAAGTTATGTGACAGGGGACCTCGGCGTGTGCCGGGGCGCATACGTTTTTACGCGCACATCTCTGGTTCATGTCCCAATATGCCCCTGCCCTGCCCCGCCCCTTTTGGAAAACATGTGCATATCCGGAAGGCTTTTAAAACTACTTGGCACGTGCAAGCCTGACTTATTTGCACATCCCCTAATTAATGCACGCTCCGGGCTTTTAAAATTCACCGAAATGTGGAGAGAGGCATGAGTTGTGGAACTAAATATAAACATTGGGTATATTTATTAAGAACTTGACATCGGCTTGCTAGAGTGCATATGAAACATCAAATGTTTTAATGTTCTTATTTGGTTACTCATTATTGGAGGAGGAAGATAATCATTAGTCATGTTTTAATATTTATTTTTGTTTCATTTTTAATAATGTATTTTATGAATGTTTGTTGTAAAATGCATAGAAAATTTTGATCTGTGGTATATAAATAGATACAAACTAAGGGGGTCATTTATCAAAATGTGATAAGGGCTTATTGTATGGTGTAAATTCTGTGTGAGAGAGACTGGCCACAATATTATGGCCCGTAGGTAGGTATTTGTACCCTATAGAAGGGCCACCTAGTAACTCGAGGTGGGGATTAGGTAAGAGTGTAGGGGGTGAGGGGCCACTTTGACATTCTACGTGATACCTACGAACAGAACAGTGGTCTCTTGTGAAGATTTGCTGGCCTTCGGAGTGAGGAAACTCACTCCAAGATGAGATTTGGGCAAGGTTCTCTCAACCTAGCTTGATGGACTCTCTACCTGGGTAACATCAAGCTAGGTTGAGAGAACATTGCCCAAATCTCATCTTGGAGTGAGTTTCCTCACTCCGAAGGCCAGCAAATCTTCACAAGAGACCACTGTTCTGTTCGTAGGTATCACGTAGAATGTCAAAGTGGCCCCTCACCCCCTACACACTTACCTAATCCCCACCTCGAGTTACTAGGTGGCCCTACCATAGGGATACAAATACCTACCTATGGGCCATGATATTATGGCTAGGCTCTCTGAAATGGTATTGCAATTTGCGCTAACTTAGCTCTTCACACAGGTAATTAGCACAAATTGCAATAAAAGCTATATTAGCATAAAACACACCCCTTTTGCTATCGCATGCAGTACTTACCGCATTTTGATAAATCCAGGCCTAAATGCTGCCATTTACAGTCAGACTAGATAGAAATGACTTCTAGAAAAAATGATGGGAGGATTTCTATTTAGATGGAATGCTGTGGAAAAGGGAGAGAAACAGCTAAAAGATGGAGCACTGTTACATTCTGGGTGGTAGTAGAGAAAAGAAAGCTAACGGGGGAGACTGAGAGAGAAGAAATGGTTGCATGCAGGCCTGGAAAGTGGGATTATACTTTAATATATGGAAAAAATAAACTCTATTATCTTCCCAAACACAGTTCTAAAATTTAAAATTTTTGCAAGTTCTAAACAACTTAAGAATTATCTACTTATGTTGTTGCTCATGAGCTATCAAGACCATACAAGTTTTAGGCTTTTAGATGTCTAACTATAGCTAAAATAAATATTAAGGGAACACACAGCAGGAAGACCAACAGGGTCAACAAAAGTGTCTGGCTATCTCTGATATGTAGAGAGTCTGGAGATATCAAACTTAGCTGTATACAAGGAAGGAATGAGAAATATAAGTTTGTGTGTGAGAAAATAAATTCATATTTTGATAGAAAAATTTCATTAAGATGAAATTCATCTCAGTACAATGAGAAAGTGTTTTCCCCCTTTTGATATTCAGAGTCAGAAGAAAAGGTAGAGAGATAGAAAGAGAGGAAAATAAGAACTCTCTTATAGATCATGAAAAGATGCAGGGTAAATGTGAAAAGAGAATCTCAGATGAACAATGAATACAGCATCTGAACAGTGACTAATTTGCTGTGAATAAGGAAAATAAGAATCTCAGTATCAGAGGTGATATTTTCATTTGAAATAAAAAAAAAAACAGTATCATTGCACTCAAATAAAGAGGTGAAATAAACTAATTATTCTTTTAAAGATACCTTACAGCCTATGTGTGTGTGTAAAGAAGTAAAATTCTGGGAGAGTGAATGTGTGATAAATACATTCAGAGAGAGAGAGAAGACGTAGTCCCTTTGTAACACTAGCCAGGGAATTATCAGTTATTATTTTGTTTGTCACTAAGAGTACTTAGTCTACCTTAGCTAGTGCAGGCAATAGTTAGCAAAATTTTAGTACACCTTGAAGAAGATCATCAGGCCTAGAGTAGTCAGTGTGCACGCTGTTGTTTTATTTAAAATTAGTATATATGAAATGCACAAACAGGCGTTTTCGATGCGCTAGCTTTACCCCTTATTTAGTGCACTGGTGACTCCTCCAATTAGCATCTGAAACCCCATCACAATAATTGTTACCTTAGCCACCAAGGGGCCGATGCAATAAATGTACGCAGAAAATGGGCTCTCAGTACTGAGGGCCCGATGCAATAAATGTACGCAGAAAATGGGCTCTCAGTACTGAGGGCCCGTTTTCCTAACGAGCGCCCAGCCACCTCTCCTGGCTCCCGAGCCAATATTAAAATGTGGGGTCGTGCTAAAAAGGAGGTGCTAGGGACAAATGTGAGTCCCTAGCACCTCAGAAGCAGGCGCACAGGAGAGGAGGCTGTCAAGCCAGTTGGGAAAACGGATGCTCAATCTACGAGCATCTGTTTTCTCCTACCGGGATGTACCCGCACAAGATACATGGCCTGGACCATGTATCTTATGTGTATATTGGGCATCCAAAATTTTTTTTTTCAAAGATTTTTTTTTAAATAAATACTGCTTTATTTGGTTCCTTCTACATAGTATCACTACAATACTATTAAGAGGAATCTCAGAAAGCAGGATTTTTCTTTTCTTTTTTTTCAATGTGCCCTTGAGCGTAGCATACCTTAGTGCCAACCTCGGACTGGCATAAAATTTGCACATTGCAAGAGCGCATTGGCCACGCGGAAAATGTATTGGATAGTGGAGGTTAGCTAATAGCCTCATCTACATGGATTTCCATGTAATAATCGCTATTGGCTACGCAGAGATGTGGATGCGCTAATCCCCATATTGGATCGGGGTTTATGGACGTGCATCCAAAACACGCATCCAATCATGTGTTAGGCCGTGCGCAGCAGAGAGCGCATGGTATTGAATCAACCCCCAAGAGCGGAAGAGTCTTACAGCACCAGAGGTGGGGTGTTAGATATGCAGGAGAAATATTTGCATACAATGAAAATGGTGCATGGATATAAATATCTTGCATATTCATTAGATGTGTAACCCCTTTTTTGAAAGTAGTCTATTCTCTCAGGGCACACAACTAATTTATATATCTTCGGCTAGCACTCCTCCCAGATCCTGAGCTATCTATCCCAGAGGGAGATTCTTTTTATGGGGAGAATCTTTCATCTATGGCCCAAACAGTGGTGTGATTTATCCCTTGTGCCTGTTGGTAGCGGTGGCAACCCTTAGAGGGAGTTGCTGTAACAAAACAGGCAGGACCAGGCACTGAGTGTTAAATAATAATTTACTGCTTGATAAAAGTCAACTTAAAATCCATCTTTAAATAACTGATCAGTTATAGTTGATTTTAATACAGTTAGGGTGTCTCAATCTGGGTAGGTGTCCTTTTCTTCAGTAAAATGGTCGAGCTTCTCATGATGGTATAAATGTGCACTAAAGCTCTCCCAGTGGCTTACTCAGGATTCCTGTGATGGGGTCCCCTTCTAACATAGCAAAGACCATCCTACCTCTATCTCCAGTTCAAATCCGAACACTCAGCCCTGGGTCCTGGTCCCATGGAGGTTGCTCTTCAGTGTCTGACTTGAACTCATTATAGCCACGCCTTAACCTACAAAATGGCCGGATTATAAAGCAGGGAGCAACCAATCCCAGCTCTCCTAGCTAAGAAGAGGGCAAGAGGGACGGAAAGCTCAAGAAGTGTTAATATCTAGAATGGAACTATCAAGGTGGACTGGGGGGTCCTGCCACAGATGTTTGAACACACCTATCCTAGGGATATGAAGTGCATGATGTGTGACTCTGGAGGAATGTTGTGCAGCTACACATGAACTCATCTTAGATGGAATACTGATCAGGAAGCTGTATTTATATTTACATGATATTTACTGTATTGGTTTATAATATTTTTATGTACTCCGCATTGATGGGATTTTTTTTTGTGATATTATAAATAATCAAGTAATAAAGTAAAGCGAAGGCAGCAGAGGTGGACTCAGGAGGAAGAGAAAGTTCTTTGGCCTGAGCAGGGCCTGAGTAGGAGCAGGAGGAGGGAGTTCTAGGAGTGGTGAGGAGTGAAGGAGAAGGGAGTTGGAGGAAATGCAGAAGAAAGAGTGCATCTGGGTTAGGGAGGTCAGAGAAAACTGCACAGGGTGAGGAGTAGAGGAGAAAAGTGAGAGGACTGAGGGAGGAGAGGGAAGGGAGAGGTGAGAGAAGAACGCACCTGGGGGAAGAGGGAGGAAGAAGAGAGGCCTGCACCAGCCTTCACACTGGGGGGTGGGGGGTGCACCAAGAAGGAGCTTGCGGAGAACTCCTGCAGTAGCAGAGATTTACTTGCAGAGGAGCATGGGAATGGCAATGTAAAAAATATCTTTGGAAATTTCGTGCACCCCATGGAGTGCACCTTTCTAATCTTGTTATCACAGGGACAATTGTTGATTCCTGCACTTTTGCTTCCCACTCAGAGTTCTTTATGCTAAAGAAAGCAGAAGGAATTCTCAAAAGGTGGCGTAGCCCGATTTCAATTGTTTAAAAGAAATAATAAGCCTGCAATTTCCTGCTTTTTCCATAGCTTTCCTCCTCTCAGTTACTCAGTGTTGTTCACACATCTTGGGAACATGCTGTTCTCATTTTTTTTTAATTTGGCTGCTGCTGCTAGTGGTGAGTCACAGCTTCTTTAGCATTGTTAATTGAAAACTATAGGGTACCAAAATTAATAACATAAACCTCACATATTTCTACACTTAATGCCATTTTCTTTTACTGACTGGAGATCACTGGTCCCACTGAACAGCCTTATTTATTCAATTGAAAGAGAAGTGTCAGGACTTCAGGCTGTAATCATGCAACTGAGCTATTTTTTCACGTTTAGGGTTTTCCACAAGGACTTGGCACGCAATCCACACAGCATGGGGAAACGCATTCACCTGATCTGTGTGTCACAGTCAGGATGATCCCCCACCTGAAACAAAGGCATTTGAGTTACTCTCGAACAGCGCGCACTTCCATGAACGTATTAATGGTTCAGAAGAAGCAAAATGAGAGAGAATGTCCGAGGCTGAAGTGAAACGAAGCATATGTCCTCGATGGCAGCACCAGCAAGCAAAAAAATTCCTCTCTTCGTGTTAGGTGACTCACATATTTATTTATTTAAAAACTTTTCTATACCGTCGCTAAGTTATATACCATCGCAACGGTTTACAAATAGGCACATAGACTAAGGTGAGTAAATGTAGGATATCTTACATTCTAACAGGTGCCAATAAAGTTCGGTTACAATTTCATAAATAAAATCATTATTTGAGTAATGTTGGTCAAGTCCAGGTATATTATTGAGTTACTATCGCTTTGAAATATTACTTCTTAAAAGTAGGATTGATTAAATTCATTCTCATCTGCATTACCTTGTACTTTCATTCTCTCTCTACCCTCCTCACCCTTTAGTGAAGGCTTTTTTAAAGAGCCATGTTTTTAGATTTTTCTTAAAAGTTTTGAGATTATTCTGTAATCTGAGTTCGGGTAGCATCGTGTTCCATAGTATGGGCCCAGCCAATGATAAAGCCCTTTCTCTCACTTGGGTTAATTTTGCTGACTTTACTGAAGGGATTGTTAGTAGTGCTTTGTTTGCTGAGCGGAGGTTTCTTTGTGGAACGTGTACTCGTAAGGCTGTGTTTAGCCAGTCTGCTTCTTTATCATATATTAGTTTGTGTATGGTGCATAAGGCTTTGTATTTTATCCTGTATTCGATGGGTAACCAATGTAAGTCTGCTAGAGTTTCGGTTATATGGTCCCTCCTCTTTTTTCCCGTTAGTATTCTGGCTGCAGTATTTTGAAGTATCTGGTCTTATCGATGTGCTTGGGAGTCCTAGTAAGAGTGCGTTGCAGTAGTCAGTGCTAGAAAAGATAAGTGTTTGCAATACTGTTCTGAAGTGGGCAAGTACTGGGCAAGTACTGAATAAATACAAATATAATCATTGAGACAGGCCCGGTGGTTTTGAGGCAGTGCTATGTGCTGCCATGGCAGAGGATCTTGGTCTAAGCCCCAAGCAAAGGTCTTCTGCTCTCTCGGCCAGCCGGGGATGCTGCGGACGCCTCAAGTTGGGAGGGCGTCCCGGGCATTGCAACAGCAACATCTAGTGGACGGATTTAGGATCCATTATTATAAGGTTCTGGAAGGAGTCCTGGCCCATGGCTCCCGGTGCAGGACTTGTTGCAATGATTGCATTAACTGAGCTGAGAGAAGATATTAAACAGAGAAAAAAAATCCCAGAGCACTTGCGAGTGAAGTCTCAGGGAGCCAGATCCCAGCCCTGGTTCCAACTGAGCTAGAAGCTCAAAGGAGCAGGAGGAAACTGACCATTCACCCACCCTTCAATAACCTCAGTTTCCAAGTTCCGTTCCCCACCCCTGCACTTTGTTTTGTGAAGCTCGATAAATTATTATATCAACCACCCTAACTAATCTTATCCGTCAAAAGGAATATAACATATACCTATAACCACCTACCTCAGACTTTCTCAGTCATGACCAGTGCCCCTAGGCTCAAAACCTCATGATTAGCTTGTTGCCCACAACTGACAACCTACCACAGAATCAACATTCCTGAATCTTTCCCACCTCTTAATTCAAACTTTTGTAAAAGAAATGCAGGGCACCTGCTTGCCTTTAGACTCCGCTCTCTCTATCTCTCTCTATTCCCATTCCAGTCCCTCTCCAGCTCTCAAAGAGCCTACAGAGAATCCTCTTCTGTTGTTCCCCATTACCCTTCCTTCTGTCCTGAAGTGAACAGGAGGGGAGGGATGAAGATGTAGTGGACAGAGAAAGCAATCTGAATGTTTGATCCCTCAAAGATGTGGTCAACCATAAACTAGCTCCAAAGACCTGGGTGTGCTTTTTTTTTATTTATTTATTTTTATTTAAACTCTTTTCTATACTGTCGTTAAGCTAGAAGCCGTCACAACGGTTAACAATAAGGCACTTAAAATAATGTTGTTTAACTGTTATTTTAACATCTAGACAGGTGCCTGTAAGGTACGGTACAGAGTTTCATAATAGCTATAAGATGCTAGGTGAGGTTGTGTGTTTAGGTTTATCAGGTCGGTTCAAAATGTTTATGGAAGTCTGCAACTTCTGGTGTCCCACAGCTGGCAGAGAGGGCGTTAATTTCAATTCATAGAAGCCTTGATGACTGGCACTACTGCTGACAAATTTCAAACTTGTCTTAATTCAACCTCTTTTTGTGTCTGTTACCATGTGTCCAATACTGTATATGTACACATATTTTTCTGTGTAATTAACAGCTTTACTAATTGCTGATGCTAAGGGAATTTTCAGCATACATTTGCTCATATAATTGGAAAGACAAGAACTTTCTCAAGAAAGTATAAAAAGGATAGTTGCACTGTATTTCAATTAAAAATAAATGGGACATTTCACAGTTAAAAATTTGTAACACCAGAGTGCTGAAAGAACTGAGAAACAAAATTGCAGACCTGCTATTGGAAATGTGTAAACTATCAATAACATTATCTATGGTACCTGAAGACTGGAGGGTCGCCAATGTAACCCCAATTTTTTAAAAAAGGATCAAGGGGTGATCCAGGAAATTACAGACCAGTGAGTCTGATGTCTGTGACAGGCAAAATGGGAGAAACTATCATAAAGAACAAAATTGCTGAACATATAGATAAGCATCGTTAAATGGGACAAAGCCAACATGGATTTAGCCGAGGGAAGTCTTGCCTCACAAATTTGCTACATTTTTTGAGGGTGTAAATAAACATGTGGATAAAGGTGAACCAGTTGATAGAGTGTATCTGGATTTCCAGAAAGTATTTGACAAACTCCCTTCTCTTTCCCCTATGAGCTTTCTATCTTTTGGGACCCCAAATGAAACTTAAAATCCTTTTCTCTCACTTAGAAAAGGAGTACTTACATACCTTGCTGGTGAACACTGTGAAAAGGACAGGTTTCTCTCCCCAAGCTTCTCCTAGGCACTGGCACTTGCCAGCTGGAGTGAGTTCCTGCACTTGCTACTCGAGCAGCCTGACAAATTGACTTCTTGTGATTTGATTTTTTTTTTCTCTTCTGACTGATACTGTTTTTCTGTACTTTGCTATTGTTGTATTTTTACTACAGTAAGGTATTATTTTGTTGTGGGGCGCACCACTTGATGTGTGGGCTTATTTATTGTTAGACTATGAGTGTGATCCTCTTGGGCTTTACAGCTTTGCTGTTCCCCACAGAAGAATCCTGGAGAGGTTTTCCTCAACCGCTGCAGCATCTGAAGATGGCCCCACCCCTTCCCTATTCCGGGAGAGCCTGGAAAAAGAGTGTATTTATTTGTCATTATTTTACCATGTAATTTACTTTACACTGCTTAGAGCCCCTTTGTACTGGTAGTTGATAAATGTAAAGTACAAATAAATTTCACACATACACACACACAGGTAAAGCCTCTCACATGCATATCAAAAGCATCAGGCTCTCACACAACCACACACCCTTAAGCATAGTCTCTCAAACACACACCTCTCTGTTCCTAATCACAGTCACTGTCACACACACACCTGACATACCCATACCTCAGGATGTTTCTGTTTTCCATACGCATACCTGCATATTTTTCTCCAGTCTCATGCCTCTTTTACTTTCTTTGCGACCAAAATGATAAAGTGGATGGAACAGCTCCCCTATGAGGAAAGACTAAAGAGGTTAGGACTTTTCAGCCTGGAGAAGAGACGGCTGAGGGAGGATATGATAGAGGTGTTTAAAATCATGAGAGGTCTAGAACGGGTAGATGTGAATCGGTTATTTACTCTTTCAGATAACAGAAAGACTAGGGGGGCACTCCATGAAGTTAGCATGTGGCACATTTAAAACTAATCGGAGAAAATTCTTTTTCACTCAATGCACAATTAAACTCTGGAATTTGTTGCCAGAGGATGAGATTAGTGCAGTTAGTGTAGATGTGTTTAAAAAAGGATTGGATAAGTTCTTGGAGGAGAAGTCCATTACCTGCTATTAATTAAGTTGACTTAGAAAATAGCCACTGCTATTACTAGCAACGGTAACATGGAATAGTTTTTGAGTAATTGCCAGGTTCTTATGGCCTGGATTGGCCACTGTTGGAAACAGGATGCTGGGCTTGATGGACCCTTGGTCTGACCCAGTATGGCAGTTCTTATGTTTTTATGGTCTCTCATCACTGTCCTTCTCCCTATCCTCCCTGTATCTCCTCACCCCTCACTCCTCCATAGGCCCCTTCTGTCATGCTTCTCTTCCTCCCTGTACGACCTCATTGTTTTTCTTCACTCTGTCCCTGTAGATCTTCTGTCCATCAACCCTCCATCCCAAGACTCAATCTGTCATTCTCCTCTCTTGTAATGCCCTCTCCCTTCCCTGCTGTGCCTTTTTTCCTCCCTCCTCCTTCCTTTTACCTCTCTTTGTACCCTTCATTGTCTCTAACCACTCTCTCTCTCTGCTGCGCCCCCTTTGTTCCTATCCCCTGACTCCTGGAGCTGCCTTTGCTTTGTCTCCTCCTTTGTTTCATTTTCTTCAGCTCCTCCACTGTTTCACTTCTCTTGCTGATCCATCAGATGTGCCTCTATTGCTAGGCCCTGAGTGAGCCACTGAAATCTGCCCAGCTGCAGCTCAGCCTGTGCAGGCTGCCAAAGTGGCTCAGTTGCTTGCCAGCTCAGCCTGCCTTTTCCTCACTTTTGAAGCCCAGGTAAACCTACCACCAATCGGGACCCATGCAGACCAGCAATTGGGTTCCTCAGGCCTGCACGGGCCCCACTGCTAAAGAAACCCTCCCTGGTCCACTCTCCAATAGGTTCAGAGGATCAATCCTGCAGAGACTAATATTGGAGACTGGGGAAACTCCAAAATGAACACTCCTCACTCTTCAAGACTAACTCAAAACTCCCATCCTGCCTGCTTTTTTTTTTTAATCATTTTTATTATAATTTTCATAATATAACAATCCCATAAAGGTGACCGACAGATAGATACAGTTCCTCTGTCAACCAGTCAGTACTTGTGTTTGATTTATAACTGTGTCATACCCACAAACAAAGAAAACAGGATTACCGTATTATCAACATTACATTATACAAAGTGGATCTCATACACATGTCACCAATTGGTAGGATATCTTCTCACCAAACAGGTTTGTGCCTGCCTAACAAGCACACTACTCTATGCCCCTACCAAGCACGTTAGCGTAAACAAAAGACAAATTGTGGGATATATAACAGGCAGACATAGTTAACAGGCATTTGGTATCAGCTAATATAAAAAAAAATGTCTCGCATCAACTGGGAGAATAGAAGATAAAGGTCTCCAAACTGCACGGAAACCATTTACTGAAGTGAATCGTGCACAATCTTCCGAACGGTATTCCAATAGAATCAAATCTACTACCACCCGATTCCACACATCCAGTGAAAGACCAGAGCTTTCAAGTCAAACTTTCATTATTCCCTTCTTGGCCACCAAACAGCATTTTGAGAGCAGTAATTTGTGGTGTTTTCTAACCACAGCAGATTTCTCAACTTGGCTTCCAGAGGGCCCTGCATCCTTTGCAGTAGAAGAGGACCAGAAGCCTCATCTGCATACTGCTCTCAGCATCTCCCGGGAGAGGAGTCCAGAGGTCACAGCAAGCGATCCAGGGATTGAATTCCACAGCCCCAGCTCCAGAGGCCCCACACCCTTTGCAGTAGAAGAGGACCGGAAGGCTCATCTGCATATTGCTGCCAGGTGACAAAATTCAAAAGTGCATGAGATAAACACAAAGGATCCTTAGTGGCAGAAGCATGGAAATGAAGCACTGGGGTAACGTGGTAATTCTGTATGAGGATAACTTGCAGGGAGCAGCACTTACAACCTTAAACAAGAAGGTGATCCTAATAGAAGGCATGGAGTACTAGTTGCAACCTGAGTACCTTACTGGACAGACTGGATGGACAACTGGAAGGTCTTTATATGCTATCATTTACTATGTTACATTTTCTAGGATCTTTAGCCTTGACACTTTCAAGAAAATGGGCTCCAGTTGTTAGCTTTGCAAAAGCACAGAGATAATCTCTCTTTGCCAGCTAACTGGTTCCAGTTATAATCTGCATCTGTGGCAAAACAGGGGTTTTGCATGCTTTGTTGTTTGTTGTTCTATCCTGTGACTGTTTTCCCAAGAGAGCTCATTTCCTCTGAGCTGGCCTGCAGGTAGTGTTTAACCTCTGTACTGTAATTCAAACTGAGGCTTTGGACGATGGCTTGACTCAAAATGAAGCTGAAACCGTGTGCATATACCAGCATCCCTGAGGAAGCTGTAAGACTGAAGAATCCTGAAGGCCTTTGGCCAGAAAACTATTACTAGTCAGAAGCCATTGGTAAGAGAACTGATGCTAGTACTTTTGTACCCTGATTAACCCTTCAGAATAAAAACTAGCCCTGAAGCTGATGGAATTCTCTAGTTTTAGCTAGGAGTACATCTCTGTGCTGAGGTCCTGTTCAGCCCATGTAAATAGCCTTTTTTCTGATCTCCCTAGGCAATAGATAAAGGGGTAGATTTTATAAATTTGCGCGAGGGCGTACTTTTGTGCGCGCCTGGTGCGCGAACAAAAGTATGCTGGATTTTATAAGATACGCGCGTAGCCGCGCGTATCTTATAAAATCCGGGGTCGGCGCACGCAAGGGGGTGCACATTTGTGCAACCTGCGCGCACCGAGCCTGGCGCGCGTTGCCTGTTCCCTCCGAGACCGCTCCAAAATCGGAGCGGCCTCAGAGGGAACTTTCCTTCGCCCTTCCCCCACCTTCCCCTCCCTTCCCCTACCTAACCCACCCCCTCAGCCCTATCTAAACCCCCCCCCCCACCTTTGTTGCCAGATTTACGCCTGCTGAAAGCAGGCGTAAATCTGCGCGCGCCAGTGGGCTGCTGGCGCGCCATCACCCGACCCGGGGGCTGGTCCGGAGGCCTCGACCACGCCCTCGGGCCGGCGCCATGCCCCCGGTCCCACCCCGAACTGCCCTGGACACGCCCCCTCCCCACCCATTTTACGAAGCCCTGGCACTTACACGCGTCCCGGGGCTGTGCGCGCGCCGGCGGCCTATGCAAAATAGGCGCGCCGGCACGCAAGGGTCCTGCGCGTGTAATCCGGCCGGATTTACGCGCGCAGGGCATTTAAAATCCGGCCCAAAGTATTTAGTTAACTTTTTCTTTTAATTCTTTGTGTTTTACCTGTTCCTGTTTGCAAATTAAATCTTTTTTCATTCGCTGTTCTTACTTTTTGTTAATAAACGTATTAGTTTGTTGACTCTGCCTATCTTGGACTGATTAACATTCCCAGTATTGTGTATTCTTGATCTATGGGTGTATTTCTAGGAACTGTATGACCCTTGGAAGGTGTGGGGTTTATACCTGGGAACTCTCTGGATTTGGCCCAGAGACTCCGGAATTCTGAACGAATTACCAGATCTCCGGGCCAACACCCACAAACTCCGGGTGCCCTAGGGTTGCCAACTGTCCGGATTTTCTCCAGACAGTACAGAGATTTGAGGACAGGTTCGGAAGCCAGAAGGAGGGCTAAAATGTCCGGATTTTAGCCCTCCGATCCATCTGCAGTCCACCCAGCCTGAAAACCTCCTCCCGTCCAGTGCCAGTGTCTTCCACTAAGTTAACACCATCCCTACTGCGAAAGTCGGCATGGCACCTCTTCTGTCACTTTGGTGGCGCAGGTCAAACGTCAGCTGATTGAACTGGAGGGGCCTACATAGCCTGCATGGTTGAAGCAGCTGATGTTTGATCTGCGCTGTGCCAACCTTCGCAGTAGGGATGGTATTCACGGCCCAGACAGAAAGGAGGAAGTGCCTCAGGAGCAGCGAGCCGACAGGAGCCCATGCCCTGCCAGTCAAAGAAGACTGGTTCCCACAAGAGGCAGTGGGCCGATAGGGAACCCAAGCCCTGCCGGCAAAAAAGTTGCTCCCCAGGAGCAGCAAACTGGCAGGGAGCTCGGGTTCTGCTGGCAGAAGACGATACATCTCTTAAGTAGAGAGCCAGCAGGATATTCAAACCCTGTCGGGCAAATGTATGAGCAGAGAAGGGGGTGGGGCCTTCAGCATCTTCCTTCTCGCCCATGATAGAGGAGCCCTAGAATTTGAGAGAGCCTGTTGAGTGGGGTGAGGGGAGAGCAGCCTCTGTGTATGTAAGGGAGGGAGATGGAGAGTGAGTGTGCGAGAGCTAGGAGTATGAGGGAGAGAGAGTCTGAGTGTGTGAGAGTCTGTGGGTGTGTGTGTATGTGAGGGAGAGCCATTGAGTGTGTGAGTAGTGAGAGCTTATATGTGTGAGAGCCTGTGTGTGGGGGGAGAGAGCTAGTGAGTGTGAAAGAGCCTCTGTGTGTATGTAGGGTGGGGTGGGGGAAGAGAGCCTGTGTGTGTATATGTATGTATGTACATATATGAGTGAGAGAAAGCCAGTGAATTTGAGAGCCTGTGTGTGTATGTAAGGGAGAACGAGTCTGAGTCTGTGTGTCTTGGGGGGGGGGGGGGGGGGAGAGCCAGTGAGTGTGAAAAAGCCTCTGTGTGTATATAAGGGAGAATGAGCCAGTGACTATGTGAGTGGGAGCAAACTAGTGTGTGTGTCTGGGGGGGGGGAGAGCCAGTGAGTGTGAAAAGGCCTGTGTCTGTGGGGGGGGGGGGGGGGAGAGCCTGTGTGTGTGGGTAGGGAGGGAGAAGAGAGCATGTGTGTAAAGGAGTAGGGAGAGAGCCGGTATGTTTTTGTGTGTGTGAGAGAGGAGGAGTGTGCTTGAGAGTCAATGTGTGAGAGAAAGAATGAATAAGTATGTTAGGGAATTTGTGTATATGAGAGAGGAAAAAAGTGCACTCTCCCGCTTATTCACTAATCTATGACAATCTCAGGGTGACTGGAAATCAAAAATTCCCAGGTATGGTGGAGTTCCAGTGTTTAAAAACTTGTAGGCGGGGAACTTGCCCAGAGGGAAGCAGGAACTCAGTTGGTGGGTGGGAGGTTGCCACTGTAGGAGCATGTGTGCAATTGCTGCCTGCAATTGCACACATGCTCCTACAGTGTGGACACTTTGAGCAGGACACTTTGAGCCGCCACAGGTTAACCTGAGTGGGTGTTGGGGGTAGCACCGAGGCACTATGTGCCAATATCCAACACAAAATGTGGGTTTAAACTGCAGATCTCTGAACAGATCAGACTCGCCCATCTCCAAGCAACTCCTCCTTGGAGCCCTCCTGACCCCTCCCCCCACTGGTGTACTTTGGTTGTAAGGACGTTTCTGAGTGATAATGCTTTCTCAGCTTTTGGAAAAATAATGCAAGAAAATAAGAAACATCCCTACAGTTTTATGAGAAATTAGGTTCTTCAGAAACCAGAAAGGATTACAATTCTTATGCCATTCAGTGAATTGAATTTCCCTTTCCCTCCCTCATGCAGCAGCATAAGTTAGTAGAGATGGTACATCTGGTCATTTTGGGAGGAATTTTCCAAGACTTAATGAGGAGGCTGTGCATGTACAATTTACATATATGCATATAAGTAGTCTTTGTGCACGGTAAGCAAATTTTCAGAAGGGTGGGAGTCTTTGTGCAGTGTTACTGACATTCAGAAAAGTATGCATAAAATAAAAAATATATGTATGTATTTTATAAACGAAGTACGCACCTACGCCATGAAACCCGCGTGCATGCATTTATAGCTGCTAATCAAGTCACAGAAACCAAATCTGTCTTCTCTTTTGTCTGCAGTGTTTGGGTGGGAAGTCTGGAGCAAGTGGTGGAGAGTATGGAAGAATTGGTGGAGGCTGTGGGTGAACTAGTGAAGGTCTGGGTCATCTGGTGGAGGTCTCAGCGAACTGGTGCTCGGAAATACCCGTGCAAGTATTTTCATAAGCGAGATACACACTTACATCAGCTAACTTTATAAAATACCTTCCTCCTCAACAAACTGAGGATTAATGCGCACGCATGTTACAAATATTTAATGCATAAAATGTGTGCATACTTTTATGAAACAGGTATATAAACTATGCAGATCCCTGCATTAAAAAAAATGTTCATGTACTGAAACATTCGTGCGCACTTTTGGCCTGGTGATACACGGTATTTTATAAACTGTACAGATCTCGCTGCACAGTTTATAAAATACAGGTGTATATTTAGGAACACCTCCTTATGCATGTATGTGCTGAGTTTATCATATGTAAGGGGACCCCCAAATTTTCCTTTTACTAGTGGAGATACCGTTAACTGTTATGGTCACAGAAGTCTCACCAGACCTGGTGTGCCAGTAATGCAAAGTCAGTGGTCCTGCCCCTGCTAGTCAGTGAGGTCAGTGAGGTCAGTGAGTGTAAAAGTGTACCAGGATGTTTGGCACTCCCTAATGGGAGGTGCCTTACCGTAGTTTTGATAAAACGCCTATGCCTATATACGGCAGATTCAGTGGGAAGCAGAGTCTCGAAATGGAGCTAGCCTTAGCCATACCAGGAAATTAGGAGTATCTAACCTTGTGGAGGGTGTTCAGGAGGGATTCCCTCCCCCCCAATGGGGAAAGGTCCAGAGATCTGAAGGAGTCAGTCTACATCCTGCAGTCTGATGGTGCCCACTGGGGCCTGGTGCTTCTACAGGGAAGGTCCAAGGGAGGGTTTTCTCCCAGTGGAGGAATGCTGAGAAGACAAAGTATTCCCTATTTTGAGAAAGTGGCTGGGCCCGAGGCCAGGGTGCTCAGGCTTTCAAGAGAGACAAGGAAGAGGAATTGTTCCTGTCCTGGAAAGGTGGCTGGGGCCCAAGGTCAGGGTTTTCAGGTTTTGAAGGGGTCAGGGAGGGATCCCTGGAGTGTGTTCCAGAGAAGTATTATGTGCCTGAAGGGCAAGGAAAGGGACTGTTTCAGAAACAAAGTGCTGAGAGGACTGTCCTTTGACGAGTTCAAAGAGAAACTGCCTACCAGAGGAAGGTCCAACAGTGTTGCTGACTGAAAAGGAATCAGCCAGACGTTCATCTGAATGTTAAACGGAGAGGCTCCGGAGAGAAGAGCAGGGCCAGTGCTAGCATGTTTGCTGCCCTGTGCGAAAAATTACTGTACTATCCCCCCCTCCTCAATGTTTTTTTTAACACTGAATACCCCACCTCAATTAAACATGCAGAACACAGACTCACCCTCACCAAATTCAGAGACTATAAACAGAAACTGAACCACAAACTGCAACAAACCAGACTCTGCATGCAATGCAGCAATGGAGAAATAGAAACATCACTAGGCCTCATAAATCATTCGTCAAACAATAAAATCAAGGAATATAAATCAATCAAATTAGTAAAACCATACTTATAAAAAGAACATTTCCAATGATCTAAGGAACAGAATAACATCCACTATTTAAGAGCGCATACAAAATTTTAAAAATTTCCCAAAGAAAAATAAGTTATTTCAAAATGGCAGACACAGACATCCAATAAGTAAAACTAATAAGGATGGAAAATTCACTGCTCTCCATACCTGAAAACATTTTATTTCCAGTCATCCTGAGTAAGGCATGGATTAGTGAGGCAGCAGAAATGTTTTTCACTCCACACACAACCAGGCAGGCTCCCATTCACACACACACAAACAACCCCAGAGAGATTCCCATTCACACACACACGCACACCTAGACACACAGCAGACAAGTTCCCATACACACACACACACCTGGTTCTCATTCATTCATACACACCTCAGACAGGCTCCCATTCATACAAACACATACACACACCCCAGACAGGTTCCTACCCATACACATACACACATTCTAGTCAGGTTCCCATGCACACAGAAATACACACACACACACACACACACACATACACACCCCAGATAGTTCCCTATTCACACACATACAACCCTCCAGTCAGGCTCCCATTCACATTAACCTCCTCCCCTCGGTCCGGCTCCCCTTCACATTAACCCTCCCACCCCCTCATCAGGCTCCCATTCACACACACCCATTCAGGTCAGGCTTTCATTCACACTCACCACACCCCCAGGTTAGGCTCTCATTCATTCATTCACACACATGCACACACACACACAAATGTTCTCCTGTATAGATAGAAGAATGTATGTTGCATGCATGTGAATCTGTCTCACCAACCAGACACTAAAATAAATACAACACAATTTTATTTCACGCTGCCTAATATTGGAAGAATAAAATGGATCAGCAAAAAAAAAAAAAAAGAACTTGAAATAAATAACAGATAAATGATTATTTTTCTTAACTAATATCACTTTAAAACAACGCTGTTAATGTTTTTCTTTTTTTTTTACAGTAACAGTTCAGATTAATAGCAGGTGAGTAATCAACTTTCACAACACTTTGAAACTCATATATATACATACGGTATGTATATGTACCTTTAGACATTTATTTACCCTATTCTTTCAGTCTTCCAGAAACCTCAGAATATGGCGCGGAGTATAAGGAAAGTATCACCCACGGAACTTTTCAACACTTGGCAGAATTTCTGATCCTTTTCCTTAAACTTGTGTTTGCTTTATGTCTTAATGTTCCTTATGGGTACCAGAGTTCTGGAGTGGAGTGTGAATAGTTTAGTACTCACATGTGTAATGCAGTGGGTTTATTTGTGAGCTCATGGTTTTCCAGTAGTCTCCTGCAGGTGGAGGTAGTCCTCTCGGATATGTTGGACCGGTCGTGGCTGGCCTGAACCGCACCCTCATGGTTTCCATCCTCCGGCCCTTTGACTCTGGCAGCTGAAGATCTGAGGGATGACCTGTCTCCCTACTCTCAAATAAATCAATAAAAGAAACTTGTCTACACTCTCGCTTCCCTCTTCTGGATTCTAGTAAAAGCGTGTAAGCCCTCATACCGACCTTGGTGAAAACTGAATTCTAGAGAAGAAAAGAGAAATAATGGAAGTGTCTTCCCTATTTCTATTTTCAATGTTCCCAGTAAAATGTAGATTATCCCTGAAGCACACGTTCCTGCATTCAGTTTAGCATACTCTCTCTCAGCCATTGTGCAAAATGTAAAATTGTGTTTTTGCCAACTTTAGCTCAATTTTACAACAAGGTCTTCTTACGGATGGCTTCAGAGCAGAGGCGCAGTCAGAATAGAAGTTTTTTTGGGGGGGAGCCCATGGTTAACATGGGGCAGCCTCTGCGTTAGCCTCTCACCCCACTCTCATTCCTTATGTAGCCACCCTATGTGGCTACAAAACCCTTTAATTTCTAGCAACACTCTGCATCTTCTGCCTTTTCACTCTCTCATTGCCCTAGCTGTCGCTCATTGTCTCTCTCTGTCATTATGGCAGCTCCTTTATACCAGCTGCTGAAAAGCAATTATGTAAATAGGACTCCACTGAGGCCAGGCATTCCTGAACTTTTAAGATGCTGATAGGAGGAGGAATAAATAATTACATACTAAAGGTAAACAGAAAGACTTGGATGCCCTCAAACATTTACAGGACTAACCCAAGGGCAGTGTTGTTTCCATGTTCAAGTTAAGCTTAAAGGACAGGGGATTATGGACTGGTAGTGATTTGAATGATTTCAAGGAATCCCCATATCAGTTTTTCTCTGAAATTTCCTCCTAAATTTCAGTAACTGAATGGCTTTAACATGTTTACCACAGGCTGCTTATCTTTCTGAGACACAGGGATCCTGGTCAAAAACACCTTGAAATACTATTACACACTCATGGTTCACCACACAAACAGGAGTAAGGGTACAAGGACAAAGTCAGTGTGCATGGTATTCAGAGGAGCAGAAGACAGAAGAAATCCTTAATGGAAAAGCACACTCAATAACATGTCTCTATAGAAACAGGGACCCTCTGAATAGAAACATGACAATGCTATTCAGCGATACCAAGAATGAACTCAAAGAAGAAGTATGCCTTCCAGGAATAGAAATGTAAATGCAGAAGAAAAACTGAAAACTACTTGCCAGTCATGCCACAAAGTGAAGGTATCCCAGATGTTGTGGGGGGAGGGGGAGAAGAAGAGTAGGATATCTCTCTGCTCCCAAAATCTAAGGAAGAAGATTAGACACATGGCAAAAATGATTGCCTTTCTGGTAGTATTACCTGTTCATGGAAAAGGAAAGAAAGGGCTATGCCATGTAGATAATTTCAATTCCTGGCTCAATACCTGGTGTAATGAAAGTGGTTTTGGATACATTGGAGGCTGGGGCCGAGAATGGAGCAGCAAAAGGTTATATGGTAGGGATGGCCTACATTTGTCTGTGGCAGGAAAGAGGCTGCTAAGTGAGAAATACAAGTCATACATTATCAGGCATTTAAACTAGAGAGCAAGGGTGTTATACATCGGGGGTTTAGTGTGCCCATGGGCCTCAGCCTGACCCAGACCTTCTGAGCTGAGCCAAGGGTTGACGGTGGCCCCGCATGGCTGACGGTCTACCCTCCGCCAGGCCGGCAAGCTCCCATGGCCAACATCCGAGGATGTTGGAAGTTGAATGGTCCTCCGACCATTCCGGGCCCTTTCGGACCTGCTGCGAGCAGCATGGAGCAGCAGGCCTGGCCTGAAGTTGAGGGCAGACGGGCCTTGACATGAAGACATGACTATGGAGTGATGTGATGGCATCTAGGGACGAAGACACATGGCTGATGCAACAGCATCCAGGGACGAAGACACATGGCTGATGCTACAGCATCCAGGGACGAAGACACATGGCTGATGCAACGGCATCCAGGGACGAAGACACTTGGCTGATGCAACGGCATCCAGGGACGAAGACACATGGCTGATGCTACGGCATCCAGGGACGAGACTCTTGACATCCACAAAGGCAACACGAGGCATGGACATTGGCACTGTCTCTCAGGGTGCCCTACTCAGGCCACCCGCGGGACTGAGTCACAGACCACCCTGTCCCAGTACGCGCCCTACAC
This sequence comes from Rhinatrema bivittatum, assembly GCF_901001135.1. NCBI lineage: Eukaryota > Metazoa > Chordata > Amphibia > Gymnophiona > Rhinatrematidae > Rhinatrema > Rhinatrema bivittatum. The sequence goes on along the minus strand of NC_042615.1, from coordinate 88,656,528 downwards.
AGTCCTTAAAGACTGGTCACGGACCACGACGGGAGCGGAACAGCACAGGAACACACATCCAGGGCATGACGGCTCAGGAGCACAGGACGACCGTCCACCGGCAGGCAGTCCACTCAGGAGTACTGCATCTGAGGGACCCCCGGCCTACCGGTACCAGAAGGCTCGAGAGCGAAGATGAGGCGTGGCGTAGGAAAGGACATCAAGGAAGGCAGGAACACTAGGACGTAGAGGATCATGAAGACACCTGGACATGGACCTCAGGCACGAAGACTTGACATGGAACAGCAGGACGAAACAAGGAGCTCCTTAAAGACTGGAAGACCTTACATGGACTCTGATAGGCCGGAGCCTCCAGAGCAAAGACTCCACGACGATGCAAGGCACTGGAACAACGAACGGAGCAGCCCTTTATAGGGCTGATACAGGAAACAGTCATCAAGGTGGGGCCCAGACACTTCCTGTGTCTGGCCCTTTAAATATTGCAAAGAGACGCGGCCGTGGACCTAGGAGTAGGAAACAGAGGCTGTGCAGGACCATGGCCAGCGGCCTGCACAGCATCTGTGCGGAAGACGTCAGCAGAGGCAGGGCTGAGCCTGAGCGCAGGCTCCAACGTCGGCAGCGGCTCCAGCTGCTGCAGGAGGCCCCGGGGGCGGCTCCAGCCACTACTCCAGCCCGGGGCTGCAGCCTGAACGCCGCGAAGAGGAAATCAGCGTCGGGGGCGGACCCAGCCCCGAGGAAGGCCGCGACTCCGGCCGCAGAAGACAAGATGGAGCACGGGCGGCCTCCGGGCCGCGTGGGCAGGCCGACGGCGGCGTCCTGCCGCGACGGTGAAGAAAGGCAGCGAGGGTACGTGGCCTGCTCGTGGGGGAAACCCGCGGGCAGCGCAATTCATAACAGTACCCCCTCCTCAAAGCCCCCCTTCCTCAAGCCTCCTGTCAACAGCTCGAGGATAAGGGTAACAGTCCATACCGGATGGAGGTATTTGAGGGTCCCAAAAAAAATGGAAGCTGGTAACTCCGGGGACAGCATGAACAAACCAAGGCAAAGCAGCAGAAACATAGAAGACAAACCACAAAAAACTAGACAAGAACAAGACAAAACAAAACACACCACACAAACACAAGAGACACAACGAGAGACCAAGAGCACGAGACCGAGAGGCAGACGAGACCGAGGGAACACGGGACCAAGCGAACACGGGACCGAGGGAGCAGCGTCCGAGCGAACGGAGACCGCGCGAGCAGCAACTGAGCGAACGGAGACCGCACGAGCAGCGACCGAGCGAACGGTGACCGCGCGACCGACAACACAAAAACACAAAAGAGGGAGCAAGGGAACGGAGAGCGGCCGGAGCCGCAGCCTTCCTCGGGGCTGGGTTCTCTCCCCCAGGTCGTCTTGGTATTTCTGGGTGCTTTTTGTTGGTCCTTGCGTGTTGCTCGTTTTTCTGTTTTATATTGTCCGTGCTGTGTGGTTGGTTGCTTGTTTGTTTGTTTCCCTTTGTTTTCTTTCCTGCTTGTTGGGTTCCGCTTGTGTGTTCCCCGTCCTTGCTTCCCACGTTCCCGTTCCCTCGTTTCCCTTCCTCGCTCTTCGCTCTTTTGCCCTTCACTCCTTCGCTCTCTGCTCTCTCGCTCTTTCTCTCATTGAGCTCCTTCGCTCTCCGCTCCTTCGCTCTCCGCTCCCTTGCTTTCTGCTCCTTCGCTCTCTGTTCCCTTGCTCACTGCTCCTTCGCTCTCTATTCCCTTGCTCTCTGCTCCCTCGCTCTCCGTTCCCTTGCTCCCTCTTTTGTGTTTTTGTGTTGTCGGTCGCGCGGTCACCGTTCGCTCGGTCGCTGCTCGCGCGGTCACCGTTCGCTCGGATGGATATATACTTTTAACTGTCTTTCACCTCATGGGTTAAACAACGAAATTGAGTGGTGTTTTTTCACATAATATGTATAGGTAGTCGTCTTTCAGGTCCTACTCTCCTCTGATTGCCTGAAAAATCTTTTCGCACCATTTTCTAACTTTAAAGGGATCTCTGTTATGTTTGTACTGTGCACTCCCAGTCACGCTGTATGCTGTAACATCTCAGGTATGTAAAAACGTTTTTGTATATTGAAGGTATTCCCCATTGACTTACTGAGTTTCCACACCTATATTTATTTCTGTTTTGCTTCTTAGATTTATTAAGATTTGTTGCTGTCCCTCCAGATGCAGCCGTAAGGCGAAACACGGAAACCGTGTCAGGGGATTTGTTGAAACTTAAAAGAATTGTGTTGCATTAAAAACTGTGGAGTTGCCGCAATAAATAAGTAATTGCTTTACTCAAACAAACATGTGGATTCTAAACTATTCTGCTCGTTTCCCTTGGTTTGCATCTACTCCGCTGCATACAGATAATTATAGTCTTGCTTTTCTTAGGGAATGCAAAGGGAAATCAGAATAAATTCCAGCCTGCCATAAGGTAAAAACAGGACTGGATCAACCTGTCCTGAAAATCTGGAGTCAATTGGCAACCCTACCTGGGATCAGGCCTTTTTTTAAATTGTATTTTGTTTTATGTCTTTAATTTTAACTTTTCCAATTATCATGGCAGGATGGCAAAACTGGAAGTGATGTCACTCTGTATCACTTCCGGTTTTGTCTGTTCTTCCCTGTCATGCCAGGAGCCTCCCCAAGGACCTCATATCCCTGCCACCTTCTTAATTTTCAAAACTGCAGCAGTGCAAGTAGATTCAGGAAGCCGCTGCCATTGGGAAAGACTGCGGTGATTTCCTGCTCATTCCTATGGTGGAGATCTTGCCTGGCAGCCATGAGAGAAAATGAAAGTGCTCCCACGGCTGCAGTAAATCCATCTGGACTGGCTTCCTTCTTACAGCAGCACCACGGGAACTCTCAGCTGCTTTCCCTGGCCTCAATCTGGCAACAAGACACTGCAAACAGGCACTCTAAGGCCGCAGGAAAGCACCTCTTCACTCTCATGGCTGTCTCCAGCTCACACTGGGCCCCATAGCCCTGCCTCCTTCTGATCCATCAGCCGAGAACAGGCCCCTTCTCAGGACCTAAGCCTTTTTACTCTGGGGCACAGGGGCAGCAAGAGGGTAATTTTAGCAGGTAATGTTTTAAATATTCTATTTATTTGCTTCCCTTGTCCACCTACAGCTCACGTTGTATGACCTGGTGTTATCACCTGACACCTGCCTCCAGAGGGGAAAAGATTTCTAATTTAAATATCAGATACTATATATGCTTTAGCACCTAATGCAGGAATACTTAATTATGCAATAAGGGCCTGATTTTTTAAAGCATTTACTCACTTAAAAATGGGTTTTATATGTATAAAAGCACTTTACTTGTGCAAGTAAAGTGCTTTTATATATTTATTTTTATATATTGTTGGTTCGCATTTTTATATATTGTTGGTTCATCCTATTTCAATGTAAAGCTTGTTGCTGCATTATGTTCTAATGTAAACCGAGGTGATGTTCCATAAGTGCCGCGGTATATAAAAAACCTTTAAATAAATAAATAAATAAATAAGTAAATAAGTAAGCCTTTCAAAATTGCTACAATATATGCCATTGAATTGTCTGTAGGATTTACTCACGAGTGCACTTTATGTGCATAAGTGGTTTTTGAAAATTGCTACAACACTATGTTACATTTACATGCATAACGCCTGTCAAAATTCACCTGTAACTGTTTATTTGATTTAAAATTAAACAATTTCTGCCACTATGCAGTAAACTAAATTGTAACACATACAAATACAGAACAAAAACTTGATAGCACTTGCACCATAACATTATTGCATTTTTGTATATGGACCCCAAAGTGCCACTGTATAGAAAATCTGTATTTAGTTTGTGATAGTGCAAGAACATCTTTAACCATGTAAGCATTCGGATAAAAATTTGGAACATTCAAAATAATCCTCAGAACAGTAATATAGAAGCAGATTTAGTAACTTCTTTATGGAAAAAAAGTGAATGTCTCCCACAGCGAGCATTCATTCCTGAGCAAATTAAACTGTCTGGAACTGACTGTGCAGAGTCTAAAATAGGTCCATTCACCTCACAGGCGATAAAACAGCTTTAGAAAGGAAAAATTAATTTAAAGTAGCAGCGGTCCAAGACCATAAAGCTGAGGGTTCAGATACTTGGAAACATTCTGAATGCAAAGGAGCCAGTTCTGAATACTTAGAGCCTGATTTTAAAAAGCATTTACCCAAGTAAACTGGGTTTGGGCTTTTGAAAATTGCTCCGATATATGCCATTGAATTGACCATAGGATTCACTCGAGTAAGCGCATTTTTCTCGAGTAAATTGCATTTGAAAATTGCTATGATAGTAGTTACATTTTCATGCAGAACTCCTTTGAAAATTACCCCCTTATTGTGTACATCCTTCAAACTTGAATCTCCCAGTATTATTGTGAGAACAGGAAGAGGGATTTTGGCTGCCTCTGGAGACTATTTAATGAACTGCAGTAAAAAGGTGTGTTGGGCCATTTTACCTTGAGAAAATCCCTGCAGAATTCGCTAAAGTGCAGTACCTCAGTTTAGTGACTCCCACTGTGGCACCGGGAATGTATGTGGCCTTGGATGGGAAATCATGCGTGTTCCGACCATGACAACACTGCTCCTGATGCCCCCAACCGTCACGTGCGGGAACACATGCGGATCTTCCTTCTCCTCAGACTAAATCTAATCTACTTCTTCAAAATGTCAAAAAAGTCAGACCCGAGACCGTTGGGGTTCAAGCCTTGCAAATGCGGGAAGATCATGTCCATCACAGATGGACATGATCGATGTTATTGATGTTTGGGCCCGTACCACAAACAGGCCACATGCGAGCATTGTGGCCACATGTCACCCAGAGCCCAGCGGCAGCGGGCTCAGAAGATCCAGGACCTTCGCATAGCCTCGGGAGGCTCTTATGCCCCACCATCGGAGGCTCATTCCTCTCCGGGGCCGTCCAAACAACAGGCCCCAAAAGTAAGAAGAGCAGCATCAGTGGAGCAGAAAACCTCCAGGACTGGAGGACACATCGAGCTCAAGGAGGGCCAGAGTGCTCAACACTCCCAGAGTTCCAAAATCAAACTGCATCGAGAGGAAGTGAAATCCATGCGTCGATCGCTCCCGGGTTCCACGACACATGGCGATGGTCGACTACCGACGGCTGCGTCGAAGCATCACCTACCTGCTTCGACGGCGCAGACACAACCTAAAACAAAGTCGATGCATTTGGCATCGAAGTCGAAGCACCAGAAGACAACCCAAGATGCGCTGAGGAAAAAGCCGAAACTGCCGCATACGGCACCGGCATCAATGCATGGGGCGCCGGCATCAATGCACAAGGTGCCAGCATCGACGAACGGGACGCCGGCATCGACGCACTCAACGCAGATAGCAGCCCATGCAACACCAACACCGATGCCCGACGCAAGAAGAGCAAAACTTCAGGATCCACCGGCGCACAAGCCAGGGCACCCACCGCGAGTCTTGTTTCAGTCAACACAAGGTCATAGCAGGGAGAAACATTCAAGCCGAAAGCAGTCATCTTCTACCAGCAAGGACAGGACAAGCCAGGAAAGTCAGCATTCAACAACGGCTACCAGGAAAAAACCTGCAGAAGCCTCGAGGCAACATGTCCTACAACTATATAGCCCACACCTCTCGGAGCATTCAACATCACCCATCACACTGGGTTCTCCCCGGCAGTCGGAAGAGGAATACATGCAGATAACTTCACATTCCTCTTCCTCATCATCGCCACGGCAGGTATTCTCTGACCTCTCTTCCAGCTCTAGACACAGAGCTTCAGATATCAGGCTACAGGAGCCGTTACAAAAGAAAAGAAAGGTAACAGAGGACTTATGCCCATGAAGGAGACAGTCTGGGGCTCCAGACTCAGATATTTTACTGGCGGCGCTGCCATCCGTGGTTTCTGCACGACTTTCCAAACCGCATAAGCCGCCTCAAACTCAACAGGCATTTTCCCAACTCTCTTCAGCTCTCTCCAGTTTCTTTGAGATGCTGCAGTCCACCTTCACTCTACCTCCCTCCCCAACAGGTAGTGAGCCACGATCACCGCAGTCAACAGCGCATTCATCCTCAGAACGTCCAGGGACAAGTTCACCGAGGGACCCTTCGCCCCAACCATTGGAACATATCCCTCTCGTACAAGAGTCTACATTGTCCGGGGATCCCGACTCCCCTCAGTCATCTCCAGGCACTTCTACAGGGTACCCATTGGACCCTCCTGAAGATCCGCCTGAATCCTACTCTCCGCCAGAAGATTTATCGTACCCTAAATTCTTAGAGAAGATGGGCACTGTCCTACACTTGGAAGTGCAAAACGTCCCAGATCCAAGGGTGGAGACATTGGGTTTACTGAAGATATTTGATTTGCCAGCTGAACCCACTTCTTTGCCGTCGCACAAGGTGTTGGATTCAGTGCTGGAAAAATTGTGGGAAACGCCATTTACTATCCATCCGGTTTCCAGAAAGACTGATTTAAAATTCAAGATAAAGCAATCGCCTTTCTACTCCATTCCACAACTCCCACATTCATCCCTGGTAGTGGAATCGGCCATGCAACGAGCAAAGAAGTCCAGGTTGCATGCATCAATGCCCCGGGAAAGGAACATCGTTATCTGGATGACTTCGCAAAAAAGGCGTACCAGGTGGCAATGCTGTCCTCAAGAATACAGCAGCACCAGTTTTATATGGTACAAACCATTAAAAACATGCTCCCTGCGGCTGACCAGTCTACAACGGCCATTACTCAACCGATCCAAGACATGGAAAAGGGCATCCAACACCTCCACTGCACAGTGTACGAGGCATTCGAATCCTAGTCCCGAGCTTCAGCATCAGCCATTGCGGCTAGAAGACTGGCTTGCCTCCGCGCGAGCGCAATACAAAGATGTGCATGACAAGTTGGCGAACTTGCCATGCAAAGGCAATAACCCATTTGGAGATCGCTTCCAAGAGACGGTGTCCAACTTGAAGGAGCAATCAGTAGCGGTACAGTCATTGATTCAACCATCTTCGTACTCCACACAACGACGATACGTCACCACAACCCGTAGACAGCAGTATCAAAGGCGGCCATTCCAACAATATCCGACATATTGGCCCCCCACGTACAATCCACCTCAGTGAGCTCAGCATCAACCGCTGCAGCATAGGTGAGGTCAGCCTAGGGGTCAGCATACCCCATCTTTGACCAAGACACCCTCATCTTTTTAATTGGGACCCCACCACCACTGCAACCGACTCCACTGGGCAGAATAACATCACGCTTTTTAGAGTGGGAAGCCAGGTGGATCTATTTACAGACAACAACCAACAAGGACTGAATTATTTAGTCTGGGTGGGCAGGTGGGCATGGGTGTGGCTTGCTTATTGCGGCGGTTGCTACCCCTAACTAATTGGGCTAGATATTTCACTTAGATGCAGTTCCAACACTGCTCTCTCATTAATGGTGGGGGTGAAAGGGAAATAGAATCAAAAGGTTACTAAGAGCCAGGAGTAACATAAGTATGAGGAAAAAAAAAGTGTGAATCTTGCTGGGCAGACTGGATGGACCATTTGATCTTCTTCTGCCGTCATTTCTATGTTTCTATAACAACGGATCGTTGGGTTCTGGAAATTGTTCAACAGGGATACCACTTCAATTTTCACCCAGGCCTCGTCTTCCTCAACTACTGGCCAGAACAGCCAAAGGCCATCGAACCCAGCTAGTGGATGAATTAACACTTCTTCAACCCAACGATTGGATGTGCTCAATAGATTTAAAGGATGCATATACCTATATCCCTATCCACCAGTCTTCGTGGCGTTACCTGTCCTTCCGATTTCAGGACAAACACTATCATTACAAGGTCCTTCCGTTTGACCTATCAGCGGCCCTCAGAGTCTTTACGAAGTACATGGCAGTGGTGGTGGCACATCTGCGGCAGCAAGGCATACGAATATTCCCATTCCTCGATGACTGGCTACTAGTAGCATCGAAACTCGAGACTCTCAACGACCAGCTTTGCCAAATGATCCAATGCTTGGACCATTTGGGAATTGTAATCAACTATCAAAAATCCACACTGAACCCAACTCAAGTTCTCCAATTCATAGGGGCTCATTTGGACACTACGAAGGCCAGAGCCTTCTTGCTTCCAGAAAGGAAACTAGAAATACAACACCTCTTACGTCTCTCAGACTGACGCAACAGCCTTCAGCGCGTCAAGTACTCACAGTATTGGGTCACATGGCTACGGCCATTTGCACCATACCCAAGATGAGGCTACACATGCGTCATCTTCAGTGGGGGCTCAAACGACAGTGGAAACTGCACTCACAACCATTAACGAAGAAAGTTGTTCTAACTCCAAACATGTTGAAAGATACAGAGTGATGGCTCAAGGAAACGACACTAACCAAGGGTGCCTTATTCAGTACTCCCCCGTACAACACAGTACTTACCACAGATGCCTCCCGCAAGGGCTGTGGAGCGCACTTAAACCACCTGCAGACCCAACGTCAATGGTCCTCATGGGAACAACATTTATAGATCAATCTACTAGAGCTCAGGACAATATGAAATGCGTTACAAACGTTCCTTCTTCAGTTACAAGGTCGTTGAGTCATGGTGTATACAGACAATCAGGTAGCAATGTTCTTCATAAACAAGCAAGGAAGGTCAGGTTTATGGTCCCTCTGCAAAGAGACGCTGCAGATTTTGGACCACGCGACTCATCACTCCATACAACTCCAAGCGACCTGTCTGCCAGGGGCCATCAATATTCGAACAGACCGGTTAAGCCACATACTCTACACTCACGAGTGGTCACTGAACCAGCAAGTGACGCTAGGCATATTCGCCAAGTGAGGAGTGCGACAATGGACTTCTTTGCCACAGAAGAAAATGCGAAGGTTCCTCTCTTTTGCTCGGTGTGGCTCAGCCATCAACGGACTGCACAGGACGCATTTCTGATTCCTTGGACAGAACCCCTTATGTATGCCTTTCCTCAATACCACTCATAACGAAGGGCATACAGAAATACATACAAGATGCAGCTCAACTGATACTAATAGCACCAGCTTGGCCCAGACAGCTGTGGTACACCTATCTTCTGCATCTCTCCATCGCAGACCCAATCACCTTGCCAAATCGAGCAGACCTCCTATCGAAGGAAGGGGGGACTCCAATGCACGCCTCCTTTCACTTAACAGCGTGGAGATTGAGCGGATCCTCCTAACAGAGCAAGGCATCTCAGTATCAGCACAAGGAATAATTATAGAATCCAGAAAACCATCTACAAGGCGAAATTACGGATTTAAATGGAAACGATGCACTACCTGGTGCACATCCAAGGGCCTACATACATTGGATTGTGCACCAGAATTCTTACTTGATTACCTGCACACGTTGTATACAACAGGTCTCACAACCTCGTCAATCATAGGCCCCATAGCGAACAACCCATTTCAGTTCATCCAATGGTATCTCTTTTCTCAGAGACCTTTCCCACTTGCAACCACCGATCTCCAAACCTCCGGTTTCGTGGAATCTCAACCTAGTCTTGGAGCAACTCATGCTATTGCCATTTGAACCGATAGACTCGGCACACATCAAATACCTTACATGGAAGGTAGTCTTCCTGGTCGCAGTAACTTCTGCGCATAGAGTCAGCGAACTTCAAGCCTTAGTGCATTATAGCCCTTACCTTCAGTTTTACCATCACAAAGCTGTACTTCGGACTCATCCATCTTTCCTTCTGAAAGTGGTATCCCAATTCCACTTAAATCAATCCATTGAGCTGTCAACATTTGTTCCCAAACCTCATCAGAATGATAGGGAAAGATTGTTACACACATTGGACTATAAAAGAGCGTTAGCCTATTACAAGACAAGGACACAGTCAGAGTCACGAGCGTCACAGTTGTTCGTATCATTCAACCCAAACGCACCAGGTCTTCCTGTAGCTAAATCAACCATTTCCAGCTAGATTGAACAATGCATTTAATTCTGCTACCAGAAGAGGAAGTTGACCCTGTCTTCTAATCCTAACGCACATCAAGTGCGAGCAGTTGCGACCTCAATGGCTCATCGCCGGCATGTGCAACCCGTAGACTCCCACCTCCTCAAATCTCCAAACTTGGGCTCTCCTCCTTCCAAGACCTTCAAGCCCCCCACCCTTGAACCCGTTCTTACCCAATTTTGAATCAAAGGTGCCACAAGGAGCAGAAGGTTAACTTCACTCTTAAGTTGAGGGGGGGGAGCCACCAATGTCAAGGAAGAGGGAACCAGGATGTTTGAGGGGTGCTTTGACATGAGGTTGGGCTTTGGAGTGCAGGATATGGGGGCTTTTTATTGGGGCTTACTGCTGCATTACATGCACAGCAAGGGGTATACTCCAAGATCCTCGGCAGGCAGAGGAAGGGGGGAACTTAAGTACGCATATTGAAGTAGAATTAACTTTGCTGGCTTATCACACTTCATGAGGTTTTTGTGAGCCACAATAACCCATTTTGATTTTAAGAGCTGATTGGCATTGATTGGGCATTGCTCCTGATTTTTCGCTTCGAATAACACACACTATTTCTAAATAGTGTGCTTTACTTACAGAGAATGTGCGGTACCCTAATGCGAAACCCTAAAATCAGTGTTTGGCACGAGATGACATGTTACTGCAGAGTAGTGAGCAGGTTGAAGATTTCTCAACGCATATTTCCATAGATGAAAAAAGAGGACAGTTTTGTAAATCTTGCTTTACTTTTGTGCAATCACTCAAAGTTGCAAAGGCTGCTGTGAAACTCTGGGTGTATTTGTCAGGTTTTTTTTTTTTCATGACAAAGTTTAAAATTGTGAGAGGGAAACATATCTTATTCAAATTTAAGCAAGAATGTAAAAAAACTACATTACAACACAAGAAGAATATCAGAAATAAAATTAGACATTCATACCTTTGCTAAACCCAGAAACAAACTATAAGAGACAAAGGAGATCATTTTCAAAGGAGTTACGGGCGTAAATGTAAAATACTATCGTAGCAATTTTCAAAAGCCATTTACATGTGTAAAGTGCACTTTCACTGGTAAATCGAGAATTCAATGGTATATATTGTAGCAATTTTCAAAAGCCCACATAAAAGGGTAAAGTGAATTTAGGTGTACAACCCAGTTTTATGAGTGTAAGTTCTTTTGAAAATTACCCCCATAATATTTTAAAACCTCAAAAATGAATGCTAAGAGGGAGAGATCACACAAGCTAAACTACACCCAAAATGAAAAGTACTCGAAGCACGACCAGAGCAGATTCTCAAACCAAAGCCATGACAAACAATATCTTAAACCGTTTTGGAAAACGAGGAGGAATTCTTCTTAATTCAGTCGGAAAGTTGTTCTGGATCCCAGAAAAATTTTAAATTGCCTTTACACCAAATTATACATCTTTATTTTATTTTTTATTTTATTTACAATAGCTTATATTCCATCTATTGCACAACATATTAATAATGAATAAGGATAGTTACTGGGGATGTGGAATTAACATGTATAATTTACACATACTTTGATTTGAGAATCTACAAAGAGAACATATATTGATGAAAATACTCTGAAACACAGAAGCCAGAAGGAGAACTCTGTCTTTTCAAACGATGCCTGAATCTACAACCGGAACTACCGACTGAGTAATGCCGGAGCAATAGTCAGCTGTGGACAGGCTCAGGAAAAAAACGTCTTACAGAATTTATTCGGCACTCAACGCATAACACTTTGCCTTAGAGACAACAAGGTTTTCCTTCAATGTATTTTTTTGTCAAGGTCCAACTTGGCCATTTTCCCATATTTATGTATATGTATAACCCACATTCATCTGAAGTGTTATACCATTGCCCCAATCTTCAGCTCTTTTGGGATAATGTATGCAGGGCAATTTCTGATATTTTGGGTCTTGAATGTGAAATCTCATTTCAAATGGTGATAACAGTCTACTGTTTTTACAGATCAATTGTCTGCTGATTGCTTTCAAGATGATTCTTTGCAACTGGAAAGCCTGCAGGGTGCTGAATTTTCACTTTTGGTGCTATGTTTAAAAATGAAGCAGCAGATACAGATTCTTTTTTTTTCAATAAACTTTTCTTTAAAGAGACATTTTTTTTAAGGGATAATGTACAGGTAAAGTTATATTTGTAGTAAGGCCCTTAAAGGCACCCATCACAATTCAGAACATAATGTCAGCATGAAGAGCTCTTTGTGATGTCACAGAACACAAAAGAGAAGGATCATTATTTTGAGCACATGAATCTCAAGATGTATTCTCTCCCAGATTTAGTACTTGATGTAATAAGGCATGCTCAGCAGATTGCAGAGTTTTACTCACAGCTGTGTGCACATTTTTTTGTGTGCAAACTGTACTCCTGATACAGCAAGAAGTTTTGTGCATAAAAAATATGTATATAAAACTGTACATGTTGTGTAGCACCCTCGTATGGTAACCCATGCTATTGAAGGCATTAGCTATTACCCCTTCACAGCCCAATGCAGAGAAGTGCACTGGCTTAGTGGTAGAAATTTTACTTCTGGGTCAAAAGTGGAGTAAAGTTTCCAGAGCTAGTGTCAGTCTATGGATAGAAGCAGGAGTTCTGGATCCAGGATCTGTAGTTGGCTCTTTAATAAAGCCTTCACTAAAGAGTCTGGAGGGTAGAGAATGAAAGTACAGGGTAATGCAGATGAGAATGAATTTACTCAATCCTACATTTAAGAAGTAATATCTCAAAGAGATAATAACTCAATAATATATCTGGACTTGACCAACAATACTCAAATAATGATTTTATTTATGAAATTGTAACCGAACTTTATTGGCACCTATTAGAATGTACGATAACCTACATTTACTCACCTTAGTCTATGTGCCTATTTGTAAACCGTTGCAATGGTATATAACTTAGCAACGGTATAGAAAAGTTTTTAAATAAATAAATAAATAAACATGCTTTGCATGCAGAAAACATGTTTTCTGCTCCTAAATAAGATTTATGTGCACAAAAAAATGTACTGAAAGTATTTTTGCATGCACAAATCATATTTTATGTGCACAAAACAAGCATAAATCATGTCTGAGAGACTTGCCCTCCTCGCCACCTGAGCTGAAATGTGCGATCAGCCTGTGCAGAATCCACATTTTAACTCAGGTTTGTGTGCACATTTTTCTTTTTCTGCATATTTCTAACCCTTGGTGCATTAGCGTACCATTTGCTTATTGTAGTAGGCATTATTGTTTTTTTTTAGTGCTTGTGTTAACAAACTGTGCACTGAAATTCAGTGCACAGTCATAATTTATTTATTTATTTATTTGTTTATTTGTTTATTTATATATACTGCGGCTCGTTGGCAAACATCACCTCGGTTTACAATGAACATTAAGTTAGCAACAGGCTTTACAATCCAACATATTTAAGAAAGGATACAATAGCTGATAACATTCAAATTATAGTATAATAAAAACCAAACTAGAATTAGCTAGGGCGTATAGTACTGGGGATCAACTTAAAGGAACATTATTAACAGTACAGAAATTTTTTAGATCCATATTAGTCATATTGCAGGAAAATAGGACACCATAGGGTGTTTAGCGTAATTGAAAGTAACTGATTGGAATGGGAAGAAAGTATTATATACATTTCATAAAATAATTTAATATGAAGAGTAAGGTTCATAAATTGTAGGCTCGTTTAAACAGGTATGTTTATAAATTCTGTTTAAATTTCTTGTGGCAGGGCTCCAAGCGCAGATCAGTAGGTAATTTGTTCCATATGTTAATACCAGCTATCGTAAATGTTCGTTCTCATGTTGTGACATATTTTATCTGTTTAAGCGTCGGTGTATTTAGCTTAGCAAGGTGCATTTTTCTAATTGGTCTGTCCGAAGTATGGAATGTAAAGAATTCAGAAGACCAATGCATATCTTGGTTATATAATGTTTTGTGTATGAGAGTAAGTACCTTGAATATTATCCTAAATGCAATCGGAAGCCAGTGTAGTAGTTGTAGTGCTGGAGTAATGTGTTCATGGCGGTGAGTGTTAGTAATCAAGCGTGCAGCTGCATTTTGTAGCATCTGTAGTGGCTGATTTGAGACATTTGGTAGACCTAGTAGTAAGGAGTTACAGTAGTCCAATTTAGGTAATATCGTAGCCTGTAGTACAGTCCGGAAGTCATTTGGGTGTAGTAGAGGTTTTATCCTTTTCAAAGTATGAAGTTTGTGGAAACCACTTTTAATAGTGGATGAATTTTTTTTTATGTAAAATGATTGTCAATTATGACACCAAGACTGCGGACTTGTTGTATAGTGTGATGGTCGGATAGAGGTTGTAGAGTAGGGTTTGATTGGTTGTTGTTTTGTGAAGAAATAAAGAGCAGTTCTGTTTTGTTGGTATTTATTGCTAATGAAATGCAAGGCTTATTACTTTGGCTCCTTAATCTGTTAATGTATGGAGTTATTTTTCTTTTCTCCTTTCCCACGACCAATAGAGTAGAAAACATCTGAAATCCCATTTCAAGCCTAAGACCTACAGAGCCTGTTCTCTGCTCTCTTTGCTGCCAGGCCTACATGTATGATGTCCCGAGACTCTGCTACTTTCTTCCAGAGTTGGAGCTTCCCTTTCTTTCCTGACATCTTAGCCCTCAGTTTCAGGATTTCCTTATTCAGGCCAATCCAATCAAAACACCTCATGTCCGGAGACTTTTACTCCACATGCAGCTGCGTGTCAGAGCAGACTCCACCTGTCTCACAGCTTGGATTATTTGTTGTGAAACTTAACATAACACAAAACCTGAGCACAAGCTCTTTTTGTGACTTGAATCACTGTTCTCTCCATTTCTTAGTCACTCGTAATGGGAATCTTTACAACAAATCACAATGGGTCCCTGCCCTAGAGCGCTTACAATCTGAGGGGAAATGGAAGGTCACAAGGAGCATCAATGGCAGAGGCAGGATTTGAAATCCCCACTCCATTATTTTTTTTTTCTTTTTTAACCCAGCAGTTTCTTCTGGTCCAATTGGAACCAC
The DNA here is from genome assembly GCF_901001135.1 of Rhinatrema bivittatum. Classification (NCBI taxonomy): domain Eukaryota; kingdom Metazoa; phylum Chordata; class Amphibia; order Gymnophiona; family Rhinatrematidae; genus Rhinatrema; species Rhinatrema bivittatum. The sequence continues at coordinate 88,641,473 of NC_042615.1, read as the reverse complement.
TTCCGGGATCCTGGCACCATGGGCCTTCATTCACAACTATTGGGGGATTCTTTCCCTTATTTCACAAACCCACCTGCAGGCTACCTAGTCTGGTCATTGCAGCGACAGTCGCCAGGGGCCACGTAGCAAGGCTCCCTCTGGAATCCTGCTCTCCTGAATCTGGTCACTAGGAGTCAGCCTTGCCTCATGACTAGGTCTCCTTCCCCCCTCCCGGCTCAAGGGACTGCGAGATCTGCAACTGCAGTATCCCCAGCCCTCAGCCGAACTGAGGAGCGAAAAACCCAAGGCACTGGACCAACCTGCTGCCCCCTCCCTTGCCCCCAGTCTAACCACACTAATTCTCTCCTGGGTATTTTGTGGCTGACTGGCTAACAACATGCCTACTTCTGACTTATTCAGCTACTGGTCAGTTCCTTATTCATTTCAGAGTTGCCTGTGTCAATCAATCAGTGAGCAGGTAATGAAGGTTTCTTTGTCCGGGAGCAGCTAACACATTCTCCATACCGTATGTTCTCCAGTCAGCAGGTTTACTTATTATTTGTTATATTTTTGACATCGAAGTATTTGACATAAACATCCCAGACACCGGTGTCTGAAAAACAGGGCATCAGTAGGGGATTAATGTTCTGTGTTGCAAGTCAGAGTTCTGGAAATGAAATCTAGCAATCCATTTAGTATGCACTATGCAGTAACGCTCAGAGGCACAAAACTGGTCTGAAATCTCTTTGCAAACATCACTGCCAAGGTAAGGAGGAGTTGTATCTTCCCCGAAAAAAATCCCCTTTTATACTCTTTGCTGCTCCTTTCCTTCATCAGCTCTAGTTCTGCTCTGGGCAAGGCAAGCCGCACCTTCCCGGAAGATTTCCAGTGACCGGTTTCACAAGTGGGATTGCAGACAATGCCTGCGGCTTCTCTGACAGGCCAGCCTGGAACCGTGCCAGGGTGTAGCTCCTTCTGCAACCCAAATGAGCAAAACCTGCCAAGTGCTGCTACAGATGGAACTGCCCAGGGAAATCTCTGCTCGTCTGGGCATGTTTACACCTTGCAAGCTGCATTTAGATAATATTTTTGCCACCTTTAAAAGACTGATCTGGTCCTGGTTTCCTTACACCCCTCAGAGGATAAAAATGCCAAGATGACAAGTCCCAGAATGCATTTTTAGAAAGCCAGGACTGGAGCAGCTTGCCCAGATGTTGATTAGGAAGAGGAGTGGAATGGTGCATTCTTTGTAACAGCATCTTTGACAACGGGCCTAGAAATCTGCTCATCTCTGAAGCAGCAGGAAAAAAGATGTGTTAATGCCTCTGTGCAGGTCACTAGTGAGACCTCATCTGGAGTGCTGTGTTCATTTCTGGAGACAGTAGCTCAAAAAGGTTAGAGATGGGATTGAAGCGGTCTAGAGAAAACCAACCAAAAAGGGTTGAAGAACCTCAATAAGTATACACTGCCGGAGAGAAGAGACAGGGTTGATATGAGTTTTAAATATTTGAAAGATGTTAATGTACAAACATCAAGCCTTTTTTGCAGACATTTACTCTATGTTACTATATTCTTCTGTTCCTCATCGCCACACTTTTGTCTTTTCTTTCAGAAAAAAAAAGGCAAAGAGGGAGCAGGGAGCTTGACAGCAGGATTTGTCATCTTTCTGTCCCTTTCACAAGATCCAGCACCAGCTCCCCTCTTCTGGTGCTAAGATTGCTCCTTTTCCTTGCAGGAGCTCTGAGGTGCAAATCACTCACTTCTGCAGTATTCTGGTAGAGGGGCATGGGGAGGGGGATCCCAGGAAGAGCCTTCAGAGGATCTGTCCCAGAGTCACCAAATTACGCATCTCAGTTCTTCCAGCGGAGAGCAGAACCTGCTCTGAAAATAACAAGAGAGAAAATGAGCATGGACAGGCAAGAAGTACGGAAAGATTTTCATCATTCTTCCTTATGCACATAGATATAGTTGTCTTTTTTTACAGCAACCCTTTATAGATATGTCAGTCAATGTTTGGAAATTGGACATTTTATTCTACTCGTCTGGCTCCGTAAAGATTTTAGAAACACTAAAATTAAATCCAAGTTTTCTGCTACCTGAACCTCTTTCCATTTTCTTGGCATCTTAAGCCTTACACAGAGAGAGGATTACACTGAGTGCCTGATTCCAGCCTGTGCCAGTTTCCGTTTCTCCCATCTCAGAAGGATCACATACTTTGAAACAGACACAAGGGGACTCAACAGGCACGTCAGTTTTTTCATCCATTACCAGATGCAGTACTTCTGCAGCTGGACGCTCTGCGGTCTCCCTCAGTTTTCTTATCCCTCGGCAAAGATCAATATTCTGCCCATCCAACGCATCACTGCTTGTTTATCCATAGTAGGGGTTGCCACCTCAACCAGGTCAACTTGGGGAGTCTAATCTAGTCTGGGTTTGCACCGTTTGCGTGCATGGAGATGCAGTTCTACTTTCTTAGGCAAAATTCAGGACTACATCTTCATGGCATGCAATGGGACAAAAAAATACCAAACTGGATTGATCTTCAGACGACCTTCATCTGCATTAACGTAAGAAAGGAGCATCGCTCTTAAAAGCTAGTAACAAATGAGTTTGGTCAGTCATGTGTTACATATAACTTATTTGTTGACTTTTGTTTCTCTTCGTGCATGACATGGGTCAAAAACTAGGACTGGACTAGCATGTTCAATCAACCTGGGGCAAGCTGGCAAACCTAAACAGCCATGTCTACAACACAATAAGCTTGTCCTTTAAAGTGTTGCACCCTGCAAAAGGCAAAAGCATTAGTGCCAAAGCCCTGAGCTGCTGCTGATGCTGTAATTATCCTATTTATAGCAGGGAAGCCTGCTGCTTTCTGCCCCGGGGAGCTCCCATAATTAATTTTTCAGCAAAGAAAAACACCGTAACTTCTGCTCTGGAGGAAGATGTTCCCATGGTATTTGCCACTTTGCCGAGTTCTTTCTAAATGATGATCATTGTCATTTCTTTTCAGATCATCGCTCAAACTGCTTTAATTTATGTGTGTAAACTGTAATGAATCAGAATAGCAAAGTAAACAAATAATTAGGTTTCTGTGATATTAGACAGGCAGGCCTATATATGCACGCATGAGCCAGGCCGTCATGACCCCAAATTAGGATGACAACCAAGCTCCAGGTCAAAAAAAGGTCACTCCTGGTATTTCAGCTTCCCATGCAAAGCTTTTCATATTGAAAAAGTCCCAGAATGCTTTGAAACAAGAACTGGCTCTCCCATTTCTTGTGACCTGGAGCTGGGTGATTTTTCTATCCCAAACATCCATTACATCTGATGTTGCCACAGGACCAGACTTGTATGAACTGTTTGTTTTCCAAAACAGGCCTTAATGCTGAGACACTCAAAACAGGCATGAGAGCTGTGGGACCACAACATGCAATGTTCCACACCAATTATTAGAAAACACCAGGGGACATTCAGCCAATCACATTACTCAGCTGGCTGACATGCCCACTAGCTTCAGATGCACAAGAACATCCTCACAGTGGAAGGACAACTGAATTGCCCTACTACAGAGACTAGACAGACTCAGCCCACCCATTTGAGTGACAAGCCACGAGCCTCAGCTCCCTCTGGAACCCCAGCAAACATAAATTTGAAGTCTGGCCACTAGGTGCCCACTGAATAATGGCTAAGACCCCAATCCCCTTCCCCAACCCCAAAACCCAGTCAGCCTAAGGAGCAGAAACCCGGTCTTGTAGAAGATACTGTTCTATACTGTCCCGGTGGGGTCAGATTTGGGGAAAGCACTGTTTTTGTTGAACAATGGAAACACAAGCTAACCTCTCCCTAGTCTGAAAGGCTTCAGCATCCAAGCATAAAATTTTAAAGGGAGACTAAATAATATTACCAAATTCTATGGTGGGTCACTGATTCTATTTTGGTCAAGCAGGCAGCAAAAATTTGGAAGATGGGCTGTAATACACATTTTCCATTTAAATTTATAACCAAAAAAATATGGCAGGAGCCAAGACCATTCGAGTAAAAGCAGGAGTATAGCATAGAAGCATTTTCTTGGTCAGTAAAAATATTTCTAAGGTTTGTTACTATTAAATTTTGGTGTTTGATGAGTCTCCCAACTAGGAGCTTTTTACCTTCACTGAAGGAAACCTGGAAAGGATTTTTTTTGGGGGGGAGGGGTAAGGGGGCTACTAGGTAGGAGCCAAAATACTGTAGGATAGCTCAGGACCTTTGTTTTAAGCTTTTGTTTTATTTGTCCCAGGAATTTATCAGTGATTATTATACCATAAATGAGAGAAAAAAAGTCAGAGGAAAAAATTACATTTTAAAACTTTTTAACAGTTTAGTATGCCCAGAGTTGGTGTTGTGATTCTGGCTGATTGCTTGGGAGCATTTCTGCAGCAGGGACTGGTACCGATATTTATCATCTAGCACTGCATACGATTTGTTCTTTTCTAATATTCTTTAACCTGTCAATGGAGCTAGGTCTTTGAGGAGAGGTAGGGACCTCCGTTTTTATTTTATTCTTTATTACACAAGAACAAAAGCAGGAGAAATCAGTGGGGGGGAAAAACCACTCATCATTTTTCCAAGTAAATAACCTGTTTGTTCTTGTTATAATAAGCACTGATCAATTCTAGGTGGGGAGGAGAGACAAAAACTGAAAAGGAAGGTCCCCCAATGGTAAGGTGGCTTGTTATTATAAAGCGTCAACATAAGTTGATCAGCCACACAGCATTGCTTGTTGTTTTGGTTTCTGTTACTATTGCTCCGTTATTATACTTGTTTTACTGTGGTTTTTATGCAGGGAATGTTGTACCCTGCCTTGGACTGTGGAAACCGCGGGTTAGAAATCAGTGCCCTGCATCTTGTATCATAACTGCTGGTGCCCCAGAAAATTTAAGTTGGTTGGTTGGACTAGATATCTGCGGAGTAAGCCCCTGTTTTCGGTTTTGCTGTGAGTCTGAGGCATTGGAAAAGAGAGAGCTAGCAGTCAGATAGGGTGATAAGAGGGGATTTCTCGCGAAACGATATCGCTGTCCAGCTCCGGAAGTCTGCCCCCTCACTGCCTCCAGGTCCATTCCTTTCTGAATCCTCCCCGAGAGGCCAGCGCTGTGCTCACCCCGGGGGCTGGACCGCCTCACGTTTTAATGTGCCCTGTCTGGGAGGCGGAGCTACGGGTGCAATAGAAATAAGTGAAAAGTTGTGCCAGGTACATACTGTAGATACGATTTTACAAGAGCTTGACTTCTAAAGTCTGCTAGGTAGGAATAAAGAAAGACTTCACTTGAGGATTCTTCTGTGATTACCAATTTTTATGGAGCCCAAGTAGATGCCCTCTGAGGATGTAGAAATCCTTTTCCCAATGCAAGCAGTAGCAAATACCTGGTTGAGCATGCAGTCATCCAGACCTGTATTCCTTAGGACAGCATTTCCCAACCCTCTCCAGAAACCTCACCTAACCAGTCGGGTTTCCAGGATTGCCACAATGAATATGCATGAGAAAGATTTGCATACCCTGGGCCTCCAATGCATGCAAAAATATCTCATGAATATTCATTATGGATAGCCTGAAAATCCGATTCGTTAGGTGTACCTCCAGGAGAAGGTTGGGAAATGCTGTTTTAGGAAAAGGAATTTGCCAGAATCCTTTTTTTGCGAAACTTCTCCCAACTAGATAAGAAAGTGAGGCTTGCTTTCTCTCGGGCCAATTCAGTAAAGTCCGCGGGACTGTGCGTGCGATTCTGTATTTAAATGAGGCCCAGCGGTAAAAATGGGCAAAAGGAGGCGCTAGGGACACTAGCACGTCCCTAGCGCCTCCTTTTGGACCGGAGCGGCAGCCAACGCTCAATTTTGCCGGCGTCGGTTCTCCAGCCTGCTGACAGCCATGGGCTCGGAAACCGGACTCCGGCAAAATTGAGCGTCCGGTTTTCAACCCAACAGCCACCGGCCGACTTCAATTTTTTTTTTTTTGGAAAGTTTCGGGACCTCCGACTTAATATCACCAGTGCCCGAAGAAATTAGCGCCTACCTTTTGGTGCTAATTTCTGAAAGCAAAATGTGCAGCTGGGCTGCACATTTTGCTTTGTGAAACACGCGGGAATACCTAATAGGGCCATCAACATGCATTTGCATGTTGCGGGCGCTTTTAGGTTCGGCGGATTGAATGTGCGTTTTCGGCCCCTTACTGAATAAGGGGTAAGGGAAAACGCACGTACAGTGGCGGGTTAACAGTGCGCTCCGACGGAGAGCACTGTACTGTATCGGCCTGTCTGTCACTAAGGGCCTCATTTTCCAAGGAGTTACTGCGTGTGATAATTCCGCAAGTAGAGAGTCCATCAAGCTAGGATGAGAGAACATTGAACAAATCTCATCTTGGAGTGAGTTTCCTCACTCCGAGAGTCATCAAATCTTCACAAGAGACCACTGCTCTGTTCGTACGTCTCACGTTGAATGTGAAAGTGGCCCCTAACCCCCTACACTAATACTTAAACCTCACCTCGAGTTACTAGGTGGGCCTCCCATAGGGATACAAATACCTGTCTAGGGAGGAGGCACTATGATAAGTCTCTCTCTCTCTCTCTCTCTCTCTCTCTCTCTCTCTCTCTCTCTCTCTCTCTCTCTCTCTCTCTCTCTCTTTCACACAGCTGATTTTGCAATACACATGCTTATTAGCATAAGCTACACCCCTTTTTGGTATCGCATGCGATACCAATGCAATATTGGAAAATGAGGCCCTAAGAGGCAAGGCAATGTTCCAGTACAGAAACTGAAAGGAACAATCTACTCAGATATCACAGCTTTCATCCGAGAGCATTCAAACGAGGCCTGCCAGTCAGTCAATTTTTCAGACTTAGACGCCTGTGTTCGTCAGACAGAGATTTTAAAATTCAGGCAGGCATACTCGCGGATAGGTTCTTTTTGAGAGGTTATCCCTATAGTGCAGTATATAATGCTTTCAAAAGAGCATGGCATTCGCCACGGACAGCCCTGTTGCAATACAAAACACGGGCTCCCGTCACGACTGATATCTGTGTACTTACACACACAGATAAATCGTATCTTATCATGCAAAGCATAAAAAGACACTGGCACGTCCTGCAACTGCATCATATTTTCTCTGAACATCTACTCTTTGCATATCAACAAAGCAAGAACTTAAAAGACTTTGTCGTACATGCAGCTGTCACCCCGCAGAACTCAGTAAGACAGCAAGGCAACCACCTTTGTTGTGGCAACTGTGAAATGTGTTCCACCACCATGGAAGGACCCTCATGGCAACATCCACGTACAGGTCATATTTACTACAAAAAATCAGAGACAACTTGTAATTCCACCTTTGTGGTATACCTCATCCAATGTCCCTGTCAACTAACATATGTGGGACGTACTAGCAGAAAAATTAAAACGCGACTTTTTGAACATCGCAGCCGTTTAAATACTGTAAACCTGGAGGCACCCATGGTAGACCATTGTATCACATTTGGCCACACTTTTGATCAATTACGGTGGACCATCCTTGAACAAATTACACCCAGCCCGCGCGGAGGAGATATCAAAGAAGTGTTAAATCTCCGGGAACAGTGGTGGATCTTCACCTTAGTATCCGAGACACTCTTTGGTCTCAATGATTCTGTAGAATAGTCGTCACTCATTTAATTACAGTTAATTCCGGTATCTGTTCCACCTAATTGGTTTGACGTCACTATTAATTGTTTCCGCCTAAGAGCAGCAGGTATATAACCAGGATCTTAAAATGGCGGATCCTGCTGCCAGAATATTGCTGCAGCCTAGTAGCAGAACAAGCCGGCAGTTTTGGGAAAAGTAGGTTATAGCAGCTAACAGTTTGGATTTAGCTTGTTTTAACGTAGGATGCATTAACTCTGCTTTATTACATTACAGCACTGGCACACCTCGGCCCCTGAAGAAGGTTCCCCAGAAACACGAGCCGTGTCGGGCCAACACGCCAGCACTACACCCTTGCTGCATATCATGCTACGATAAGTGTCTATCCTATTTACTGCCTATAATACATTGTAACTGACACAAGCTGTCAGTACTATGACCAGCCAGAGAGACCTGTGATTATAAACATTTAGACGGTGCAATACAAAGTTTATCACCGCACGTTTTGACTATTGGCATTGAGGGGCAAATGCACTAAAAGCCCGCCATAGTATATATGAGGTCTCACTGTCTGTCAAATGAACAGGCTATGGCAAATATTGATGGTATAATATGATGTTGATTTGAAATATCTCATAGAAAATTACATCATAAATCCAACAGTTCAAAATTTAAACCAGTACAGGAGTAGGCAATACCAGTCCTGGAGTGCTGCCAACAGATCTGGTTTCCAGGATAGCCACAATGAATTTGAAATGTACTGTCTGCATGGTATGCAAACATCTCTCTTATATATTCATTGTAGCTATCCTAAAAACCAAATATCCTGCTGGTGGCCCTCCCAGACCGGAGTTGCCTACCCCTGTTCTAACACCTAAGAAACGTTCTTTAAATTTTCTTACCAAGAAAATAAGTGCTTCATTAAAGAAGCATGAGTGTCACGAACATATTTGGAATAACACGATCACAAGTGGCCAACCAGTCACGGAAGGTGGAATATAAATCAGAAATTAAATTAAAATTACAACACACTATGATTTACAAGGAGCCAGTATTATTTTTGTTACAAGGAGAAAAAAGATGTTAAATTTGTGAAAGCACCTTATTATCTGCTCCTTCCTTTGCCCACCTTGTAGAAATCTGCACTAGCAGGTCCTGGATCTACCTCAGGCGTGCATACACTGTGCTACATCCTGGCACAAGCACCCATGTCCTGGGTACAGCCAGTGCTTGATCATCCCCAGAGCTTGGCAGTGGGGATGTCATTTTAACATCATTTAATTTCTGATTTATATTCCGCCTTCCGTGACTAGTACAGCCAGCACTTGATCAGCACTTGTCTCCCGCGCCACCTCTTCAGCTTCCTGCAGCCATTGCAGCTGAGAGGAGAGGAGAGACTGAAGAGGTGGCGTGGGAGACAGATCTGACATTGGAGGGGGGAGAGTCTAAAGAGCCTATGGATTTGGCACCTACAAGTGCTAGGGCTTGTCTTCTTTCCGCATATAATTGTCATTGGTAAGGATGATGTTGAAGCTGCCATGGTAACCATATCAATCTGCACCTGCTTCAGCCCATGCAAAGTAGTTAAATGTGTTTACTGCAAACAAAATTAAGACTTCTCAGTCCCAGTCATCAGATCTGTCTCCCAATGTAATTAGTGGGGGATTCTTATTAAAGCCAAAGAAGTACAATTTACACATCTCAGAGTATCATTTTGCTTATGTTTTGGTGGCTTTGACCTCTGTTCTTATTTCTAAAGACTCCAGGTTTATTTTATTTAAAATAATTTATTTAAAATTTTATTTTATTTTAAAATAGCCAAAGCTATTTTATTTGATATATTTTATATGTATATATATAACTATAATTTGATATAAATTTTAACATTTTAAAATATTTTATTTAAAATATTTTATTTAAAATTTATTTTATTTAAAATAGCCAAAGCTATTTTATTTGATATAGTTTTATGTGTAATGCTGTGGAGATCTCATTGTATGTGTTATAATGTGGAAATTTCCAGCAATGGGAGATTCAGAGAGTGCAGAGCTGTTTTGAGTGACGATTCCCCTACAGAGTTGGTCTGTGTCAGAAACTTATAAAGATGACTCTACGAGTCACAGGAAGCAGCAAGGACAGTGGATCTCCGAGCTCCAGGAAGGGAAGGGGGTGTTTACCTTTCTTTTCAATTCACGGGAGAGAAATGTATTTGTTTTTATGTCTACATTTGTTTATAGATTTAGGCAGGGCCATGGAAAAGGCTGCAAATATCTGGCCCTTTCTGCGGAATTCATTATTCCCTGCAGGAGACCAGGGCTGCAGCGGCCGTGTCAGTAGGAGCAGCAGCGATGGCTGTGCCCCTGTGTGTCTCTCCCACTGCTGTGCGCTCCCCTTCCCCTCTCCCTGCATGATCCTGGAACTGCAATGGTTTGGGGGGGGGGGGGGGATGTGCCCACTTGCCCTGCAGAACCTCAAGCTGTGTCCTCCCCCTCTGCTGAGGGTCCTGAATGATGCACTTCGAAGTGCGCTGCACTAAGGTGTCCAGTGTGGTGCAAGGTGTGAGAGCAGCCCTGTGAGGATTTGGAGAGCTGCGTGCAGCCTTACCTGAGGTTACTGATGCTGCACCAAAAGCTTCTATCAGCATTGCCCAGGAGGCAGAGACAGGGGTCAAGATCCCCTTCTTCATTAGGGGATGGCAATGGAGCTGGCCAGCGACAGCGGAGGACTAGCGGAAGCAGCAGAAAGAAAGAATGTGGGCTCACATTCCCCCAAACCCCTGCAGTTTCCAGTTTGAAAAGGGACCTGTAGCCACAGGAAGAGCACAGGTTAAGGAAGAGTCAGGAACTGTGGGAGAAGAGGCCCCAGTGGTAATGGAGAGGATGGTAATGGAGAGAAGGCTGGTTTATAAGCTTTGGAAGTACCAGTACCCTTATGTGCCCCTCTCTGTAATGTGAAGGTGCTCAGGCGAGATAAAAGAGTACAGAATGAGATGCATGAAGTCAGACATCACCTACACATACTTCTCCAAGGACTATCTTTTAGTAAAAGCCACCATTGACAAACAATGTGCTCAAAGGGCTGTGGGTGGGAGCGTCAGGGAAAATGCTGTGATAATCATCAAAGCAGATGGATGACCTTGCCACATTTTAGAGCATTTCAGAGTTTGAAGAACATAATTGAGAATTGTTTGGACACTTATAGAAATGCACTTTAAGTTTGTGACATTGAAGCACTTCAAGAAAACCTTTTAAAGTATTGGACCAATGATTACAACAACTCTGATCATCACACAATTTATTTTAGCGCTTGGGTCCAGCAAATGATGGTCCTATAACAATATATATTAAAACTAGCCGTAATGCCCATTAAAACGGGCAAGATTTGCTATGCTCCAGCCGTCCCAACTCACTCCCCCCTTCCCCGGTGGCAGAGGGATGGGCTCAGGTTATTGTTGGTCCGAACTCTTCCCCCCCCCCCCCCCCCCACCTCCAGCATCGCGAAGGGTCGGAGCCGGCGGCGGTGGTGGTGGCAGGAGCTGCAGCGGCGGCCGAGGGGGATCTCGCGAGGCGTCTCACGGCTGTCCCATTGCATGACGGTCTGGCCGTCCCAGCTCCCTCCCCCCTTCCCTGGCTGTTGTCGGTCTGCCCTCCCCCCCAGCACCGCGAAGGGCCAGAGGCGGCAGCAGTTTTTTAAGCCAAACCCAGAAAGCCTTAGGACCTCTGGGTGTCCAGCTTGCTACCTTCAGGGATGTCTTCAGGTGAGGGGGACTTGCTATCTAATGATTCCCTCAAGTGGGGACTCTTTAAATTCATATTAGTTTTAATTATTGTCGGTCAGAGCCACTCTCTACTGCGCATTTGCGGCACGTCGGTCAGAGCTCCCTTATAGGTATGATATTTTCGATTGGTTTATTTATTGTTAATTATTTGACCTTGCCACTACTATATTACCAGAAGTTTGCCTGGAGGGACAGCCTGGTATTCTCCCTAGGGGTTTACTGTTGCTACTACAGTTAACGAACTGAGCTATTCCTATCTTGCCTGTTGCAAGTTTGTTCCTGTTGAAGAAGCAACCAGCAAAGATGGACATTCCTTTGCTTTGTTTGTTTTTATGTGTGAATGTTTGTTTTCTTTCTTGCATGTTCTCACACAGGGTCACTTACTGAGTTGAGGCCTTGATGGGTGCCTTCCTATTTAGTTTGAACTTTTTTGGGACTTTATTTGTGTTACGTGTTCCGGCCACGGTAGGCCCGCGCCTGGGCCTACTCACCTCAGTATCTCAGCTGCAAGCTCCGGTTCACCTTCACTCACGGCAGTGGACAGCCATCTCCGTCCCTGAGTGCCTGCAGCCTCCTCTACAGCTTCTGACTCCTGTACGGCTCCTTCCCGGGGCCCGGCGGGCCTCCCCGCACGGGTCACGGAGTGACGCACCGTCCTGCTTCCTCTGGGCCCTGGCTTAGGTGTGCACGCTCAACTCCCCAATTCTTAAAGGGGCCGCGGCGGGAAAATAGCCCACGGCCCCCGGATGATGACATCACTGGGCCTCTGTATAAAAGGCAGGGCCCAGCCACTTGTTCCCTGTCTTGGCAATAGGTCTCCATGATTGCTCGTGCGCTCATTCCTGGTTCCTGTCATTATTCCTGGTTTCTGTCTCTGTTGTTCTCCCTGACTCCAGCTCCTGACTCCATTCCTGGTTCCTGTTCTTGTTTGCACCTTCGTCTTCTCCTCGTCCCCGTGGATTGACCCTCTGGCTCTGACCCCTGCTTCGTTAGACTACTCTTGAACTTACTCTCTGGCTTTGACCCTTGCTTCATTGGACTCCGCTTGGACTGACCCTCTGGCTTTGACCCCTGCTTCATTGTTCACTTGGACTGACCCTCTGGCTTTGACCCCTGCTTCGTTGGACTACGCTTGTATTGATCTCCTGGTTCTGAACCTTGCTCTGCTTCTTCGTACCTTGCCTGTTTGCCACCTGCCCAGACTTCAGCCTGCCTTTCACTACTCTTCAATTTCCTATGGACTTGGCCTTTTAGGCTTTCACCTTCTATTACCTGGACGCCCCCTGTCCTACGCTGTTCCATTGGTGTCCAGGTCTTTGGAACCCTGCCTCATCCAGACCTTCCCTGGTCCTCTGTCTCCTCTGCTGGTCCCTGGCGCACCCTTGCTACCACCTACTGGGAGTCGTCACACGGAGGCCTGCCTAAGACCAGCCGGCCCTGGCACCCAAGGGCTCAACCTGCAGGGAACGAGGGCTGGTATTGGCAAAGCTCCAGTCGGCCTCCGTCTCCTAGCCTGCACCACCTCCCGACGGTGGGGACCTGTAAGGCTTGCCCTGTGGGTAATGTCAACCCCACCTCGGGCCAAGGGTCCACCCCCAGCGCAACAGATTTCCAAGGCCATGGACTTGGCGGAGCCATCCGCCCTCCAGGCCATTCCGGGTCTGGCCTTGAAGATTCAAGAACAGCAGCGGTTCCTTGAGGAGTTGGCCTCCTCCGTCGAAAGACTTCATGCCCGATTGGATACTCCTGCAAGTACTACAGTATCTACGTCCATACTGAGCAGCCCACTGCCTGCAGCCTTGCCCGCCAGGGCTTTGTGGCCCTACCCGCTCCACCCCATTTCAATGGGGATCCTCGTGTCTGCAGAGGGTTTATTTGCTACAATTTGCTGTGCAGCCGTCCATCTTCCAGGATGAATTAACAAAGGTTACTTTTATTCTCTCTTGTTTGGAAGGCAAGGATTTGGAGTGGGCTTCTCCCTTATGGGAGCATTCAGATTCTCTCCTACAAGACCTGTCATGGTTTGTGACCGTGTTCCATCAAACCTTCGAAGATCCTGGCAGGCAGGCTATAGCCAGCACTAACCTCCTACATTTGCGGCAAGGTTAGAGAACTCTTAATGACTACACCATCGAGTTTCAGACTCTGGATACTGAATTGGCATATCAAGAGGATTGCCTTCAAGCCATTTACTTGGATGGTCTTTCATCCCAATTGAAAGATGAACTTGCAGCCCGTGAACTTCCGATCTCCCTAGAGGACATTATCGATTTGACAGGCCGAATTGATCACCGCCTTCAGGAGCATCACCGTGAAGTTCGGACACCCCGGCGTGTTGCAGTAGAGCGATCCCGCTCTCCTCCTATCACGAGACCCACTGCCAGTGGACCTCAGTCTACCATCAAGATGGAGGAACTTATGCAGCAGGTTCACAGACACCTTACTCCGGAGAAACATCTTCGATGGAGGAACTCCTGTCTGTGCTTGTATTGCGGGGCTTCCGGCCACTGCATCCAGACTTGTCCCATTCATCCAGGAAACTCCCAGGCCTAAGTTCGGTTGGGGTCCTGAACTTGGGCACTACTACTCCGGCCCCTCAGTTGTCCTTAATTGTCACCTTAACATGGGACTCCCACTCTTTTCCAACGATGGCTCTGGTGGATTCTGGGGCTGGTGGGAGTTTTATTCTGAAGGACCTGGTACATCTCCTTGGCATTCCCACTCATGCCATTGAAGTTCTGCTTTGTATCGCCTTTATCCATGGTGAACTGCTTCCTGGGCGGATCTCCCAGATTTCTGCACCCGTCCGTTTGCTCCCCGGAGCACTCCATGAAGAGGAGATTTAATTCCTTGTGTTGGAAAAGTCTATAAACCCCATAGTTTTGGGGTTGCTGTGGCTTCAGCACCACTCGCCCCAGTTTGATTGGGGAGCCTTACAACTCATTGAATGGAGCTCAACTTGTCGTCAACAGTGCCTGAAGAAGGTGGAAACTTCTCCTGCGGTCCCCCTTGCAGCAACCATTTCTGGTCTATTGCCTCCGTATGCAAACTTTGAGGACGTCTTCTCTAAACAGAAGGCAGATATCCTTCCACCTTTTCGCAAGTTTGACTGCCCAATTGACCTGTTACCTGGTACTGCACCACCCAGGGGTAGGACCTACCCATTGTCTGTGTCTGAAACCCGCACAATGACTGAAATCATCCAGGAAAACTTGGCTAAAGGGTTTATCTGACCATCCACCTCACTTATGGGTGCAGGCTTTTTCTTCGTCACGAAGAAGATGGGTCTTTAAGACCTTGTATTGACTATCGTGGCCTAAATGCAATCACCTGCAAGGACACTTGCGTGTGATTGCATTTAGGCCATTGATCTCTGAATTATTTGATCGTCTCCAGGGCGCCACTATCTTCAACAAGCTAGACCTGCGGGGTGCCTACAATCTAGTTCTTATTCACCCAGAGGATATTTGGAATACAGCATTTAATACAAGAGATGGGCATTATGAATACCTCGTCATGCCTTTCGGACTTTACAATGCCTCCACAGTATTTCATAGGATGATTAACGAGATCATACCAAGGTCATCATGTACTTGGATGGTATCCTTATTTTTTCTAAAGATCTGGATTCCCATCATGCCGATGTCCGCACTGTTCTCCAGAGGCTCCGAGAGAACCATCTCTTCGCCAAATTGGATAAATGTTTATTCAAAAAAAACAGTCTGCCCTTTCTGGGCTACATCATTTCCCAGCATGGATTTACCATGAACCCTAGTAAGTTAAAGGGTATTCGTGACTGGCCTCAGACTGTGGGGCTTCGGGCACTTCAAAGATTCCTTGGATTTACTAACTACTACTGTCATTTTATATTAAATTATTCCTTGTTGGCCGCACCCCTCACGGTCATGACCCGAAAAGGCAGTGATACCCGAAACTGGTCTCCAGAAGCTTTGGCTGCCTTCCAGAACCTTAAGAATGTTTTCCTTACCAGACCTTGTCTGCGTCACCCGGATCCTAATTGCCCCTTTGTTGTTGAGGTGGACACCTCTGCTATTGGGGCCGGGGTGGTCCTAAGTCAATACTCTTCTCGAGGAATTCTCCATCCATGCTCTTTCCATTCTCACAAATTCACCTGTGCAGAGCAAAACTATAGCATAGGAGACAGGGAGTTGTTAGCTATTAAACTCACCCTCAAGGAATGGTGCCCTTGGTTGGAGGGCACTCATTTTAAATTTACTGAGTATACCGACCATAAAAATCTCGAGCACCTTCAGCACGCCCAGTGTCCAAATGCTCGCCAGGCTTGGTGGGCCTTATTCTTCTCTTGATTTGACTTTGAGCTTTGATACTGTCCGGCGGAGAAGAACCTCCGAGCGGGCACCCTCTCTTGTTCTTTTGACCCTGACGACTTTCAAGAAGAACCCAGTCATATCATTAAGCCTGTTTGTACCTCCCTATCTGCCACTGTCACGGTTCCAGCCGGGAAGACTATTGTGCCTCTCCGGCTCCAAGAAAGGATCTTGTGCTGGGCGCATGACTCTAAACTTGCTGGACATCCAGGATGTGCACAAACCCTAGGCTTGCTCCATCGTTATTATTGGTGGCTAACCATGGCCTCAGACACCCGTGCTTAGGTGGATTCATGTTCCACTTGTGCCCAGCAGAAGTCTCCAGTAGGCTGATCTTGGGGCCTCCTCCAGCCGTTGCCTGCACCTGAAGAGCCATGAACTCATCTGTCCACGGATTTTGTCATGGACCTGCCGCCATCTAAGGGGAATACGGTAATCTGGGTCATCATAGACCGATTCTCTAAGATGACTCATTTTGTACCTCTGCCTGCATTGCCTTCGGCTCCAGAACTCACTTGCCTTTTCTTCCTTCACATATTCCCCCTTCATGGCTTGCCCACAGACATCACTTCCGACAGGGGGGCCTCAATTTGTTGCTCGCTACTGGCGCTCCCTATGCAAAAAGTTTGGAATTAACATCAACCTGACGACCGATACCATCCACAAGCCAATGGCCAGGCCGAGCGTACCATCGCTCTTTGAAGAACTTCCTGCGATCTTATTCCAATGACCAACAAGATAATTGGGCGGAGCTTTTACCGTGGGCAGAATTTTTTCACAATTCCCATGTAGCAGCAGCTACCGGAGTATCTCCATTCTCTATAGTCTATAGCAGACAACCCCGGCTTCCATTACCAGTTCTCCCACAAATAGTCACACAAGCATACAGGCTCTCAAACACACACACTCACATATGAATGTAGGCTCTCTCACACACACTCATACATGCATACAAGTTCTCACATGCACTCAGATACGCATACAGGCTCTCACACACATCCTTTTTCTCTTGCTCACACTCACACATGCTTACAGGTTCTCATATGCACTCCTTCCCCCCCACACACACACACTCACACATGTATATACAGTATGCTTTCTCATACACCTTTTCTCTTATACACACTCACACATGCATGCAGGTTCTCACATTCACTCCTCTCTTACATGCGCATTCACACACTCTCAAACACCCTCACACAAACATTCAGGCTGTTACACACACATTTTCTCTCATTTGCACTTGCATGCATACAAGCTCACACATACACAGGTGCACTCACACACACACACACACACACACACACACACACAGGCTGTCACTTACTCTCACACCCATGCACACAGGTCTCACTCTGTCTTATACACACAAACACGCATGCGCTCAGGGCCTCCCCTTCTTTTCCTTGGGCCACAGCGGGATGGGCTCTGCCATGGCCACATCTCTCTTCTAGGCCTGCTGGGCCTACTCTTCCAGCCATGATTGGATGGGCTCTACCGTGACCACACCTCTCTTCAGACCCCGCCAGGCCTACTCTTTGCTGCAACAGGATAGACTCTGCAATGGCCATGCCTCTTTTCTAACCCAACCCAGCCTACTCTTTCAGTTGAGGCTGGATGGGCTCTACCACGGCCATTCTTCTTTTCTGGCCCTGTTGGACCTGCACTTCCAGCTGAGACAGGATGAGCTCTGCTGTGGCCATGCTTCTCTTCAGACCCTGCTTGCTCTACTCTTCCAGTCACGGTGGGATGAGCTCCACCACAGCCATTGTTCTTTTCAAGTCCCATCAGGCCTCTTTTTGGGAACTTAAGCACCATGTCTGCAGTAAGGTGAGGTGGCCACCATAAGAGACACATTTTGCTGCTCTCCAGATGTTACCACCCAGAGGCGCCACCTCACCTTGCTTCATGATAGAACCTAACTCCTGCACAGAACAGCCTCATGGGGAAGGCAGTGTAGAAACAAACAGCATCTGAATTCAAGAAAGTCTAAAATAAGCTCAAAGAGTCCTTAGTTGAGAGGAAATGGAAGTAAAGATGGTGATCAACAGGAAGGAAATTGTGCAGATTAGATGAGTTTTATTGTCCATATCTTCCACCAAGTTCTATAGGGATAATTTTCAAAGAATTTACATGTATAAAAATCACTTTTGAAAATCACTTTTACACATATAACTGCTTTAAAAATTCACTCCTATGTTTCTATCTCCAGAGACTCCCAAAGTAGGTCCCGAAGTAGAGCAAGCAGCCCTATGATCACTTCTCCCATGACAGCAAGACAACTGAACTACATTACACTACTTAAACTTCTATGAGTTCAACATTAATGCTGTGAACAGTGTTGTGTTTGGGTTTTGAAATCACATTATTTTGTGGTGGCCCCCTGTGATTTCTGTTACAACTTATAAATGGATCCTAAATAGCAAAAGTCTCAGTTCTCTTTTATACCCTCATATAATTGCAAGGGCTGCCTTAAGGTGGAAATGCTACTTTCACCCCCTACTCAGCATTAGGCTGGGAATTCTGGAGGGCAGGGACCATATCACTCTGTGGTTTACTTTGTAGAGCTGACACTGAGTCAGGAGTGAAAACAGTAGTATTATATTCTCTGAGGACAAGTAGGATGGTAGTCCTCACACATGGGTGACATCATTGGGTGGAGCCTCGGTTTGGAACTTTGATCTTAAAGATTCTAGAACTTTCAAACATGCCTTATTGAGCATGTGCAGCTGTAGTCATCACCCTGCCCCCTAGGCAGAGTCCCTCAGTCTCTTTTTTTCCACGGAGCCATGTGGTCGCGGGAGCCGTTGTGTGTCACGATATTCAGCTTTGCTCTCATCTCACAGTTTTGAAAGTGATTACTTTTAGAACTGCAGCTGTTTTTCTTTCCTTTACCTTGTGGCAGTTTCATTTCTTTCCCTTTTTTCCTTTTCTTTCCACTGTCTGCCCACCGCATGGCGGACCTTAGTTGCTATGCAGTCAGGCAGAGTCTATTACTATCCCTTATTAAATAAATACTGCACCTGAAGTTTAGTATGTGTCTTCTCCTTGCTCTGTCTGTTTTTGTACATTTGTCAGGTGCTGGCAGAACTGAATGAATGCAGTCCGTAGGTATAGGCCGCTGAGCCTGAGGACTCGCCTGAGTTCTACCTGGGCAGGAGTTCCATGTCGTTTCACCGATCGATCAGCATCAATGGAGGTTCATTCAAGGAAGAAACAACGTTTCTTGAGGACCACAACGTTCTTGTGGGGGGGGGGGGGGGGGGGGGGGGGGGAGAGCTCATCCTCCTCACATTCAAAGGAACTAGTCTCCACAAGCAGGAGCCCTGGGTGATGTAGCCTCCTCTCCTGCTTGCCTGTGATGGCAGTGCAGTCTCCTTGTGAAACAGGATGAGCAAGGGCCTGGGCAAGTAGCTTGCTGTCGCACCTTGGATGCCATGCTCAGTAACAGTTGCCCATACAAATCTGTTACCAGCACACCGATGATCTGACATTTCAATGTCAGGACTGGATTGGGGACCAGTTCTGCCACTGAGTGCCATGGTCAGTCTTGATGCTGTCGAGGTGCTGGGGGGCCCTCGATGCCATCAAAATGCATGACCCCCCTTGATGCCTTAAGGGCCTTCTGTTCCATAGGCATCTGTGGACGTGGAGTCTCGATGCGCTGGAATCGCACCTTGGGCCTCGATGTAGCAGAGTAGTGGCAGTGAGCTCTAGTGTCAGGACCAGGAATGCCATCGAGCGCCATGGTCCCCCTTGATGCCATCAATGCCATTGATATATCAGTGCCATTGAATTGATGCCCTTGGTGCCATCGATGCCCTTGGGGCCATCAATGTTATTGTCACCCTCTAGGCCATCAATGCCATTGGCAACCTCGATCCCATCAAGGTGCATGTATGACCACACTTGATGCCATTGAGGGATGTGGCCTCGATACTGCAGCACCCCTCGATGCTGTCGCAGTGCGTGGCCTCAATGCCATTGCAGTGCAGAGCTACCTTGATACCATCGATGGCCCTTGATGCCATTCAGGTGTGGGGCCTCCATGGAGACCATCGGGCATGTTGGCCACTGATGCCATTTGTTGCTGCTCTCGATGATGACAAACACCATCAATGAAGCACTGGGATCGCCATTGAGCACCACAGTCATCCTCGAGGCCATCAACTGCCGGATCTCATTAGAGCCCTTGAGTGCCACTGAAGCCCTCGGGTGACAGGGCTTTTGGTCTTGGTGGATCGAGCACCAGGGTCACCATCCAGTCAAGGCACCCTGGAAGTCCTTAGCTGAGAGGAAATGGAAGTAAAGCTGGTGATCAACAGGAAGGAAATTAAGCAGATTAGATGAGTCTTATTGTCCATATCTGCCACCAAGTTCTATAGAGATAATGCCCCTCGGTACCCCCTGCTGGGGGTACCGAGGGGCATCATATGTCCGAGGGGCATTACTGGCAACAGTAGCATGGGATCTTCTTCGTGTTTGGGTACTTGCCAGGTTATTGTGGCCTGGTTTGGCCTCTGTTGGAAGCAGGATGCTGGGCTTGATGAACCCTTGGTCTGACCCAGCATGGCAATTTCTTAAGTTCTTATGTTCTTAAGTTACATCCTATAGAGCAATTTCCTATAGAGACATATGTTCTTAAGTTACATCCTATAGAGCAATTTCCTATAGAGACATATGATGCCCATCACTGTACCCCCTGCTGGGGGTACAGTGATGGGCATCATATGTCCCATCACTGGCCTATGGCTATTGCCAGCCATTCTCACCTGCAGGATCCTACCTCAGTGAGGAGGTTTCTAGTCCATCTAATTGGCAAGTATGCCCTTCAACCTTTCACATATGCATGGCTGAGGGAGTTGGGGAATGAGGGACCCTGCAACAGAGATGCTGCTCTTGGTTGCAGTGGCTGCAAGCTATACTTCCCCATTTTAGGGATAACCATGTCTGTGGACAGGGAAGTCCTGGTTCATGCAATGATTGCTCCATTTACTGAACCTCATGCTTCCTTGGGGGAAGTATATGCAATCATAGCTGAAGTATTAATACCTAAGCCAGGTTTGTGGCAATCTGTTCTGAGATCACATTGACCCTGCCCTGGTACCCTTAGGGTTTCCAGACCAGTGAAGAAATCCTGTTCAACAGAGGTTAGCACTTGTGGCACCTTGGCTTCCTGTCTCTTGGTAGAGTGTTCCTGGATATTTTCCCTGCGAAATTAGCTCTGAGTTTCAGCTGTTCCAAGCATGCTGAGGGCTCTATCTCGATGGGTAATTCCCTTGGGTTTGAGATATACAGCCTAGTGACTTGTTCTTACCCCTGCAGTCCAGCAGTCTGCCTCCTTGTGTTCTTCGCTCCTTCCAATTTCCAATTGGAATGTTGAGAGGAGGGGAGGAAAAGCTAAGGCATTCATGGTTTATCTTAGTGCAGCAGTTCTCAACCTGTGTGTTGTGACACACCATTGTATCGCCAAGCACATGCAGGTGTGTTGCCATACTTCCCGGTCCCCCGCTGGTCCAGCTGCTCCCCCTGCCTCAGCTAGATTGTGAACTCTTCCTCCACCCAGGCTTGAAATGCTGATAGCCCAGGAAGAACGTGGCAGGAGAGCTGGACTCAGTGGCACCAGCAGCATGCTCTCTTCTTCCCACCCCCATGGCCCGGAAGAGGAAGTGGTGTGCAGTGGCCCTGCGTGCAGGAAGAAAAGACCATGCTAAGGTACAAGGGCATGCAACATCGACCCAAAGGAGAAGAGCAGCACAGCCCGGAGCAATGTCAGCCCCCACGGCCAATGGGACTCTTTACTCAAGGCCGCGAGGGTTGTATGAAGAGGAGGCTGCTGCTGCTGCTAGTTGCTATTCGGTGGTGGGAGGAGAGAGAGTGAGTGAGTGAGTGAGCGAGAGAACATGTGCATTTGAGAGCCTGTATGTCTATGAGAGAGACAGCATGTATGTAAGTGTGTGATTGAAAGCCTATATGTGAAGTGTGTGATTGAGAGCCTCTGTGAGGACCACCATCCTGCTTGTCCTCAGAGAAAGCAGAGTTGCTTTCCTGTAATAGGTGTTCTCTGAGGACATCAGGATGTTGGTCCTCAAGAAACCCACCTGCCTCTGCTGGGAATTGGTTTCTCCAAGTATTAACTATATTATGGACAGAGGGACTCTGTCTAGGGGGCAGGGTGATGACTACAGCTGCACATGCTCAGAAGGGCATGTTTGAAAGTTCTAGAATCTTTGAGATCAAAGTTCCAGTCCATCCGAAGATGTCACCCATGTGTGAGAACTAACATCCTGCTGTCCTCGGAGAACACCTGTTACAGGTAAGCAATTTTGCTTTCTTTTTTCTTTTAATTTCTTTACTTGCTCATATCACCTGAACTTGACTACCTTGTTTTTCTTACATTATATAATAAAAGAGTGCTTGTCATGTTAATCCACTTGGATAGATAAAAATAAGGGTCAAATATCAGCTGTAGGTAGCACCGCTTTACTGAATTAATGTAATATATTTATGACTAGGTTTCCAAACCAATGCCATCTCTGTCTCTTTTGTCTTCCCCCAACACCACTCCTTTCCCTCACCTAATCTCTTCACTCTATAACTTCTTACAGCTTTGGAATACCCACACCACCATTGCAACCTATAACTTTCTTGTATGTTTAAAGCAACTTTGTGCTTAACTCGTTCTGTATTGACCTGAGGAAAGGGACACTGCCCACATAATATTAAGTCAGACCAATAAATAAAAGTTCCATCTGCACTTATGGCAGGGTTTTCAGGCATGCTGTGCAGCATCCAGACAGAAGTCCCGACCAGAGGCTAAAAGTTTAGTTTTGCAGGTAACTCCTCCTCTCCCCCACAGTCTCTTAGTTACAGGGAGAGACAGGCAGGGTGAGAGCCTCTCAGAGGAGAGCTGCATTGTATTCCTGTCCCCAGCTCTCTTCTTATGCTGATTGGACAGCATAGGGAGAGGAGGGGGAGAAGAGCAGCAGAGCTCCAGCAGCTCCACAGAATTCTGTAGCAATAACCCTCTTTCCCATCCCCCCTCCCCTCTCCCCTCTCACAACATGCTGGGCCAGGACCAGGAGAAGGTGGAGAAACAGACATACAGATGGAGGTACAGGGTGAGGAGAGGAAAGAGACTACATGGGGGTGGGGGGGGGGAGGGCAGAGACAAAAGGGGAGATAGACACATGGGAGGCATGGTAGGGTTGAGATACAGAGGGGAGCATGGAAGGAGGGAGTGGGTCACAGGATATCTTGCTCAGTCCAGCTGACAGCTGCAGCTGTCTGGGAAATTGCTCTATAGGATGTAACTTAAGAACATAAGAACTTAAGAAATTGCCATGCTGGGTCAGACCAAGGGTTCATCAAGCCCAGCATCCTGCTTCCAACAGAGGCCAAACCAGGCCACAATAACCTGGCAAGTACCCAAACACGAAGAAGATCCCATGCTACTGTTGCCAGTAATAGCGGAGGCCATTCATTAAGTAAACTTGATTAATAGCAGTTAATGGACTTCTCCAAGAATTTATCCAAACCTTTTTTGAACCCAGCTAAACTAACTGCACTAACCACATCCTCTGGCATCTGAAAGTATAAATAACCGATTCATATCTACTCGTTCAAAACCTCTCATGATTTTAAAGACCTCTATCATATCCCCCCTCAGCCGTCTCTTCTCCAAACTGAACAGCCGAACCTCTTCAGCCTTTCCTCATAGGGGAGCTGTTCCATCCCCTTTATCATTTTGGTCACCCTTCTCTCTACCTTCTCCATCACAACTATATCTTTTTTGAGATGTGGCGACCAGAACTGTACATAGTATTCAAGGTGCGGTCTCACCATGGAACAATACAGAGGAATTATGACATTTTCCATTCTATTAACCATTCCCTTCCTAATAATTCCTAACATTCTGTTTGCTTTTTTGATTGCTGCAGCACACTGAGCCGACGATTTGAACTTCCACCCTCATGCCTCACTCTGAATCTGTGCTTTGTCCCATAGCACTCTGGGACTTACCTGATGTTAAACAAAAACATATAATGTACTGCAGTGACCCGCCCTTCCCCTCTCTTCCCATGCCTATACCCCTATCCTGGCTCTTTTTCTGCCCAGTATCTCACTGCTCCCCTCAAGCCTTTTGCTGGGATGCTCAGTACCTTATGTAATGTAAGAATCTTTGAGATCAAAGGAAAGGCTGAAGAGGTTAGGGCTGTTCAGCTTGGAGAAGAGACGGCTGAGGGGGGTTATGATAGAGGTCTTTAAGATCATGAGAGATCTTGAACGAATAGATGTGACTCGTTTATTTACACTTTCAAATAATAGAAGGACTAGGGGGCTTTCCATGAAGTTAGCAAGTAGCACATTTAAGACTAATCGGAGAAAATTCTTTTTCACTCAACGCACAATAAAGCTCTGGAATTTGTTGCCAGAGGATGTGGTTAGTGCAGTTAGTGTAGCCGGGTTCAAGAAAGGTTTGGATAAGTTCTTGGAGGAGAAGTCCATTAATGGCTATTAATCAATTATACTTAGGGAAT